>NC_141691.1:1753753698-1754214749 GCF_964263255.1 Lissotriton vulgaris
CCACCTCACTCGGCCGCCATCTTGCTCCATGTTTTAAACAATTTTTATTGTTCTGTCAAGAAGTCAAGGAACATACAGGGCAGCAGTGCAGTGATAGGAGTCCATGGGATCAACAGCTGTGGAAGTACATCACAAAGTACATCAGGAATGTGGAAAACCTTGTTTTAGCACCTCAGAAAAACATTGCATCATATTATTAGTTTTCACAAGAAGGCAGTTATTGCAAGAGGGTGTGTTTTCCATTTCCCCAATCAATCGAGACAACATAACTTACCAATCCATTTGATCATCCAACATCTTATCATTTGTTCACTCTCGCTTCAATCATCTCTCCTCAGCTGCCATCCATTTCCCAGCATCTTTCTTCAAAAACAAAACAAAGGGGCCACTGGCTGAACAAGTGTATCATGATATACCTCTTAGTCAAGAGAAGTGTGAAACCCAAATATTTGCTGGCCTGGGCAAAACTAAATACATCAATTTAAAAAAAGAAATAAACCACAATTTTAACAAAGTTATTAAAAATCCAATTCAGCAGTGAAGTTTGATTTTTAATACATATTAAGGAAAGGTAACTTTTAAATAGTCACCCTTTATCTGCCTGCACTATTAGAAGGCGAATTAACATAAGTCTCGTGCTGAACACTGAATATGTATGATAAAGGTATCAAATGCCTCCCAGGAGCAAACATAGGCTGACTTGAATGGGCAGAGATGGCTCCTCTCAACTCCACAGAATATGCAGTGTGAGGGCTGAGACATCCTTTTTGACACTATAGTGTCAGATCCTGCTTGACAGGTCTGTTGAGCCAGGTGTAACACAGGATACAAAGACAATTCATGTGTATCCAATGTCTGGTTGCTGGAGTACCCTGCTTTTATCCTACTAGACTTCTGTCTCTGGTTTGTTGAGGGTACAGTGCGTGCCTCAAATAGGATTTTAGTCTTAGATGTGGGAGGACACTAGGATTACCACAATACAATCCCCACACACACCCCAGTCCCCAGAGCCCATGTTTAGTGTGTGCCATTTTGAATCTCTTTGTAGTAATGCAAACAAGAACTACTGAAAAAGTGGGTATGGTTGGTCTTGGGAACTTTTACCCCATTGGTTAGTACTTTTTTATATATTTTTTTTATTAAAAGATCTTTATTGATAGCAAAGCCATTGACATCACCAAATGTATCACACAAGCATAGTGTACCCCCGCATACAGTTCCAACTTCACGTAGGCAGCCAATTATCAATTCGTACACAGCCTTTGTGCCGGCATCCCGGAGGCCCGGCGGCGAGGTAATGCATTAATGGTATAACTGTGTCATTTAGGAGGTCATATCGCAAGCTACGTGCTGGTGTGGTGCGTCAACTGGCAATCAACTTTTGCAAGCGCGATAAAGCGATCTAACATCGAGGCGAGAACCAGAAAACAAACAGTTCCCGCCAAACTCCCACCCCACCCTCTAGAGTGTGTCTGTGTGTCTGCCTACCCTGTCCCAACTAACAAGTCCCCGTGTGTACCTACCCTGTGTCCCGTGCCCATCCCCCCATAAAGAACAGTCCTTCTTTAGCAGCCCCCCACTATCTCAGCCCCAGGTTCGCACAGCCGCCCCTACTTAACCAGGAACATTCCCACCTCTTCCCTCCCCTGTATCACAGTGAACATTGTCAGAACCGAGCTCCTCTATTCTATCTTGTAGTTCCACCGCCTCTGTGGTGTCAGAGCTGTCCTCCTCTCCTTTCTGCAAATGCTCTTTGTAAAGATCCCAGAAGTTCTTGGGCCTACTTCTGGGCGGGAGCAGGTCGCTGTACAGTTCTGTCTGGGTGCAGCAGTACTGTAGATCCCTCATCCATCTAGATTTTGTGGGGAGGGGTCCTCGCATCCAGCAGGCCGCAACCACCCGCCTTGCCAACAGCAGCGCCATGTCCACCAGGCGACGCAGTCCCGGGGCTAGAGGCTTAGAATAACCGAGAAGCGCGAGGGCAGGAGTGCGGGGCAGGAGTTCCCCTAGAATCTGATCAAGTTCCGCAAAGACTTCCCCCCAGAATGCCTGCACCCCAGGACACAGCCATGCCAAGTGGAAAAAGTCTGCTACCATTGTCCGGCAGCGTTCGCATTCAGCCGTGGTACGGAGACCATAGCGATGAAGGCGTTCAGGAGTGTAGTACACCCGCTGTAAATATTTGAAATGCACCAAGCGGTGCCTGCCGTTCAAGGAAATCTTACGCGTGCTGGAGCAGCAGTATCGCCACATCCCGTCATCTATGGGGGATTGAAGGTCAGCCTGCCAGGCCTCCCTGGCCTTAGACGGCTGCAGTCGCTGCTGCGTCACACCCAGCTTGTTAAGCTGCGAAATGAGCTTCGCCGACGAGGTGGATTTAAGTACATAGGTCAATTCCGGGATCTCCTCCGGTTCCTCCAGGTCTGAGCCCAGTATTTCACGGAATGCCGAGCGGAGCCTGTGATATTGGAATTTCTGTAGCAGGGTGTGGCCTGCCTCGGCGGCAGTCAACTGGTCCCAGGATTTAAGTATGCCACCCGCGAACAGGTCTTCCATTTTTACTACACCAAGAGATCGCAAGGCTTTAATCACTCCTTTTTCCCCTAGGGGATCAAGCCAAAGGGCCCACTCCACAGGCAGCAGTGGGGAGTACAGCAAAGTACAGCTACGAGAGCTCACCAAGCAGTTCCAGGCATGATTGGTCGCTTTCAGCGAGTCCATCCGGCCAACCGCGCGGTCAGTGGGCAGGCAAACAGTGGCGGGCAGAGGAAGCGGGTCTGCAAACAACCGCTCCAATATGAGGTGCGGGGTCCGAGCATGACCGTGCACCCACGAGTGTAGATGCGATGCCTGAGCGACCCTATAATAGCGTTCTAGGTCCGGTGCTCCCAGTCCCCCCATCTCGCCAGCCGCACCATCAACGAGGTGAGCTGCCGAAAGAAGGCCCTCGATAATACCACAGGCAAATTCAGGAAAAGAAACAGGAAACAGGGAAGTACCACCATTTTCATTAGAGCGATTCTACCTGAAAGGGATAGCGGGAGCCTGATCCATTTATCCACGTCATCAACCAATTTGCTATAAGCCACCCCGTAATTGTCTCGGACAAGGATCTCAGGATCCGTATGGAGGCGAATGCCCAGGTAGCGAACCGAGTCGGTGGACCACTGCAATGGGTACTCCATAGCGAACGGTCGTGTCACCGGGGTGAGCCGGAACGCGATCGATTTATCCCAGTTAACCTTCAGGCCCGACAGTGAGCCGAAGCGGACCACCTCGCGTAGCACCGCGGCCAAGTTGACTTCCGGGTCTCTAACGTACAGTAACGTATCATCTGCATAAGTCGATATCCCTATTTTATAGGTGGGGAAGCTAATACCCTCCAGGCTGTGGTACTCCCGTATGGCACATGCCAGGGGCTCCGCCACCAGTGCATAAAGCAACGGCGACAGGGGGCAGCCCTGTCGCGTGCCCCTCCTTATGTATATCGGCTCCGTCACCCTATCTCCCAGACGCAGCCTGGCAGAGGGTCGATGGTACAGCGCCCCAATCTGCTGCAGGAACGGCTCGCCTAGACCCAGTTTCCGCAGCACACGAACCATGAAGGGCCACTCAACCGAGTCGAACGCCTTTTCCATGTCAAGGAAGATTGCCAGCGCGCTGTTCTCCTGCCTGACATGCTGCATCGCGCCTAGCACTGTACGTATGTTGTAAGTTAGATTCCTGCACGGGACAAATCCGGATTGCTCCGGAGCGACCAGCCCAGGGACCAGTAAGGCTAGTCGAGTGGCAAGGACCTTAGCATAAATCTTGGCATCGACATTGAGCAGGCTGAGTGGCCTGTACGAGCCGCAAAAATCAGGCGGTTTTCCCGGTTTGGGTATAGTAATGAGCAGCGCCTCACGCATAGTAGTCGGCATGTCACCGTTCTCACAGATGGCATCAAATAGGGCGACCAAGTGTGGCAGCAGCAAGTCCTTAAAGGCCTTATAGAAACTAACCGTGAGGCCATCCGAGCCCGGCATGCTTCCCGAACGCATACCCGCCAGCGCCTCTAGAATTTCATCCTGGTGGAAGGGGGCCATCAAGAATTCTCTATCCGAGTTCTTGAGGAACGGCATAGCAATATGATCTAAGTAGTCATCCATCTCGCTCTCCACTCCCTGCGTTTTGGACTGGTATAAATCTGCGTAGTATCTCCTGAAGGTCTCTAGTATCTGCTCCTCGTCCGTCACTGTGTCCCCCTCCGGAGTCCTCAGCTCCTCAACGACCAGTGGGCATCTAGTGCTGCGGGCCATGCGTGCTAGCAGCGCGCCAGGCCGTTCCCCCTCCCCATACTGTCTAGCTGTGGCATATTTGCCCATATAGAGGACCTCCCTGTCCGCCAGCGCCTGAAACTCGGACAGAAGTTGGGTGATCGCCTGTCCCTCCGTGTCGCCGCCTAGCTGCAGTCGCCTAGCCTCAAGCTCCGCTATCCTATTCTCCAGGGTAGTGAGATCCTGCCGAATGGATCGTAACACACTCGAATGCTTCGACATCGCCACCCCCCTGATGTAGACCTTAAAGGCCTCCCAGACCGTAAAAATGTCGTCCACTGTGCCTATGTTTGTCGCGAAGTACTGTTCTATGTCTTCAGCAAGCTCCCCCCTGAATGCCTCATCCAGCAACGCAAAAGGCGGGAACCTCCATGTGAAGGCCGGGATCCCCTTCCTGGCCGTTGCGAGGCGGAGAAGAATAGGAGTGGTCCGAAAGTGTGCGTGGGAGGACTGCGCATGCGCTAATGTTGCCAAGTACCAGGGGGGGCGCCAACCAGTAGTCTATCCTAGTATGGACATTGTGGAATGCAGAGTAATGTGTAAAACCACCCTTCGTTGGATGTCTCTCTCTCCAGACGTCCACCAAGTCAGATTTGATCATTTCAGCTGCCATGTACGAGGCCGAGGCCACAGGGGGCCGAATAGTGCCCGCAGAGCGGTCCAGAGTTGGGTCGAACACAAAGTTAAAGTCCCCGCCCCACAACATCCAAGGCTGTGCATATGTTCTAGCAAGAGCGGACAGAGTCGCGTAAAATTCAGGGTGGTCATAATTAGGGCCATAAACATTCACTACCATCAAGTCTAGCCCCTTACCCACACATCGCGCGAGGACATACCTGCCTTCCGGGTCAGAGTGCACAGGAATGAGTTGCAGCTGTGACAAGGGATTGGCCCAAATTAACACCCCACGGGCATGTGTAGTGAACCCCGCAGCAACTATGTTCCCAGCCAGACCCCTGGATTTTAGCATTCTGCTGGAGAGTGGCAGGTGCGTTTCCTGCAGCAAGGCAATGTCTACATGATGTCTACTGAGATAGTTAAGGACCTTCCTTACTTTACGGAAGTCGTTCAGGCCCCGCACATTCCAATGCATTAGGTTCAGCTCACTCGGGGCACGTGCATTCAAATTCGGCGCAACATTAGCCATTACCAGGGGTCGTCAGTGCATAATCATCGCGGATAAGCGAATCAGGACACAGCAGTTCACATAATCTCAAAGCCGCCAGCCGGCGCTTCCGAACAGGTACAGCACTACACTGCAATTCACACTCCGCGCAATCAATCCCCACAAACAACCCCAAGCAACCACACTCCCCAACAGACCAAATTCTAGTACCCACCCCTAGGACATCAACCCACCCACAGCCGACCTCCCCCAACCTGGTCAGACAGACCCCAAGAACCCCCCCCATGTACCCTCAACAAGTGTAGTGTTCAATAGTCCAACACTAACCCCTCGGAGAGTAAGACAACCAAAGGTACCAGGGCAGAGCACGCCAATATAGTACACCACGAACTGTTCCGAAAGAATGTCTGTACAGCGCCCCCTTCCAGCCCCACTTGTATGTCAGTGCTCTACGTATATCAAGAGGTATAACCCTTTCCCACCCAGACTGGCCCCCCCAGGCGTGCCTCGTTTGTCCAGGGCACTCTCCCACGTTGCTTCCATCGCCTTACCAGCAGTGCACGAGGCCATGGTTCAATCCCTCAATCAATAAGGCGAACGTAGGCCCCCCGCCTCTGCAAACTTGGAGTCTTCGTGTCGTCAGGGCCCATGGACTACCTGCAATGAAGAGTGCCAAGCCTCACTATAGCCGCCCCTAGTCCTGTTCTTCCAGGTTCGATGTCGAGCCGGCTTCGTCTTCTTGGCCACGTCGGGCCTCCTTCCGTTCCCGCGTCCAAGTCTTGAGGGACTTATGGAGTTCCTTAGGGTCCGTGAAATAATACGACCTCCCACCGGTATTGATTCGGAGCTAGGCGGGATACAGCATCGCGTAGTCCAGGCCCAGAGTACGGAGTTGTTTCTTATATGGCGCAAACTGTCGCCTTTCTTCCTGCACCCTGGCTGTAAAGTCCGGATAGAGGGAAATGTCCATGCCCTCATGTAGTTTGCCTTTCTCCCTCGCCACTCTCAAAGCAGTGTCCCTGTCGCGATAGTTAAGCAGTTTCGCAATAATGGGGCGAGGTGGTGCGCCAGGTTGAGGCTGTGGGCCCAACGTGCGGTGCGCGCGTTCCACAATGAACATGGGGGAAAAGACCTCCTCACCCAGTAGCAGTTTCAGCAGTTTCTCCACGTATAACTCCATCTTCCCCGTTTGTGTGGATTCCGCCACTCCTGTGATACGGAGGTTGGATCTACGTGATCGCGCCTCCAAGTCCTCTGTTTTGTCCCTGATAACATTCAGGAGTCTATCAAACTGCTTTCTTTCTTTGTCCCACTCCGTTTGGGCTTCCTCAGCCTCAGTGAGTCAGCGCTCCGCCATGTCTGGGCGCTCCGCATGCTTGTCCACGCGCTCCGCCATTCGATCCATGCGGTAGGACAGAGCGTCTATCTTGGTGCCCACCGCTGCAATGCTATCCTGAATGCCCTTCTCCATTGCAGCCAACATGTCCCGGATCTCCGTGGGTGCTGGGGCCGACGCCGCAGCTCCCTTCGGCGACGTGTCCGGCGCCGCCACCTCCGACCCTTTCGGCTGACGCCGTTCAAAGGAGATCTTCCCCTGGGTTGCGTCGTTCTTCCCCATTGTAGTCTCCAACGTGTGACAGTACCGATCAAGGGGGCAGACCGATCAGGCAGTGACAGGATCTTCGCTGGCAGTCGATATACTGCCACCAGTTTTCGAGTGACCGATGCGCCCAAGATGGCGTCTGTAATGGCGGACAGAACCCTTCCGTTCACCTACGTAAGTCTCGAAACCTCCCAGCCCAGAAGGCGGCCAGTTCCACAATGCCAGCCCCGGTCAACCTAGCCCCTAAAAGGATAGGAGCGGTCGGTAGGGCAGTACGTCGCTGCAGGGAGATGATCAGGCTGTGTCACCAAGCCAATGGCCGCCCCACCTCGTGACGCAGGGCTCCGGTGTTGTATGCTTCACTACTCCGCCGAGCCTCCAGGCCCTTCTCTCATGGGGTCTTCGCCGACTAGTAAGCAGTGGACGACTTGATCAGTGATAAGACCCAACTGTGAGACAGTTCGCACGCAGCCCGATAACTGCCAGTGCTGAGGCCGCACATCCGGTGACGTCGCCCGGCCTCTATTCCAGGATAGTGCACTGCTTTCGGCCTAGTCCTCCACTGCCGTGCCGCCGGGAACAATTCCCCGGAATGGTCGGGAAAGCTCGCTCGTAGTCGGCCAAAAAGTTCCTCAAGTGCAGCCGGGGGTGCCAGCAGATGTTCAAGAGTCTGCTACGGCGTTTTTGGCACAGTTAAGGATAGTTAAGCAGGATTATTCTGGGGCTTTGCGAGGAGCCGAAGGCTCACGCGTCCGCCATCGACGCCAGCTAGCTCCGCGCCCCCCCCCCCCCCATTGGTTAGTACTTGCCCAGTAGTCACCCACCCTCTATGTAATTCCAGGCATAAATGTGGCACCTCAAGGCATCCACTTCAGAATACTTTTTGGACCCAAGAGGATCAGTAGAGGACTGGACCTGCTGTCTGCTACAAGAGGGGACTTGACTTGCTCCATCTTGTACACAGGATAAATAAGTGACCTCCAAGGGTCAGTTGGCTAATCTGTATGACTACAGGGAGCTAACAAACTGAAATAGCCTTATCCTGGAAGAACCAAGCTGATTAGTGGCAACAAGACCTGGACTGTACTTGGCTGGTGGCCTCTATAGGGTACCCTGTGAATCTCTATGTGCCTCTCCTGAGGCCCATGGTAGAAGTTTAGAAGTTTACTCTTGTGCTGGATTGGGACCTAAAAGACATAAAGACAGAAGGTAAACTCTTTGACCAGGACGAACCTGGTTGGTGTATCTGACCCACACTCCATCGCAGTCAGGCTCAAATTTCACCAAGGTCCCGATCTACCGCAACCATAGACTATCATTGGCGCTTTGTACTTTTTTATGCTATTTTCCCTTAAATCTTTAAAAACTCACATCTCCCGTTCCACTTATTGGATACTGTCAATTTGGTGTAATTTTGTTTATTACATTTATTTTACTCTATTTTTCTAATTCAGTTTGGGATTTTTTATTGTTTTGCATGTTGACTTTATTACTGTTTTGGTACTGCATAAATACTTTAAACATTGCCCTAAGTTAAACCTGTATGCGGGTTGTCATAGCTGCCAGAGTCAATCAATCAGGGTTGGTGAAGTACAGCTACTCACCAGTGAGGGCCTCAAGGCGCTAGGGGGGCGGCTCCTTTGAGTGCTGGGGTCATCCGAAGAGCCAGCTCTTGAGGTCCTTCCTGAACTGGAGCAGTGTAGCGACTTGCCGGAGGAGGAAGGGATTGGCATTGGCTTTGAGGTAGAAGAAGGACTTTCCTCCCATTCTGGGTTTGTAGATGCGTGAAATGGTGGCCAGAGAGAGATTCAGCTGATCGAAGGTGTCTCTTGGGTGTGTGGAAGGAGAGGTGGTTGTTCAGGTGTGCTGGTCCGATGTTGTGGAGGGCCTTGTATGCATGCATGCCTTGTATGCATGAGTGAGAAGCTTGAAGGTAATTTTTTTTTCCGATGGGGAGCCAGTGGAGATCGCAGAGGTGTTGGGTGATGTGGGTGTGATGGGGGATGTCCGGATCAGTCCGACTGCAGCGTTCTGGACAGTCTGGAATTTGCAAAGTGATTTCTTGTTGATTCCGGCGTAGAGAGCGTTGCCGTAGTCCAGTCTGCTGCTGATGAGGGCGTATTTGACAGTTTTTTTGGACTCGGATGGGATCCATTTGAACATTTGTTCCTCAGTATGCGGAGGGTGTTTGAACAGGCTGAGAACAGAGTATTGATCTGGTGGTTCATCGTGAGTGATGAGTCTAGTATGATGCTGAGGTTTTGTGAGTAGTCCATCGGGGTGGCGGGGTTTCCAAGGGTGGGGGGCCACCAAGTGTCGTCCCATGCAGAGGGGGTGGAGCCAAGGATGAGGACTTCTGTTTTCTCTGAGTTGAGTTTCAGGCAGCTCTCATTCATCGAGGTGGCGAGGGCTTTCATTCCTTCTTGTAAGTTGTGTCTGGTGATATAGGGTTCTTAGGGGAAAGAGAGGATGTGATGGGTTTGTTGGTTTAGGAGATTATGTTGAGCACATGGTTTCAGACAACGGTTGCGAGGGGGGCCATGTAGCTGTTGAAAATTCCGGGGCTAAGAGAGATCCCTGGGGCACATCTGGTCTCTGTTTGTTCCGACAGGTAGGGCGGAAGTCTGACTCACTGCGTTCTGCCTGTGAGAAATGCGCATATTCAGTCAAGAGCCTTTCCGCAGCTGCTAGCGTCATGGAGTTTGGTGGCTAGTGTCCAGTAGGAGACAGTGTCGAAGGCAACTGAGAGTTCCAGGAGGATTAGGGCTGCTGTTTGGCCCTGATCGAGGAGGGAGTGGATGTCATTGTTGGCGGCGAGTAGGGCGGTCTTGTTGCTGTGGTTGCTGCAGAATCCGGATTGGAAGAGGTCCTGGACATTGTTGGCTTCGATGAAGTTTGTTAGATGGGTGTTGACGACCTTTTCAATGAACTTGGCTATAAATGGAAGCAGGGAGATGGGCCTGACGTTCTTGAGGTCCATCGGGCCGTGGAGGGTCTCTTCAGGAGGGGGTTGACTTCAGCATGTTTCCAGTCCTCAGGGAATGTGGTGGTTTCAAGGAAGAAATTGATTGTTTCGCATAGTTTGGGTGGGATGGCTGTGGAAGCTCTGTGGAAGAGGTGGAGTGGATGCTCTTCATGGTCTTTAAGGTGTCTTCTGTCATGAGTGGGGTCCAAGTGAGCAGGGTCTTTTGGGTGGCGTTGCTGAGCCAAGAGCTGGAGCAGTGCGGTGGTCTTAGTTGTCAAAGTTGTCATAGATCATCCTGATCGTGAGGTGAAAAAAGGTTGTCAGTCTGTTGCAGAGGTCTTTGGAGGGTGGGATGTCTGTTGTTTCACTGCAGGGTTTGGCAAAATCCTTGATGATGGAGAAGAGTTTTTTGGTGTTGAGGCCATTGGTGAGGATTCTGTCTTGGAAGAATTTCTTGTTTGTGGATTTGATGAGTTGGTGGTGTGCTGTGGTGGCTGCTCTATAGGCGGTGTGTGTTTCTAGGGTTTTGTTGCACCTCCATGTCTTTTCAAGTCATCGGCAGGAGCACTCGGATTCTTGGAGTGAGGGTGAACCAGCTACCTTTCTTGATGTGTCGTCCTGTGGCTTTCATAAAGGTGGCGAGTGTATTGGCACAGTTTGTGATCCTGCGGTGGAGATTGCGTGCTGTGGTGTGAGCATCTGGTGTCATCGGTGGTGGGGTGCTGATGAGGGCATACGTGAGTTGGCCTTCAGTGACTTTATTCCAGCGTCTACGGGGGAGGGGGTGGGTGTGCTTGTGTACAGTAGGTTTTCTGAAGGAGAAGTGGATGCAGTCATGGTCTGTCGAGAGGAGTTCTGTGTTGTGGCTGTAGGAGACACTGTTTCCTTCTGCGAAGATGGAGCTGAGTATGTGTCCTGCTGTGTGCGTGGGGGCGGGGACAGGTTGTCTCAGTCCTATATTGGGGAGGTTCTCTAGGAGGGCGGTGGTGTTGGGGATGTTATGGTTGTCCAGGTGGAAGTTTAGGACTCCGAGTAGGATGTAGTTTGTGGAGGCGAGGAGGTGGGGTGCGATGAGGTCGGCGATGGTGTTGGTGAAAGGAGCATGGGGTCAGGTGGCCTGAAGATGAGGGTTATGCGGAGAGTCATTTTAGGCTTGGTCTGGATCTGGAAGTGGAGATGCTCCATGATGGTCTTGGTGTCGTCCAGGCCGGTTGTTGTCATGCAGAGGGTACTTTTGTGGATGATAGCGATGCCTCCAGCTGGGCGAGTGGGGCAGTATTTCCGTTGGATCTTGTATCCATCTGGAATGACAGTGGCAATGTCGGATGGGGAGTTTGTGTTGTCCAAGGTTTCTGTGAGGAAAGCGACGTCGGGCATGTGGGTGTTGAAGAGATCCCAGATTTTTATGGCGTGCACATGTTGAGGAGGATGCATTGGAGTGGTTTGTGAATAGTGAGGTCTGGAAGATTAGGGCCTGCTGCTGGGGTCTGGAGGGGATGAAGGTGCAGTGGCACTGACAACAGGAGATCCAGACTTGGGTGGGAGAGGGTAGAGAGAAAAGAGGCCACAGAAACAAAAGCCAAGAGAGGCGGAAAAGCAGAAGAGCAGAGTGCTCTCCCACTGGACCACCAGGGATGAGGAGCAGACAGGAGTCTGCAGGTGGAGGGGGGCTTTGAACACCCTGTGACGAGCTCAGGGGGCTCAGAGGGCAGCACTTAGAGGTGGAGCTGCAGGGGGGGGTGAGCTGTCACACTGACCAGGTCAGTGGTCTAGCTCATTGAGCTCATTTCAATTTAGTGACTTGGAAGGTTCACCCCGACAAGGGCTGAGATTATTCCTTAAAGTAAGCAATTGCCCACCCTAAACAATAATGTAATTTCTTACGGTAGCATTTTAAAGTACAGGTATCTTGCTACCATAAAACAATCTTAAACTTACAAAGATCAAATTAAATGGAAAAAAGAAACTCATTGTGTTGCAGGGATTCTGCACAAACACAGAAATATGCGCAGGATTATGGGACCTTGGTGTATAGGGATTAGGTCTTCCTACCACCTTAGTACCCATGAGCCCAGGACCGACTAGCTGTAGTGTCTCACTTGCTCTCCTACTCACTCACAGAGAAGCAAATGATTAGACACTCCAGGACACAAGACTCCCAGAACTCTCAGGAATCGCGGTAAGAAGACACACCCTTTCGCTCTCACTCTTACACTTGTCCACAATAAGATCTGACTGACACGGAATAGATTAAAATATTTATTTTAACAAAAATGCCCTAACATGCAGTATACGTGCCATAACAAGCAGGAAAATGCATAGTACAAATACAGTCAGCATAGCAGCTAGTCCTTATATCATGAAGGGAGATGTCATCATAAAAAGACAATGGAGAAAAGACTATAGTGCCTAACCTCCCTTCCCTTGCTAAGAAGAAGTATAATTACATAATACAAAATCTCTGGGCTTGGTCAGCAGACCCCATACCTTAGCCTATAGATGGTAGATCTTCATCAAAGGTTCTGCCTCGCTCTTCTCCCTGGAAAGGTCCCTCTCCAAGTGTGTGTTACCTATTCGTGTATTCTAATAAGACCAGAATGCGTTTGTCCAAACAACAGCTGCCTCAGTATGTTTTGTCTAAGGGCTAAGGCCTGGCCAGAACAAAATAACAAGGGGCATTGTTGTTCGACCTTGCACATATGTTCAGTCAAAATCCCAGGAACATGCAGAGAGTGAGCTTGGCGATGAGTTCATGTGAAAGCAGTCATTGAAATTATTGCAAAAATAAAGACGTGTAGTAACATGTGCAAAAGCAGCAGGCAAGCTGCAGCGTGCTGATGCTCAGTTAGTGAAAAACGACAATGTCCTTATTGGCCACGTAAAAACACACAAGATAATGGATGGAATGTTGCACAATGGCAAAACATTCACACCCAGTCACAGATCTGGTTTAATCGTTATTTTCCTCACCAAGCCACCTCAGTTCAGACATGGCCATATGCAAATCAGTCTTGACCCTGTGCCTCATGGGAACAGTCCAGACCGAACTGCCAAGCCTTGTCTTCCCTGGACCGGAATCAAACATCCTTGGACCGGTTTCTGGCTATCAGCCGTCTTCAGCCAGGATAGCTTGACTCCAGTGGCATAGTGAGCACTTGACAATTGTAATCTCTCCAATAATCAATTTTCTTTTTCTTTTTCCTTTTCATGAATCACAAATGAAAATATATTCTTATACTTATAAAACACATTTTCTTCCAATACATGACACATCTAATAAATATTAAAAACACTTTAAGAACATATGCAAGCACAATAACCATTAATTCACTACTAATTACACTTGGTGAAGGGAACATTCTATAAACCTATGAAAAAATATAGTCTAAAACATATGGTCCTATCAGTTTGTTTACAGTATATGTTCTCATCATATAGAATCCTCTTCTCGCAGACCATTTTTCCATATTTAGCGACCATGTACACATAGGGATTGGATAGGTTGGCGGTTGGATGGCCACCGCCAGGCCAGCGGTGGCAACCTGCCGGGCCGGTGGCGGTCATCCGCCCGTGATCGCAACCCAGAAAACCGCTGGTCCCATTAGCATGGCGTGACGACCGCGGTGGTGAGATTGTCTGCCTGCCACTTTTCTGCAAACACAACAGGTGATGGACCGAATGTGGATCAATGTCACACACTCACCCCAGTCCAAAGATCTGGGCCCAAATCCATCGTTTTTTTGCACTCCACACCACCCTGGGTTAGACAATGGCGATATGCAAATCAGCTCTGACCCTGTGCCCCATGGGAACAGTCCAGTCCGAACTACAAAAGCCATGTCCTTCCCAGAACGGAATCAAGCATCCGAGGACCGGACCGGTTTCGAGGTAACACCTCTCATCAGCCCGGCTAGCTTGACTCCAGTGGTGTCGAGTGCCTGGGACCCACGTCTGGGCATCCCCAGCGCACTTAGGGCGGAATATGCAAACACAACAGGTGATGGACCGAATGTGGATCAATGTCACACACTCACCCCAGTCCAAAGATCTGGGCCCAAATCCATCGTTTTTTTGCACTCCACACTACCCTGGGTTAGACAATAGCGATATGCAAATCAGCTCTGACCCTGTGCCCCATGGGAACAGTCCAGTCCGAACTACAAAAGCCATGTCCTTCCCAGAACGGAATCAAGCATCCGAGGACCGGACCGGTTTCGAGGTAACACCTCTCATCAGCCCGGCTAGCTTGACTCCAGTGGTGTGGAGTGCCTCGGACCCACGTCTGGGCATCCCCAGCGCACTTAGGGCGGAATATGCAAACACAACAGGTGATGGACCGAATGTGGATCAATGTCACACACTCACCCCAGTCCAAAGATCTGGGCCCAAATCCATCGTTTTTTTGCACTCCACACCACCCTGGTTTAGACAATGGCGATATGCAAATCAGCTCTGACCCTGTGCCCCATGGGAACAGTCCAGTCCGAACTACAAAAGCCATGTCCTTCCCAGAACGGAATCAAGCATCCGAGGACCGGACCGGTTTCGAGGTAACACCTCTCATCAGCCCGGCTAGCATATCGCCATTGTCTAACCCAGGGTGGTGTGGAGTGCAAAAAAACGATGGATTTGGGCCCAGATCTTTTGACTGGGATGAATGTGTGACATTGATCCACATTCGGTCCATCACCTGTTTTGTTTGCAATACCGCCATAAGTGCGCTGGGGATGCTCAGACGTGGGTCCCAGGCACTCCACACCACTGGAGTCAAGCTAGCCGGGCTGATGAGAGGTGTTACCTCGAAAAAGGTCTGGTCCTCGGATGCTTGATTCCGTTCTGGGAAGGACATGGCTTTTGTAGTTCGGACTGGACTGTTCCTATTGGGCACAGGGTCAGAGCTGATTTGCATATCGCCATTGTCTAACCCAGGGTGGTGTGGAGTGCAAAAAAACGATGGATTTGGGCCCAGATCTTTTGACTGGGATGAATGTGTGACATTGATCCACATTCGGTCCATCACCTGTTTTGTTTGCATTACTTTGTTGCCAGTAGCAGTTCGCACTCTTGCCTGGTGGATGCAGCTGGACCGCTAAAATGGGGCCGGTACAGGGCCAGGCTCCGCCGGCATGATTATGATGCCGGCAGTAGCCAGCCTTATTGCGGCGGTGGAACCGCCATGGAAAGGCATGAGGAGAATGTCTCCGGGGGCCCATTGCAGGCGCCCAATGTGTTTTGAGGGGGTATGGGTGCACTGGGGGTCCCTACATATCCCTGTACCAGGTGGCAGGCACCGTGCAATGCCTGCCACGTAGTGCACGGATATGCAGGACATGCTTTATTGAACATCGCAGAGGTGCTGTTGGCAGCAGCAACCGCTGCAATGTTAAATGCCGCGATCCGACCGCCGCAGTCGGATTTCGACAGCGGAGCATACTAATTGGACCGGTGGTTATGCTGCGGTCCTAGCATGCAGTGTTTTTCCGCTACCCTGATATCTTCTGGATTTCAGCCTTCATCAGTAAAACACACCATATTTTGACTGTGAAGGTGTTCCTTATTTGCTTATGTGTGTATAGAGGTCTCTTTCACAAAAACATAAATTATTCTTTGCTCCACGGTGAATATTATCATTAATTTTTCATATCATTCCTCGTTATTTTGTTTGTTCGGATTGAACGGGGGCATGATTCTTGTTTCCAAGACATACGAGTGAGTAAGAATAAAACATGGTGCCTTTTACTCGTTGGTGCGATCAGTCATTCTCATTTCATATAATTTTTCATCAACTTTTCAGGAATATTCAGATCCCAAAAGAAGGGTACTTAATTGTCTTTTTCATTCATATGAGCTCGTCGAGGTACAGGATCCCCTCGCACGACAACTGACCCAAAAGCCCTTCCCTGTTTATCATTAAAGCAGTGTGGCAGAGAGTGATCAGTGCTCGTGGGCTGGGTAGGTTCAGAGACATGTTTACTGTGGCCCTAACAATAGATGCTGGAACAGAACAGGGAGATAAGCAGCTGGATCTGAACCCTTTGGCTGTTCTTCCTACAGATGCAGACAGGGTTCGCTGTGAACCAGGGAACATTTGGAAAATGACCCAAATAACAATGTAAAGTTAAACAATCTGCAAAAGTCCATGGGGTACGATTTAATATCATTGTGTATATGTTTCCTCCTGCAAGCCAATAACAGCGTGGAGGGGGGTGGGAGAGTGGCCAATTATGGATATAAACTACTTTTGTACAAGTTACCAATGCAACTGAAAGTGTAAACGTTTGTCAAATGCTGTGGGCTGTTACCACAACATGACTTGACATCCTGTGGAGCCATTGCGTGAAGGAGGCTTGCCCTCTTAAGCCAATGACTGAAGGGGGCTGACTCAAAACCTCTTACTTTATGTTATGTTTCATAGTGGGCTGACATGCATGCTGTCAAGCATCAAGTTTACAAGCCAGACCTAAAGAAATAGGACTATCAACACCTGATATGGGACAACTTGTAAGCTTTGGAAAATGCAACCAGGTTTAAATGATATTCCTAAGCATGTGCCCTAGATATTGTGTCACTGATCAACCCCTGTATGTGCCAAAAACACCAAGAAGCATGAATACATTACCCTGGCCTTGAAAACACTTCACAGGCTTCCAGTGGTGCAAGAATAAAAAGAACAAAATGCAGGCACTACTTTCACTGCACAGGTAGTTGGTGGCTTGAAAGTGAAGTGTGTCAGAACCCGTCTGGGGGCTACAGGGCAATCATAGAATATACCAGTATCCCCCTACAGCCCTTAAGGAGAAGTGGGAGGAACTCTTGAGAAGGGCACGACACGAAAAGGAATGGCGGAGAGCCTTGAAGCCACCTCGAAAGGTCTCCAGGAATGCACGATTTCGCTTTATACAATTAAATATCCTACATAGGGCCTACTTGAAGCCACAAAGCAATGGTCACCTGTGTCTGGGAGCACGTACTGACTGAATTCGTTGCCACCAATCCCCGCAGACTTCAACCATGTTCTTTGGGATTGCCCAATGCTGCATCAATATTGGGAGTCGGTTCAGACCACAGTAGCAGCTGTCATGGGAAGACAAAAACTGACACCATTGAGTCGTGCCCACTAGGCACTCCCCCTAAATCCCCCCTGCATTTAATAACTAGAGATCCCCCCCGTTTTTAGTAACTAGAGATCCCCCCTGCATTTAGTAACTACACAGGTTATGGATCTCATATCCTGTTGGCCAAACGTTGCATTACAATGTGGTCAACCATCTTGGGTGATCTGACAGGCAAACAACCTTGTGAATTCCCATAGAAGTACAGGTTAACACCAGAACCTGGGCTGCTATGGGAATTCACAAGGACATATTATCAAGCCCATTATCACAGCTTTAGCGGCAGTTTCCTGCTGCTAAAGCGTCGATAATTTTATCGCCGTTCTTGATAATATGCCCCTTAGTTACATACTTTGTGGTCGGATCAGTTGGGCACCTCCTACCGGAAGCCCTCAAAGGTTTGTCGTTGGAAGCAGTCCTCTTTCAACCAGCCCGCTACTGGCCCAGTTGGACCCCGTGCTCTGGACTCAGGGGTCCCAGGTGTATGTGTTATCCCCGGGTTAAGAGGGAGTCTGGGGTGGAAGTTTACATTACTAAATTGATAGTTCTTAGCTATATGGGAAAATTATATAAACTACTGATAGATGAACGGGCGAGTATTCAAGACAAAATGGTATGCCTATTTTGTAAGGATTGTCAACACGGTTGTAAACTCATCTATTTTATGCTGTACCTCCGACTTTGGAGGAGTTATGTAAAACCCAATAAAGCTCCAATAGGAGTGAAAAGGGAGGGAATAAAAGGGCAGCAACTGTGAACAGTCCAATGCTCAGGGAGGTAGTGTGGTGGACATGAGTTCAGAATCCAACAGTCAACTAACAGACACAAAAATAAAATGTCCAGCCGCCAAGTGCTTATCTTTTATGTTAAAAGAACGTACTTTTAATCCCACAGAAGAATTTAAGACTACACACTTTTGCGCGAATGTAATACTGGGTGGTAACCTAAGTTGTGTTTAACAGTAAGGTGCTCATCCCCCACACGGGTGTCCTCTCTCCCCGCTAGGGTGCAATTCCAGCTGTCCCCATTACACCATCGCTTAGGCATTAATCAGGCACAGATGCAGATAGTGTCAAATTATCTCACAGCTCAAATGCAACACAGTTCAATGTCTCCTACCCCCTACTGTAGAGGTTTCAAGCAAGCACAGCAGACTCTCTGTCCCAAGCATAGGCTAATCCCTACGTTTTCCTGATGGTTTTCTATGCGTTTTAGCGCATGGTTTGCACTCCCACCTTCATGGTGGTCACGCCTCCCGTGGGGGCTGCGTGGCAGCTTCATCTCTGGACAATGCTCGCAGGATGAGAGGTGTGAGCAGTTCTGTGGTGCAATCTGCACCTTTGGCAGTACCACTCTTCCCAAACGTTTGCAGACGGGTGTTAAGATTAGGCCACACCATCTCTGGTGGTGGGCTTTCGGCAATTGCGTCCTTTGGGCCAACTGGGGTTCCTGCTTCAGCGGTGACAGCTCCACTCTCTCTCATGTCGGCAACAGCAATCTTTCGAGGCCGCAGGGAACTGTTGGGTTTCACAGTAGAACTTAATCTGCAATATTGTTAGTGCATCTTACATAGTCACCTTGCAGAGAGACTGGGGAGCCTTCATGACATGGGTTGCTTCTGACTTCAGTATCTAGAATAGTCAGCTTTCTTTTGGTGCTTTGCATGAAGAGAGCATGTTGGGCTTCTCCTCTTCGACAGTCTGTCCTGCAAAGCCAGGCACCATCCATCGTTCTCTCAGCAGGCATGTAGACTTCTAGGCACTTCAGGCAGACCCTCATCTCCTCCAGTAGAAAGTGCAGATTGCAGGGCCCGTCACCACTGGGAGACTGGCTCTCAGGCAGACACCAGCGTTGGTCACACAGCAGGTTTTGTGTACTTTGTGGGGCGGCCCCTTTCTTGGTCACGAGCAAACTAAGTGTCATGCCATGACATAAATGATGACAGACTCGTGATGTACTTGCTATGTACTTAGCTTTATTTAAACACGTCTGCTACTGTCCCTGTCCCTACTCTATCTGCCCCTTTCCTGTTACTGCCCCTCCTCTTCCTCCAACCCCGAAACTCCTCCCATCCCAACTACTAGAGCGTGTACAACATCACATCTCCCCCTTTGTTAACAAAAGAACTTTAGCTATTCCTAATCCATTTCCTCAATCAGTCTCTTTGGCTGGACTATGTCTCTTCGTGGTCGGAGACGCGTTCCAACATCTGTAGGTGCATCTTCCTGTGGCCTGTCAAGTCTTAGGGTCGGACTTGGTTGACTCAGTCCGCCAATATCTCGTTGGGCTGTGTCCCTCTCAAGTGTCTCTTTCATGCCTGGTGTACATTTCTGAAAATGAGACACATTTTGGGTAATTCTTCTCTGCTCAGACTCAGCAGTGATCATGGTGCCTTTATGCTGAGTAACAATCAAAGGTTCTTCCTTGAACCGACAATCCGTTTTCTTGGCCT
The DNA here is from genome assembly GCF_964263255.1 of Lissotriton vulgaris. NCBI lineage: Eukaryota > Metazoa > Chordata > Amphibia > Caudata > Salamandridae > Lissotriton > Lissotriton vulgaris. Next base: position 1,753,773,273 of record NC_141691.1, read on the forward strand.
GCTCTTGTTTGACCACTACCCAATCTCCTGTCTGAAAGGAGGGAGACTTGGCGTGCCGTCTGGCGTCCGCATATGTTTTCATCCTGCTCTTCTCCGCTTGGTCAGCCCTTGCTGTTTCTCGATGATTGCGTGTTGGGGACACCGGTGCCAGAGCCCCTTCCCACATCGGGATCCTTGTCCTGCTGGGTCGCCCTAGCATGAGTGTTGCAGGACATTTTCCGGTGGTGGCATGCGGCGTAGTCCGATACGCTCTTAGTACTTCGTTCAATGCTATTTGTACGTCTTTCTTTTCCAATGTGGCCTGTTGAAAGGTCTTTTTCAGGGTGGCCATGAACCTCTCAATGGTGCCATTGGCTTGGGGCCACAACGGTGTAATCTTTCTATGTCGAAAGTTTAGATGCTTTGCAAATTCACTGAATTCATGGCCATTGAAAGGAGGACCATTGTCTGTTTTGAGTTCTTTGGGAACGCCCATGCGGCAAATACTTCGTCCAACACGGCAAAAGTGCTGGAGGCGTTGGTGGATAACACAAACTGAGCTATCGGGAATCTTGAGTATTCGTCCATGATAGCCACCACGTACCGGCCTGATTGGAGGGGTCCATAGAAGTCCATGGCGAGTTCTTGCCATACCCCTTTGGGCAGTGGAGTAATTTGAAGAGGAGCTGGAGGCTCTCCCGACTTCACCAATTGACATTGGGGACAGTCTTTCAAGGTGAGCTCAACCATTTGATCGAGTTGCGGGAACCAGACTCTCTCCCTTAAAGCTCTCTTGGTGGCAACCACTCCCCGATGACCTTCATGCGCGAGGTTGACCACTCCTTGACGTAGCTGTCTCGGGATGACAATCCGATGGTCCCTCAGCAGAAGCCCCTCTGAGGTGGTTGACAACTGGTCACTGACATGTCGGAAAGCTTGTATTTCCTGACGTATTTGTGAGTCACTCGTTTCGTCCTCGCTATCATGTCTCGAGCGATGTGTGCGCAGTCGGCGCACTACCTTCTGAAGGATATTGTCCTGTGCCGTAGCATCCTTGATCGCTTCTAATGGGACTGCCTGTGGTCGGGCTACACCTACCACAAAGTGTATATATTCCTCAGCCATCGATGGATGTGATTCATGGGATGCTTGGGGGTGTCTGGACATGTAGTCCGCCGGATTCTCACCTTTCCCGGGTTTGTGAATAATGGTAAATGTGTATTCCTGCAATCGCAGACCCCATCTTTCAATGCGGGCCGGCATCTTGGCTTTGGGATTGCCGAAAATGGTGACAAGGGCCTGGTGATCCGTGATCATGGTGAAATGTTTGGCGAAGATGGACACATGGAAATGTTCACAAGCCCACACGACCGCTAGGCTCTCTTTCTCGGGCTGAGAATAGGCCTTCTCAGTGTCGGAGAGACTGCGGCTGGCGTATGCCACGATGTGGCGCCGCTCAGTGTCACTGTCATGTTGAGCTAAAATGGCACCCAAACCCACTGGACTGGCGTCCACCGTTATTTCCGTCTTCCTTTTGGTGTTGAAATAGGCCAGATTGTTCGCTGATTCCACCGCTTGCTTAATTTCTTGGAAAGCCCGCTCACACTGAGGGCTCCACACAAACGGTTGTCCTTGCTTCGTAAGGACACGAAGGGGGTGACTGATCGTTGCGGAGTCCTTGATGTATCTGGAGCAATAGCTGGCCATGCCCAGGAATGATCTGACATCGCTGACATCTTGAGGGGTCTTGATGGTGTTGAGCGCAGTTACCTTCTCGGGTCGGGCTTCATTCCGGCCACTGAAAACACGTGACTGAAAAACTTGAGAGTGGACTGATGGAATTCACACGGTGTGGGACCGTCCATTTTTTCGATAATGTCCGCTTGAAGTAGTTCCTGAATCTCGTCCTCAACTGCTTGCTGAAGGTGGAACGGCACTCGCCTCAGGTGCTGAGCAACAGGGCGCACTTGGTAGTTGATGTGGAGGCAAATCAGACACTTCGGTCACAGGCATGTAGTTTAATGAGGCCCCACTGTCAAGCACAAATTTGGTGGCATGAGTCCCCACTTTGATATCTAGCGGAGGATACTTTTTCAGCTGGTCCGGGTCAGTCACCATACATACATATGTACTCATCTGTGAATGTTGTCTCTTGAGAGGTCGACCTCGATTCCCTCGACGGTGACCTTCTGATCCATTGAGATCTGTGTGATTCCTTGCTGGAATGTGACGAGCCAGAAGACGACAGTGCCCTGTCTTGCACAGCCTTTGCGTGGTGTCGCTTTTCGTCTGGTCGAGATCTGGTTTTCTCACTCCTTCTCTCCATGCTGTACACTCCACACATGGCTTCGAAGTGGTTCACGCGTCCACATTTCCGGCACTGTTGGCCCATTGCTGGACAGGTGTCTGTGTGTGGGAAGTCGCACCCACATCGGTAGCACTTCCGTGGACGTTCTGGCTTCTTGGTGTAGCTCAATCTCTTTTCTCTCCTTCTCGATTCGTAGCGTCGATGACTTCGTTGTGTGTGTCTGGACGCTGGACGAGACCTTCTCTGATGGTCACTTGATCTTCTCTGAGTGCCGGAGCTTTGAGCCCAGTATGCTTGCTCTTTTTTCTCGCCCTGCCCTGTCTCCATGGTTTTCGCGTGTTCTTCTGCCTGGTCATATACTCTCGTCATTTCCTCAATCTCGTCGAGGTCATGGCTCTTTCTTAGCAGTCGCCTTCGGAGCGCCTCTGAATGACAGCCCTCAATGACTCTCAATCGGATGGCATCCTCTGTTGAGAATGAGTCAAAATTGCAGTACTGCGACAGCCGACGCAGTCGCGATATAAAAGTGCTCATCATTTCATCTTTGTCCTGACGTGCCTGATGAAACACATACCTCTCGTAGTCCACATTTCTTTTGTGTACAAACTTCCTGTTGAGTGCATCACGCACTTTATCATAAGTCCCTTTGTCATCCGTCGGTAATTCTTTGATTACCTTACCAATCTCTTTACCGACGAGATTGCAGAGTGCAATTAGTTTGTCTCTGTCTCTTGTGACTTATGACCCTTCTAGGTAATCTTCAAAGTCCTCCAGCCACTCCTGCCACCGAGGACCCATACTTCCACCCGCCACCAGGGTCAATGGTTCCAGGGGTGTAGATGTGAGACAATGGGCGCGACAGGGGCAGCCGCAGCCGCTGCTGCACCACCTCCGTTCCGGGTGGGTGAATTCGACATGGCTGGGCTGAAATGCTAACGACGCACTTGTATTCTGACTAGTGCTCGCTTTTGCAATGTTCAATGCTTGTTTTGCAATTGTCACTTATTTTTTTTTTCACTTGCACTCGCCAGTGCTTGTTTTGCACTTGTCAATACTTGTCCTTGCACTCACCAGTGCTTGTTTTGCATCTATCAATGCTTGTTTTTGCCTTTTCAATGCTTGTTTCAGCCTCAAACTTGGGATGCTTGACTTCAAAATGGCCGCTCATGCATTTCACAGGGGTGTCCTTCACAACCGCCTGACTCTAAGATGGCCGCAACACATCACCCACGAGGCTTGAATCTTCATTCATTCTTCAGTTCACTCGGTCTCATTGGACACTCACCGAGGATCTCTTTTCCGGACAACAGGACTTGCGCGGCCCAGCTTACACTTCCAGGCCACTTTCACCATCCAGGTAGGCCAGGGGCAAGCTCCGGTTTCTCCCGTCCGCCACGTGCCGTTTCTCACGCATCGGGGGTGAGATCCGATGGCGACAGGATCGGCGCTTTTCTTCTGGCGCCTCCGCGGGAGTCACTTGCTTCACCAGACACTCCCCAAACTTTCAGGGCGCCTTAGGAGGACTGGGGTGGGCTCCCAGTTCCTTCTTTATCATCACAGCTTTCGGGGCACACTCACGACTTTTCTTTGGCGCGAAGGATCACGTCTGGTGCCGGAGAGGCGGCGCTTCAATCACGCTGCACCGGAGGGGCTCTACACGATCACCCGATCGTGGAGCGGCTCATCCACCGCTGGCCTAAGGCTGTAGGCGGCGGCTTCGTGGGGCACAGACGGCGCAACAGCGACCACGTCTTTGCTGGTGCCCGGGACAGGGCAGTTCTCAATATCCAGCAGGGATTGCAGGATATGGCAGGTTACCTCAATCCCACCCTTGTCGCCAGTTGTCATGTCGTGACATAAATGATGACAGACTTGTGATGTACTTGCTATGTACTTAGCTTTATTTAAACACGTCTGCTACTGTCCCTGTCCCTACTCTATCTGCCCCTTTCCTGTTACTGCCCCTCCTCTTCCTCCAACCCCGAAACTCCTCCCATTCCAACTACTAGAGCGTGTACAACATCACAGTAAGGTGGTTTGTATTCCACTTTTATGCACATTTCCCAGAGTTTTAGAACCGGTTTGGATTGTACAAAGGCTGACTAAAGTGCACCAGCGTTTGCTGGAGAGAGAAACATCCTCATATTGTAATAGATAGGGCGCTGTCCTTATCTCTGCCTTTGACACAACGCAGCACAGCAACTCTGGTTGTTCCATTGTGTTGGGCCCAATGTTGGTAAACCTGCCCCCAAGTGTTCAATTTCTGAATCTGTAAAAAATCAATCAGACTTTAGTATAAAATTCGCAACATTTACAAACCGTCAATCAGAAAAGAAACTGAGATTAAAGATCCTGACAATAATGATGTTTTCCAGTATGAAACTATACATATCAAAAAGCTTTCATCCTTAAAAATGTTTGTTTTTATTATTATTATTATTACTATTATCATCCTTTAAAATGTCATGGTAAGACTCTTGAGTGCAAAGGTGCAATTTCAAAAGGCTACAGGCGTTTTGTCACATTCTTCTTAAGGTGGCAGCTCTTTGAATAGTAACTTGGATTCCCTTCTCAAGCCGGCCTCAATCCTGCCCTGCCTATGCAGATATGCAAGTCTTGGCCAGTGACGTGTGTGACCGCTGATGACTCATTTCTGCAAAGCCATGCACAGCATTTAGATGCGGTTTGGATGCTGATGTAATCTCAGTTTGTGTTCTTGTGTGAAGTGCCTGGGCCTCGACACACGTGACTCTGCCCAACTGGAGAAGTCGTTTCATATTGATTTGTTTTCTTGTATAAAGTACTCTGGCCGAGAGACGTGGTTAGCTGAGCTGGTGAAGTCAGCTGCTGTGTTTTGCTCACTAGGCCTAATCCTCACAACCCTCCTCTGAATCGGTTGACAGCAGTGTGACCCTTTGTCATACTTGTTGTGACCGAAATGAGGAAATGACGCACGCAAAGCCTTCTTGCGAAAAGAAAGAAACATTTAGGCAGGGCCGGCCTTAGGCATGTGCAAGCTGTGCACCTGCACAGGGCCACCAAACCCCAGGGGCCACCACGCCAATATATATCCATAATATAATAATCCCCTGAGGATGGATACATATTTGCGTAGCGGCCCCTGGTAGGGATTTGGCAGCCTCTGGCTTTGTTCCACTTCCAAACACACTGAGTTCCCCCCCCCTTCTCTGGCCTCGCATTCCGTCCCGCCCAGACCCCTCTTCCGGGGCCCCCTACCTATGCTCCATGCCTAGGGTCACCATGAGCCTAGAGCCGCCCCTGATTTAGGGCCTCATTTGCAAGGTTTTGATGTAGGAGAGCGCTGCAATCCTTTTTACTGCGATCCCCTATGGCAAATCGGATAGGCAGCAATGAACCGTATCTATGAGATATGGTGCATTCCTGTCCTTTCAGCCAGCGCACTATTTGGTGCCTATCGCCAATGCGGACACCCTTGCCAGGTGCAGGGGTGTCTGCCTTCTTGGGAGGATTGCTTTTGTGCAGGAAGGGACATCTTCCTGCAGAAAAGCAATCCATGGAGGTCTTTTCCTCTTTCATGTGTGCTGCAGAATGCGGGATGCAGCACACATGGAAAGAGATAAAAACAAAGCGAAATAATGATATTTCTCCTCTGTAGGCCTGCGATGGTGAATATATAAGGTGTTGATGTATTCCCAGGTTTACGGATCCTTGAAAATCTGGGAATGTGTCAAACCTCATGGGTGTTGAGTGGGAACACCCACCACAATGCCCATTCAATGCCCCCCTGAATCAGTGTAAGGCAAGACAGAGATGCTGCTGCGTTGCCTCACACCTTATCTACGAGGCCATGAAAGCCATACAATGTGGCTTTGCCTTGCCTCGTAGATATGGGTCTGCACGTTTCGCAGCCAGAGCCTCATAAAAAATGACACACCGGTGGCGCAAAGGGCTTGTAAATAAGCCCTTTAGTCTGTTTTCCCAATGTTGTTTGGGTGGGTTTTAAAACGTACAATGACATCATCTTTGGATGGCTCTTTTAACTCTAACCCTCCCTTTCACCTTTAAAGGCTTAAGCCGATTACATGCAATGCTCTTCTAAACATTGCATCCAGCATCTCTATTTGTAATATCGTCTAGGCGGAGCCAAAAGAATTATGTAAATCTTCAGGTGGTCATTTAACATACAATTATGAATTAACAATACTTGCCACATTATAGTGTATGGCGAGCTATAGTAAGAATTTGGCTTGGCCAGAAGTCCTCTAGAACTCTTGAGCCAAACCAAGCAGAGCCGAGCTGTGAGTGCAACCTTTCCAATGCGCACGCTTGATTTAACCCTTTCAGCGAATTTCCTTCCAGGCTCTCCCAGATCACTGAGTTCTCCAGCACATGGAGTGAGTGAGAGAGGAGAAAGAATTTGGAGTGGAAGAGAGATAAAGTGGAGGAAGATGTATTACGGTTAAGATGAGCCAAGGCATTCAAGGATACAGATGATAGCCTGGTGAGGGACATGGGAGGGAGATAGGAGAGGAATAAGGCAAGGGAAGTAGTAAAAATTAAGAGAGAAAAGAGAGCAGGGGGAAAAAGAAATCTCATGGTAGAGTGGCGAGGCTGTGACAGGCTGGGGTGTGAAGGAGCCGGGTTCCACATTCTAGAATTACTCTGGAACCCCTGGTCGATGGCTCTTTGTTGCCTGCTTGAAAGTATGGAGGGGAGAGAAAAATCATTAGCCAATTATAATTACCCTTACAGATGCCCATGCTACTAAAGAAACACAGACTCCAGATCCAAAGGTTAGTGAATTTATTACAAAGCTAAGAAAAGTTGAACGTACAAATACCTCAAAGCGAGGGTGTAAAAGTACATGGCACCAATACAAAACCAAATCTATGAGTGAAATTTAGACGGTGCAACATGCACAGGATGACCAATTTGAAAACCAGAACAAAGAATATAACTGCACTGACATTACTAGCCCGCTTCATGAGTGGTTGGTAAGCAAAAGTATTAGCCTGTCCCTACACTACCACTATCGTGACATCCCTACTTAACATTTTCCAGGCAAGTTCCAGAAAAGGTGTCAGGACGTGAAGGCTTCTTAAGAAGGGCACTCACGTTCAATGGGTCAAGTAGCATAAAGCTACAGAGCTCATTTTAAGATGCTCTCTCCTCTCAAGGCACGGCAGCAGTCCCTGGACTCTGTCCCTAACCCCAATACAAAATCATAGGTCACTCCCCCATCACATCACGTGATCACCCCATCCAGCTAGACATCTCCTGGTAGGTAACTTTCCATGCAGCAACGTTGATCCCAGGCTCTTGCCGATGACCTTGATTTCGAGGCCTTCTCCAGTGAGAAAGAACGCCGTCCCACATTATCAGTATTGTTTGTTCAAATATATCTTCTCCTCCCTAAGCCTAACTCCTAAAAGAAAAGCATTATTCTCACTAGCAAAGAGGAATTTCTCCACCTGCAACAGCAGCGTGAGGAAGACAAATTCACCATGCACATGAATTCAAATAGCAAACTTCAACATGAGAGCGAACAGGGAGAAATACACGTTTAGGCCTACCAAATTTGGTCAACATAAGAACAGTACATAAGCTTTAGAAAGCATACGCATATATAAATCATTATTATTTGATTCTTTACATAAACACATTAATAAAAAAAATGTTCATTAACTAAGAAATGCACTTTTACATGTTGAGTCTTCATCACAAATAACTGCAACGTTAATTCTTCATTTCCATGAAAACTTGACACTTCACTTTGCATGTTATTACAATACACAATCTAATGACCAAATGTTAACATGGCAAAGGATTATTTGTATGTGTGCGAACTACTCATGACTATAATGCACTCGTACAAATGAAAGAGCAAAATCGCGCTCTTTCAGTCGAAAGGCACGTAAGGATAGGTCAGAGTCAGTAGTGTGACGAGCTTGAACTACTGGACTACCAGAAGCATCAGCCTGTCACAGCATGTTCATATCTAACTATGGGCTAATCTGTTTGGTATCGCTTTGTTCGCCCTGAGTTGGCAGGGTATGCCCAGACGTGGGTCCCTTGCTCACTCTACCACTGGATTCAAGATAGCCTGGCTGATGAGGATTATGAATCCGAAAAAGGGTCCCAGGATGCTTGTTCCGGTCCATGGAAGACATGGCGTGGCAGTTCGGGCTGGATTGTTCCCATGAGGCACAGGGTCAGACTGATTTGCATATGGCCATGTCTGAACTGGGGTGGTGGAGTGAGCTAAAGAATGATGATGGATTAAACCCAGATCAGTTAACTGGGGATGAGTGTTTGATTTGCTCAAGCGCTCAGTCCATCATCCCCATAATACCCATGGGAAATTATGTAGCAGACATTCCCACGGAAAGGTACGTAGCGGAAATTAAGTGAAATATTCCCCGATAATCATGCAAAATTAAACAATAAATATAAACAAGCACTGGCGTTGCCAATAGGTCTCGCATTAGGAAAGTGTGAGCTATTGGTATTGTAAATGACAATTATTTTTTTAATATGTGCTGGCATTGAAAATATATAAATTAATAGCATTGTTATTTACAAAGCCAATAACTTACACTTTCCTAATGCGAGTCCTATTGGCTATGGGAATGCTTGTTGTTAGCCAGCAAGGACAGTGCTGTTGTGGTGCTGAGTGATACTGTTATGGTGCTGAGTGATGTGGTGGTGAATTAGAGTGATGTGGTGGAGTCCCAGAGTGATGTGGTGGTGTCCCAGAGTGATGTGGTGGTGTCCCAGAGTGATGTGGTGGTGTCCCAGAGTGATGTGGTGGTGTCCCAGAGTGATGTGGTGGTGTCCGTGAGTGATGTGGTGGTGTCCCAGAGTGATGTGGTGGTGTCCCTGAGTGGTGTGGTGGTGTCCCTGAGTGGTGTGGTGGTGTCCCTGAGTGATGTGTTGGTGTCCCTGATTGATTTTGTGGTGTACATCAGTGATGTGGTGGTCTCCCTGAGTGCTGTGTTGGTGTCCCTAAGGGCTGTGGTGGTGTCCCTGAGTGCCGTGTTGGTGTCCCTGAGGGCTGTGGTGGTGTCCCTCAGTGCTGTGGTGGTGTCCCTGAGTGGTGTGGTGGTGTCCCTGAGTGGTGTGGTGGTGTCCCTGAGTGGAGTGGTGGTGTCCCTGAGTAGTGTGGTGGTGTCCCTGAGTGATGATGTGGTGGTGTCCCTGAGTGATGTAGTGGTGTCCCTGAGTGATGTGGTGGTGTCCCTGAGTGGTGTGATGTCCCTGAGTGGTGTGGTAGTGTCCCTGAGTGGAGTGGTGGTGTCCCTGAGTTGTGTGGTGGTGTCCCTGAGTGATGATGTGGTGGTGTCCCTGAGTGATGTAGTGGTGTCCCTGAGTGATGTGGTGGTGTCCCTGAGTGGTGTGGTGATGTCCCTGAGTGGTGTGGTGGTGTTGCTGAGTGGTGTGATGGTGTCCCTGAGTGATGTGGTGGTGTCCCTTAATATTTAACACAGAAACTGTAGTAATGGCCCGGACTACATTGCAACATTCTGCTTAACAGTATCTAAGGGGATATTTTTTAAGCGAACGAGCCTGTGGACAAATATGACAAGTAATACCATCCTAAGGGTTTCAATCTATCCATATGAGGTGCTGTGTTACTTAAAAAAGTACACCAAATCAAGTAATAGGAATTTGGCTAACTTCAGTGGTGTGATCAGAATTTCACCCTGGGCTGATTTTATAGGAGCTGGAGTATGGCGAGAATGGAGTATGGTGAGAATGAAGTATGGTGAGAATGGAGTATGGTGAGAATGGAGTATGGCGAGAATGGAGGATGGTGAGAATGGAGTATAGTGAGAATGGAGTATGGTGAGAATGGAGTATGGCGAGAATGGAGTATGGTGAGAATGCAGTATGGTGAGAATGGAGTATGGCGAGAATGGAGTATGGTGAGAATGCAGTATGGCGAGAATGGAGTATGGTGAGAATGCAGTATGGTGAGAATGGCCCATGGTGTGTAATCCGGGGTGGGGAACAGCAGCAGTCTCTCAGGGGAGGTAGTTTGACTGTGGTCAGTCTTACACTGTCCCTAAAATCATCTGAATAATTTGGCTGAAGAGATAGCTTCCCTTGTATAGGCGTCCCGCAATGTATAGAAACTGTCTTAAAGCTTCCTAGAAGATTGTGCCCACTCCTAACTGAGGGAGGAATTGGCCCCTCGCCAGACCACAAGGCCAAGCTCGAGCAGCGCAAAGCACGACTGGCGACGTGTTGTCACAATGCGCTAATTTCACAAACCAGGCCTTCGAGGCGCTGCTCGGGCGTGTCCCAGCAGATGACTGGGTGAAAGGGCCCGTCTGCCTGCAGCTCTCTGCAGACAGGGAGACGGAGGGCCCCGGGTCTCAGACAGGCTGACTGGCTGCTGTGACTCTGCATGCTGTGCCTTTATCTGAGCGGCGCAGCCCTGCAGATGGCCGGGGGGTCTCACGGGCGATGTCGGGGCAGATAGATCTGGGAGCCGAAGTGGAGGCGAGGGAACACGCCCAGGTGAGACAGCGAAGAACAGGGTCTGGCACAGACAGAGACCGAGGAACAGAGGCACAACGGTCGGTGACAACGGAGGGAACCTGCTTAGAAGTAATCACAGAAAGTCTCGAAACAAGGCAGTCTGGATAAAATACAAAATACGGAAAGAAAGAATGAGGCAAAAGAGGAACCAACTCTAATAAAGAAAGGAACTAACTGATGATGAAAAGATAAATGCCTACAGTAAAAAAGAACACACTGGAGGTAAATGGACAAGAATTGGCTGAAAAGACAAGGCACGTGGAACCTGGATAGGAGATAGAAGTCAATGAAAGTGAAAATAAATGCAAGAAAAGACAACCATTAAGAAGGGAATCAAAGAGAAAATAATTATTGAAAAAAAAAAAAAGGCAAGATGAAAAACACGAAAAATGGACGAGTATGCGGAAGTGCGAAAAATGATGCGAAGCGTAACTGGCTATAGCGGCAGGAAGGAAAACAAGGCAAGCTGCATGCACGTTTAAATCAAGCAACTCAAAACCCCTAAATAAACACGTTCCTTACAACAAATAAATATCGCAAATGCAAACAAGCAATGTCCTGAGCAAATGGTGGGGGCCTGAAGGAGGAGGGGGTGTGAGGGATGAGTGAGGATGAGGTAGCAGGGGAGGGAACACGACCTGGGGGAAGCTGGCTGGGGAGGGGGAGGAGAAATGCAAGTAAGGCTGTGCGCGGGGAGAGAGAGGGGAGGTGTTGGAGCTGGGGAACAGATGGCCGTGAAAGTTAATGGCCCAAAAGCGTGTGCCTGTGGCCACGTGAACTCGAAGAAAACCGCACAAAAAAACCCGCGGTTTCACGAGTATTTTGAGCACTTGAATTCTCGCCATTTCCCATTCCTTCGGAATGGAAAAGGCGAGACCTAAAAAATAAGTGTAGCCCCTCTTGGTAGAAAGGACTACAAGTCCCATCCACTGACTGATGCGTACAAACCCGTTCGTGTCTTGACCACTTAGCATGCGCACAACTGCTAATTATGACAACACACCAAGACCCCTGACACTGCACCTGCGGTTTAAAAGGTAACAGGGTTATGGGTCAGTGTCTTCTGATGGGAGTGAAGCGGACCAGTGCGTTTATCCAAGTCTCCTAACCCTTGATGAGGAAAGATGTGCCCGCGAGGCACCGCTCCTTTAAAACTTCCACAATTATGGCACTATGCATACCAGATCTATTGACTGAGAGGGTGATTAATTGAAGGGTAATGGTGCTCTAAAGAATTCCACACGTTATTTGCCATCCTATTGTATATGTGCGGTGCTTATGTGGTAGGGAGATACACCCTACTCCCAAACCCTCACCAATATGGTAAACTCTTAGCCTCCAGCACACGTTAACATGAAATGCAACAAGTTCATTTATATTTGTTTCATATTTTCGCAGGTTTCTTTTTTATTCTTTCAATCTTTTTGTTCAATTCTTTGGTCCTTAGCCACAAAGGCCAGTTCTTTGGTACTTAGTCACAAAGCCAACACGTGTTTCGTTGCATACAGGGATAAACCCGCAACTTCCTCAAGGCTGTTTGTTTGTCAAAATGTTCCTTATTGCCGGTTGTAATTCCATCCCGGTATGGATATAAGAGTTCTGTGGGTAATTTCCTCGTGTTTCAGTTTCAAGCATAGTCTTGATTGCAATATATCACCATGCACCTTGAAATGTGAGTTCTGTTTTTCTTGTACCCTATCAGGTAGGGTGAAAAATACAGAGGTCAATGTAGATATTGCGGAGAAGGCTGTGCTTCTAGGTGGAGCTTGATTAAGGAGAAATCTAGTGTCTAGTGATTCTCAAATAACTGGCCAAACAACATGGATACAAAGAAAGGAAAATGCAGCAACAGGTTGCACTGAGCTTCCATGTCCCAAAGAACCATGAAGCTTCCAAGATATGACCGTCATAGATGCCGCAGGTGTTGCAGACATTTCATCAAAGGTGACGTCAGAAAGGAATCACACTTGTGCTTCCTTCTAGGTCAGCATAGTATCTTTACCCTGCTGCATAATCTCAAATAAAACAGCAAAACACAACAAAACACAAAACACAAAAGATGATGGACGGAATGTTGCACAATGGCAAAACATTCACCCCCAGTCACAGATCTGGGTTTAATCCATCATTATTTTGCTCACCAAGCCAGGCCAGTTCAGACATGGCCATATGCAAATCAGTCTTGACCCTGTGCCTCATGGGAACAGTCGAGCCCGAACTGCCAAGTCATGTCTTTCCTGTACCGGAATCAAGCATCTTAGGACCGGCTTCTGGCAATCAGCCGTCTTCAGCCAGGATAGCTTGACTCCAGTGGCTTAGTGAGCATGGGACCAATGTCTGGGCAGGGACTCTGATGCCATATTTTTTTTAATGAAAAAGGCATACGCCCAAGAATGGAGGATGAACACAGATGCAGAGAAAGTATATTTTAGGCCAAAATCAATCTTCTTGTCCATAGAATTGGCTGTAGTCGCATTTTCTGAAGGAGCAGCTGAACAAAATGAATTAATAACCTAAGGGATAAACCCTGAAACTGCCTGTTTTTTCTAGTAAAAAATTAGGTAATGAGGTCCATTGAATGTCGTTCCACTCCTAGTCAATAACAGTACAGATCGCCTGATGGACAGGCAGGGACTCTGATGGCATATAACGAATGCACGAAAAGAAGCCCTCTGAGCATCAGCCAGAGTAGGGGGAGCGAACCCAAGGGTCTACAATATAACGACTACTGTGCTCAGCTTCCTGCTGCACCTCATCAACATCCTCAGCCAAATACATTTTCAACAGGCAGTCACTACTTCAGCATCCCCTGATGGGGACAGCCCCATCCACCCACAATGGCATGCAGCACCTCAGGAGTCAAGGAGCTAGAAGAAACACTGTCAATAGGATTAGGAGACTGTACATTTGAAGGCTTGTGCTGGCTCTATTGTCTGAGTTCTCAGGCACTGCGGAGGACAAACAGTCGAGCTGTAAAAAATCCTCATGGTTTATAGTAGTGGTGCAATGCAAAATGATGGAGCCCCTCTGCAGAATGTGATGAGGGTCCCCTAAGTTTCCCATTTCTCACAAATATCTATTGGCCTTGGGCTAAATGGGGCTAATCTTGAATGGTTGTGGGCCCCCGGAGTATTGGTGGCCTTTCTGCATCCCAAGGGCCTTTGTTACATCCCTGCTTCCGAGTTCCCCCGTTGCCATCGCTAACCACCAAAAATCATAATTTTTGAAGTCATTTGAGCCAGTCGTAGAGCAGCGTCTTGAGTGCCATCACTCTCAGAAACTGCCACCTGAGCATGCTACCAAAGTAAGAACAAGTACACAGGAGCAGCACAGTGGAATGGGAGAACAACACAGCAACCGGCCCTGCCCGGTCAGCCCCACTACCAGCATGACACCAATCTCCTATGGTTAAACTCAGCACCCAGGGGGTAGTGAAATGTATTTGCATTTGGGGTAGCAAAATGCAAACAGCAGAATGAATAGAATAGAGAGAAACAAGTTAAACACTTAAAAAGTGAAGAGGGCTCAGAAAAGCACTGTCTGTGCAGGAAACGGACAAACCAGGATATATTGTGGATCAAAAGAAACCTATACCAGAGAGGGGAAGTTTTGTTTTTAAAAAGAGGAGAGGGAGTCCTTTAGACGAAAGGAGCAAGTGACAGTGATAAGGGAAGCGAACAAGATGCTGATTAAGATTTGATTTTAAATTAACTCATAATTGCAGCTCTGCCAAGTGCCACGCATCTCGGTTTAGACTAACGCACAATCAGAATGTTCTCGCATTCCTCCAAATGCACATGATTGTCACCCAATGAGGCACTTCACAAAGTTGTACAAAAGGAGAACATTGTTTTGATCAGAGAGCGCATCCTGCTTCATGGTGGAAGAGTGTCTGCTTCGGAGTTCTTTGCTGTGGCAAGTGATAATGGGACCAAGATAACAGATGATCATGTGGCTTGATAATAATGGCATAAGGCTTAGATGGAAGTCTCGCTTCCAGCCCTTAATTTCTGAAAGAGCTTTTGTTGGAGCTTTGGCTGGACCTCCTCCAGGCTTTCACTATGGACTACATTGCCCACAGCCTTTACAAGGACTTTTACCACGGAATACCTCTACCACACATATAAGTATTTGTGCACTTACCATGCATGCCTTTACCATGTAGGTATTTTCTTTAAATATTATAATTATTATGTTAATTTTTAAAAAGGGGATTTGAGTGCAGGTAGTGGTAAAGTGAGTACAGGTAATTTTAGGGTAAGGGGTGGGCAATGGGAAAGGGGGATAAGGGTACTTGTAGGGTTTGAGGTAGGCAGTGGTAAAGGGGGATTAGGGTAAATTTAGGGTCTAGGGTTGGGTAGTGGTAAAGGGAGGTAACGGTAAATATGAATTTTTGGGGTGGGTAGTGGAAAAGGGACTTATGGGTAATTTTAGGGTTTATGGGTAGGCAGTGGTAAAGGAAGGTAAAGGTAAATTTAGAGTTTAGGGGTGGGTAATTGTAAGGGTATTAAAGGTAATTGTAAGGATAAGGGGTGGGTAGTGGTAAACAGAGGTGAGGGTAATTTTAGGGATTGTGGCATGTTGTGGTAAAGGGAGGTTTGGGGGGTTTCACCTCACAAAAAATAAAAATATTAAATTAACATTTAACACGGACACACAGACAAGAGGGTATAAGCCTGAGGTCATTGATGCAGCAATTGCTAAATCTAAAACATTTGCACGAATTGATTTGCTGCAAAACAGGGATAAAGACATCAACGTAGCTGCCACTGAGGAGCCAACTAGATTGATTTTTTCTTTCTCACGTCAAGAAAAGCAAATTAGGGCAATTGTGAGAAACAATTGGGCAATCGTGAGAGACGATCCTGTGATTGGCAAATTATTACCCTGCAATCCAGCTGTTACTTTCAGAAAAGCAAACAGCATGGGTAGCTCACTCACAAGGAGCAAACTAGAAGTTAGGGGCTTTCCTGGCTTTCTGCACGAAAAGAATTCTATAAGTGTTCTGTGTGTAAAGCTTGCCAATATGGCATCAATACTACAACTTATACAACAGCATTTAACAACAGGGTATGCAGCATAGGGCAACATCTTACTTGCATATCAGAATATGCTGTTTATGTATTGACATGCAGCTGCAACTTGAAATATATTGGCAGCACTAACTTACAGGCACACAAGAGAATCCTACAACATATACGTGCCATTATCAGAGATGAAAGCTATTCTGTGGCAAGGCACTTTAAGAGTAGCCATAACAATGACTCCAAACACCTGAAATACTACATAATAGATGCAGTGGGCCCCCAGAAAAGAGGAGGGGACAGTGAATCAAAACTTAGGAGGCTGTAGACAACCTATATCTTAGAGTTTGATTCCAATCACCCCAGGGGCCTTAACACCAGCGAAGACCTGTACACATTTTTATGAGAATATAGGGGCATATTATCAAGGGGGATTATCTCCGCTTTTTTGGCTTTAAAAGTCCGCCTATTGTTAATTAAAGCAAATCTGCACTGTGGCATTTTCTGGGAGGCTACAGCAATGTGTGGCCTGGCATGCAGCTGATGAGGCTGTCATTTGAAAATTCAAGTTTCCTACAATCTAGGGTTGCAATGTTAGACATTTCAATTGCACACTTTTTTTTCAACTTGGCTCTGTAGTCCTAGTGTCCTTAGGGTGACATGTTTTCCTGCGATTTAAATGCATAGAGATTTGGGCCTCATCAAACTGCTTGGTGTAAGTTTAAGCTTCCTGGCGATTAGTAATTATGAAACATTACCAGCTTTGTGACAGAAGCAGTGCATGTGTTTGCCTGCGGGGGGTATTGGCACTCTTTTGTAGGGAACGGCACTTATTTTTCCTCATCGAACATTTCCCCAGACCAAGAGAAGGAAAAACAAACAAAGGGGAAAAAAAGAAGAAAGCGAAAGACAGAAGACTGCTCAGGGAGAGTGCAGTGGAGGCAGGGCCCTGCTTGCGCACATTGCTATGTTAGCATAGGCTTATTTGAAGTTTAAACCCAATTTTGCCTTTTTGCCACTTTTGCATACAACACTGCATGTAACTGTTGTTGTAAGTTTGACTGCGTGAATATCGTCACATGGAATTGGCTTGTTTTTAACAACCCTAGACTTACATCACGACCTTAGTCTGCACAGTTAGTACTGAAGCCTCCAAGGTTATCATAACAATGTTAGCTGTTATTCGGGCTGATCGGCTCACGCTTAGATACAACATGCAGGCAGCTGTAGCTAACTGAAATTCTGGCGCCTTTAATATTGCACTGCATGCTTGATTTTAGGCACTTGGAGAAAATCTGTTTCCTGAGAGAGATTTTACAGATCCTGATGTGATTCACCTCTGCTGATCTTGGAGGTATGGTGTTCCCCATTCAAGCCTAAGAGGCCTTCTATATTATATAAAACATAGTTCCTAGCTAGGGAGGGTGACATATAAGGCACTATAGGACCTGTTTGCACTATCATTATAATATGATTTCTACCTTTGTGCTTTATGGAATTGCAACAATGCTGATCATATTATTTTTAATCATATGCCTGCTTATGTTAGCAAAAATACTGCATCTTAGAGCACGTCGTTAAAATAAACATTTTAAACTTTTCCGTGTCTCTATTTACTCACGTTGTGGACTGGTATGAGAATAACAAACGAATGAGTGTGCTTGATTCCCACTATTCCTGAGAGTTACCTAAGTTGCATGTTCTGGGTTGTCTAATCATTGGTGCCTTTGCTATAGGACCAAGAGCTAATGTGACACTGATGCTAGTCGGTTAGGGGTTCTAGGTACTGAGGTGAGTTCTTTGGTCCACAACAATTCACTAAAGTCCTGGGTCTCTGTGCACAGTTCTGTGTATGAGCAGAATCCCTGCAACAAGAGAGAAAGGAGGAATCTGCAAGATTGACTTAAAGAGACAGGTGTCTGATAGTCGAATAAATAGGCATGGTGTCTATTCACGGGCTATGCACCCTTGGTATTCGGTGGATTGACATTTAATAGTGTTGGCTGCTGGATTCTAAGCAGATCTTTGGACACTGGCACTCTTTCTTTTACAAATTAAGCACTTTTCCACAGTCTCAATCTGCAGATGTGTGACACTTATCCAGAGTCTATCCTCTCAAGGGACCCAAAAATCCTCAGCAACAGGGCAGTGTTTGGTCATGGAGAAGAAGAAGTCAGTTTAGTCAAGGAGAGTAATTTTGGACAGTCTTAGATGGAACAGTAAGATGCAGGCCCAAGAGAGAGGGAGGGGTGTGAAAACTACTTTGTGATGGAGAAAGAATGTGGCAAGCAGGAAATGCAGATTTGGAGGAGTCAAGACATACAAGTGAGGCTAGAGGTATGGACGAAGCTGCCACATTTCCCAGGTCCATGTGTGACCAGCAGCCCCAGACGCTTTTTTCCATGCATTCTGGGACCTGTAGTCCTGGTTTTTTAATGGTCTAAACAAGACTGCAATTCTCAGCCTAAAAAGTAAAAACCCCTGGATGCAGCAACTAGTCACAAATTTGTCTGGGAAACTTGGCGGGATGGGGGAAGTGGGCTTTCCCAATGATACTGTTACCATGAAGTTACATGGCCATCAGAATACCTTAGAGACCGCACATTCTTCCATGTGGCCAACACCAAAAATACACCTAGAGACGAAATGTGGACACAGCTGCCAAGCAGCAAAGTACACTCAACATTACACACAGACTCTTCTGTCATGGACTCATGTACTCTTACTGTACACAGCAAAATGTGGCTAGGAGCTCAATTCATTTGGCAGTGAAGTTGTGTGATAAAGTCCATGCATGAGTCCAAACACTGGTATACTTTGGCAAACTTTACTTTAACTTCAGCATTGATGCCTATAAATGAACTAACACATCAGTATTCAAAATTCATAAATACTTCATAAACATACTATAAACCAAAGCTCACATCTGCTGCAATGTGCTTGGAGTCCCATAAAAGATTCACTCAATAAGATATGTGATTGTGAGTGAAAGGAATGCAGCTGTAGTTGGTACCGCGATTCCAAGAATCCTAGCTTGACCATAATCCTTTACCATCTTTTTTTAATGTTTGTGGGCATTGTACATAGCGCAGAAAAAAAATGTGAAAAGCTGAACTGGCTTCTTTAATCTGTGCGACTCAGAAATATACTCTCTGTAGGAAATGTTCCCTTTCTGCAGGGTCCCCCCAGAATGCTGGACTGTGGATGTCTGCTGGCTGTGAAGTCTGTGCACTTTACCCCTGCTAACGTTCATGTGCCCCCCCTTCGGCATGGCGGAGTTGGCATCCCCCTAGTTGGCATTTTTAACTTACTTATAAGTCTCTAGTGTATTATGCAATTTGTACCCTATGCTTGTAAGTTAAATGTTAAATGTCACTAGTAGACTGCAACACCCATTGTGCCACACACTACAGTAGGAGTGCAAACATAATTGCAGGCCTACCATTTGTAGCCTGGCTGTTGCAATTTTTAACTGCAAATTCGACCTGTCAAAATACTCCCCTATGACAGCTAAAAGCCATCCTTGTAAATATTTATAAGTTACCCCTATGTAGGCCTTAGTTCCCATAAGTCAGAGTGCATGGTATTTAAAAGTAATACAAAATAGAAAGATGCCAATGCAAAATGATCAAAAAATCTAAATTAAGTAAAAAGTAAATAAAACTAAAGATTTATTCAAGAGATTCAGATCCCCTCACTTTATGTTTCAGTCAATTATGAGATGTTAAATCTGTGGTGAATAGTTAATGGCAGCATTGGCGTCTTTCTATTTTGTATTACATAACGCTGTGGCTTGGCCTTGCTGCTTGGGAGCCCATACCCAGTGGTGTTTATTTGGTATTTAAAAGTAGCACATCATTAACTTGCCCTTACAGTAAAAAAAGCATCAAAAGCCCTGGTAACTGCAGCAAGGTTGGTAGTTCTATACTAGGACATCACTGGGAAACAGCTAGAAAAAACAATTAAATAAGTATTTGCAAAAGACAATGGTGAAGTTGGTGTTTTTAAATATGATTGAAAAGGGACTTTTAGAAAGTTACATTTTCCCTCTCTAATGCCTCATTAGGCCCATTTGCACTGCTCTCACACTTCTGCCAGCCAGTAATCAGCATTTAAAGAGGTGTGAAAACTGCTCCCTGAGCTGAGGACAACATCCTGGGTGTGGGGAGGTGTTATTGTTCCCTTGACAGGATCACCAGTTGGCTTGGGCACAGGAACTGGATTAACTTCAAAGCAGCCTCCCCAAACATTAGCTGATACCCAGGCAGGGGCCTTCCAGTGTCCCTCTCCACTTCCAGTCAGACAGGCTCCGCACACAGTGGGCCTAGTTTTGAAATGACAGTGTCAAATTCTGCTTAAATGTCATTTCCATGGTAGATCTAATAGGGTTTTACATATAAAACTGGGGTGCACTTCAAAGTGTGGAAAATAGGATGCCAAAACAATTCTTATCTATCCACTGTCTGGTTGCTCTACCTACCTGTCTCTTGGGGCTTCCTACCAGCTTGCTGCTTCAAAAATGAAACAACTGGCAATGAGTAAAAACCAAAGGTGTTTGAAGGAGACTGAAGAGACTTCTGTCTCCGGGTCTATTGTGGGTACAGAAACTTTATCAAAATGGATTTTTAGTGTTAAATGTGGACGGGCACCAGGATTATCATAGTGCACTCTCCCCGACCTCCCAACCCTAAGAGCATACATTTAGAGTGGCTGTATTCTTCCGCCATCATAAAAATGGCAAAATTGGGTAGGGTTGGCAACGGCTACCTTTATGGCTTGCCTAGAAGTCATTCCTACCCATTAGCTCATGCCAGGTATAAATGTTGCATCTCCAAGGACCCACTTCAGAGCACTTGTGGACCTGAGAAAGACAGGAAAAGTACCGAACTTGCTCTGTGTGGTACCCTGGACAAAGAAGTGTACTCTTAGGGTCATTAGGCTTACCTCCTGTTAAAGCTAGAGACGACAACAAGCTACAAAGATGCCTTTGCATGCAGCTGCCTAGATGACCAGTGGCAACTGGACCTGGACCGGACCCTGCTGTTTGGCCTTTGCCTGACACCCTGTGAGTTGCTAAGTGCCTTCCATGAGGTCCTGTGGATCTTTAGCAGTGTATTCCTGTGGTACATGAGTCTTATACATGTTTGAACATAAACTCTGACCAGGTTAAACCTTGTTGGTATAACTGACTTGCGCTCCATTGCCATCAGTGTCAAATTGCTCCAAGGTCCTGGTCAACTGTGGCACTTTATGCTTTTTGTGCTATTCCTACCTAAAACTTTTAAAATTACTAAACTTTTATAATTCATAACTTTGGTTACCCTGATTTCATTTTTTGTCATTTTGGTGTCATTTTGTTTATTACATTTTACTCTTTTTTCTAATTCGGTTTGGGAGTTTTATTGTGATGCATTTCAACTTTATTACAGTTTTGGTACTGCATAAATACTTTATGTATTGCTGTAAGTTAAACTGTCCCACAACTACCAGGGTCTTGAGCTGAGTTAAATGTTGCGACTTTAAGGGTTCGCCCTGACAAGACTTGTGATTATTAGTTGAGGTAGGTATTTACCTGTACCAATTAATAATTCAATTTTTTAGACTTGCTATTAGCAGGCAGTATCTCAAATGACAAAAAAGAAATTCCAGAACAGAATTTGTCTCACAAGGGATGAGACAGATCAGTCATACTTCTGCTCTGTACACAAACCGTCTTTCTGGAGACTAACAGGAATCTGTACATCAAATTCAGACTAGGAGCTCTGGCCTATACCAAAAACATGGTCCAAAAACAAGTCCGGGGTGGACCTCTGAAACTGTGCGGTGGGGGGGGGCAAGAAACAGTGCAGTATTTCATGCTCCTATGTACCAAGAGCTTGCAGGCAAGAAGACATCTCCTTTACCCACTGATCATAAAACATAATAAAATATTCAGTCTGTAGGCACTGAAGCTGGAAGACAGGTGAGGAGACAGCTCCTTCACCCACTGATGATAAAACATATTAAAAGATTATGGCCGGAGGCACTGAAGCTGGGCTAGTGACCGGACTCACATGACTTGTCAAGCCGGTAGCCACGTTCAATTTTGCGGCCTGGAAACTCACTAGACCTGGTCGTCTTGAAGGTTTTAATTGTTAATTCATATGTCAACCTACCACAATGGTATCATTATCTTGTTTTAATTGCAACAGTGAATTTGGATCCTGAAAATCCAGATGAACCTATTTTGAATGTGCTTTTGAAAGTTCTAATCACTAATCATCGATTTTCACAATCATGTTGTTGCTACAGTTAAAACTGAATTTTACTGGACTTAGAGAACTTGGATCACTTAAGTTTAGATTAATTAATCTATATTGTTTCTACATATTTCTACCTTTTAAATGAAATTCCAATTCGTATGTCCTATTTGTATGGCTTGTTTCTATTTGAAACAGAAAACTTGATGGAAGTGATCCTATTGTTGGTGGGGCCCATTCCATATGAGCAGTCCCTTGAGAGGCAAGAGGACGAGCGTGCCCCAGGATGCCTTTACTCACAAGTATGATGCTCCAGAGAAAAGACCCTGGAGTGAAAGAACTCACGCTAACTTATTCATTAATTTTGTTTAGTGCCAGTCAACCAGTGTTGGACGCCCAAGCTATCCATTCCGTAACCCGTAAAGAAGGGACCAATTCCTAATAAGAAATACGATGGAAAACAATGAGTGTCGGAAATGTGCACCTATGTCACTTCCCCTAAGAAGGACTGTCATAACCTAACTGCACTCTCCATTGCAGTCACAGGTGAAGTAAAAACACAGGAATGTGTATAATATATCCATGTAAATATATGATTTACAGTGCATATTTTTATATACAAATGACATATGAAGGTATTCAATGGTTAGGAAGAGGGACCCTGAGTGTTTGAGCACTAGCAAATAAACGAAATATTACTTCAAATTGAAAGGCGAAAGGGGAAGAGAACATTTAAGTTATTTTGCAAATGTAAATCGCACGCATATTTCCCACATATTGAGGAGCTGACAATTTGAATGAATCAAAATGACATTTTAAAACAAGGGTTACACTTCTTTGGTGCTTTTAAGAGAGGGTATTTTTTCAACAAGTAAAGTAAATGTTGTGCCTTGTTGTTATAATACGTGGGTTTAAATGCACGAGAGAATTGGAGCCTTCACTGTCTCTCACGTGCGTGTTTAAATGCTGATCCCTCTTTCACACCTTGTCTTTCTTCAGGAAGGCGCCTGGAAAACATGAACCTCATGCAAATGCAGCCAGTAAACAATGTGAAAGGTCCTGGCCTAATGCGTGGGCCATTATCATAAATTGGTAGAGGGGCCCCATCTCCACAAGCCCTCATAAGCTGCCGCCTATTTGTGATGATTGCATTTTTATTTTTATTTTTTTAAAAACCTTTATTGACAAGTTTGATTATACAGTAACAAGCAGTCAGTCAGCTCGGGTCATTCCATCGTTATCAACAAGCATATAAGATGAGCGAGGTACACAGCCCTTCAGCCGACAATCGGGGGTCCGGCGGCAGTTGAGCAAACATGTCATAGTAATGCACTTTTGAATTCAGGAGAAAAAAGGTCTTTTTTTGTTTTTTTATATTTTTTAGAAAACCAAACGGACAAACAAAAGGAGAGAAACCATAAGTATCAGTCGAGGCATAACATAAGGCTTACACAAATGATCCTACGGGAGGGGGGGACCCACTTCTAAAAGGAGTCCACATGACAACAATTGAAACTAAGGGGGGGGCGTGTGGGGGGGGGAGGGGAGGCAAGCCAGCTATCAATGTATTGAGGAAAATCAAGACCAGAAGGAATACCCGGCTAGGGGGATTGCAACACTTCCGGTGAATTCACAAAGGGGGAGTACAGATCTCTCCACGATACTGGTTCCACTGATTCCATATCCTCCCCCACTTCTTAGGTCTGCCCCGGGCAACATAGACCTTTTTTTCTCGAAACATGCACCAGTCCATGTTTCTTGACCAGGCCGATAGACTGGGTGCCCTAGAGGATCCCCAAAGTTGTGCAATGTCGCGCTTGGCAACCATATTCCCTAGGGTGGCCCATTGTGTCTGAGCCATGTTGTAGTCGTTGGGTTCCCACACATTCAGCAGACATCTTCGGGCCTCAGGCAGGATCGAAACACCCGTTACTTCCTCCATGATACCATGTACACGGTTCCAAAAGGGCACCACCGCTGGACATTCCCACAGAATATGGAGGAAGGTACCCAGCATTCCACACCCACGCTTACACAATCCATCCACAGAGTAACCCATGCGTAGCAACCGAGGGCCCGTCGCATACACTCGGTGCAGGATTTTCAATTGCACCAGCCGCAGACGGGCCGGGATTGCCACCTCCTTTCGGGGAGGACATCGCTGCCTGCCAATCTTCATCGTCCAGTTCCAATCCATTACTGGTCCAGGCCTCACGGAGCTGTATAAGAAGGTCTGCCCGGTCATTGATCAACTTCTTATAGGTAAGAGAGATCGTACTGTCCGGGACAGGGCCGTCGAGCACTCTGTCCTCCAGGGGTGAAGACTCCGGAACAAGAGTGCCGGTCGGGATGACCGAGCCGACGGCATGTCGGACCTGTAAGTATCGGAAGAATTCTCGATCGCTAAGTTTATATTCAATTTGTAGCTCTTTGAAAGTCTTAATCCTATCTTACCGCCAAAGATCTCCCACCTTACTGATACCAATGAGGTCCCATTTCTCAAAGACCTTGCTGGTCCACAAATTGCCCAAACTCTCGGAGTCATAGAGTGGAGTCGCTCGAGTGATAGTGTCTGACCAACCCATAGCTGCATTCGCACTGTGCCAGATCCGCACCGCTACTTTGGAGGGCCCTCTTAACGTCCTGTCTGACCGTCTGGAGTAGAGCGCCCTATAGTAATTCCCACCCAGAAGCAACCAATTATCCATAGCAAAGGCCGGGTTAGTAACTGGGCCATATAGTGCATGATTAACCAAGCTCAGTTGAGAGGCCCAGTAATAGCGCCTGATGTCGGGCAATGCTATGCCGCCATCGTACCAAGGCAGCGTGAGCTTAGCCAAGGCAATCCCGGGACGTCCGGTGCACAACAACTTTCTTTGGAGGCTCTCGATCTCATGGAAATAGCTGGTGGGTACAAGGTCAAGAGTGTTTTGGAGTGCATACAGAAACCTGATGGGACATCATTTTGAAGAGAGCTGCCCTGCCCACCAGCGACAGCGGCAGCTTACACCAGGCTTTCACATCAGCCTTCAAACGGAGAAAGCAAATTGCGTTGATACCTAACAGCAGGGTCACGTGAGATGTATATACCCAAATTCTTGAAGCCGGAGGGGGAAATCTGTATCGGGCAGTTGCGCGGCACAGGTGGCGTATCATCAGTGAGCAAATAGACACAGGACTTACTCCAGTTGATCACCAGGCCAGAGTTCCTGCCGAAGGAGGTAAGGACATCAAACAGTACCCCCAGAGATTTCCGAGGGGAGGTGAGATAAAGGAGAATGTCGTCCGCATACAATGAAATGCGGTCTTCGAAGCCAGGGGACCACCGAATACCCTTAAGCGACGGTTCCCACCGCAGCCAGGCGGCCAGGGGTTCCAGAGCCAGAGCAAAGAGCAGCAGGGACAGGGGGCACCCTTGTCGCGTACCCCTCCCGAGGACAAAAGAAGCCGAGACCCTACCATTAACCACCACCTGAGCCAGGGGCTCCTCATAAAGTAGCCGAACCCAGCCAATGAATACCGGTCCGAAGCCAAATTTCGTCAGCGCCACCCCCAGATACGGCCATTCCACTGTATCGAATGCCATAGTGGCATCCAGGGAAACCAAAATGGCCGGCTCACGTAGCGTCTCCGCCCTCGCCAGAACGCCGGGCAAATGACGTAAATTCAACGCAGTGTTGCGGGTTGGGATAAAACCAGATTGATCCGGGTGCACCAAGTCCCCAATCACTTTAATCAATCGATTAGCTAACAATTTTGCCAGGATCTTGGGTTTGGCATTGGGGAGTGAAATGGGTCTATAGGAAGTGCACAACTCACGGGGTTTCCCTTCCAGTATTACAGCTATAGATGCCAATCTCTGGTCTCGGGGGAGTGAGCCCCTTTCCCTGGACTCCAGAAACATCGAGCGGAGGTACGGCGCCATTTTGTTCGGACATAATTTATACAGCTCGATGGGTATGCCGTTTGGGCCTGTGGCCTTCTCGGAGCGAATGGATCGAATAGCGAGCGCTACTTCATCGGTGGAAAAATCCGCCTCCATAAACTCTCTGTCAGAGTCGGACAGGCTGGGCAAAGCAATGTTCCTGAGCAAAAGACGCGATTCCTCCTCCGGCCGATCAGAGACCGGTGCATACACCGCTTGGAAGTGACAGGCAAACTCTTCCACGATCTCCAGTGGATCCACCACACGTACACCATCCACACGTTCGACAACCGGCACCACTCGATTCAATCTTTCTTTCTTGTCCAACCATGCAATCAGCTTCCGGGCCTTGTCACCCACATCATACAAACGGCCCTGTTGCTCTCGGCTCATTGCTTTTGCGGCATTCGTAACCAATGCTTTATAGTCTGATTGTTTCAGTCGCAAAACATGTATCTTGTCTCGCGTGACCCCCGACTCAAAGTCTGCTTCCAACGCAACGATGTCAGATTCCAACCGCTCAACCTCCTCATTGTGGCGTTTCTTTGAACTGGCAGTGAGCGATAACGTCTGACCCCAAATAACTGCCTTAAAAGCTTCCCACAGGGACACAGACGAGGACACCGAACCTTCATTCTCAGCAAAGTAATGGTCAATTGCCTTAACCACCCCAGCCCTGGTCTCCGGAAGACGGAGATGCCAGAGATCAATGAGCATCCACAACGGGGAGTGATCCGAGATGCCTCTAGGCAAGTGTCGGACCTCTCTCACCGATACAGCCTGGGCTGCAGGCATGAGGATGTAATCAAGCCTAGCCAAGCTGCCATGTGCTCCAGAGTGGAAGGTGTACTGAGACTGCCCGGGGTGAAGCATTCGCCAACAATCAACCATGCCAATGTTTCCAAGAAGCCACCAAGGCCGGACTGCGACTGCGTGAGGGTCCTGGGAGGGTGACGATCCACCACACCATCAACAACTGAGTTAAAATCACCTCCAACCACCAAAATCCCCTCGGGAAGTTCCAACACCCG
This sequence comes from Lissotriton vulgaris, assembly GCF_964263255.1. Taxonomy (NCBI): domain Eukaryota; kingdom Metazoa; phylum Chordata; class Amphibia; order Caudata; family Salamandridae; genus Lissotriton; species Lissotriton vulgaris. The sequence goes on from NC_141691.1 coordinate 1,753,800,305, forward strand.
TTTCCCCAAGTCGGCAAATGTGGAAGTCTGTAGGCCCGGAGGAACATATATTGAGAGGATGGAGACCGCCTTCCCCTCCCACCTACCGATAATGGTCGCATATCGTCCCCTATCATCCACTACCGTGTCATCAATCTCCAGGGGGAGGGAATTTCGGATCATAACGCCGGTCCCTCTGGATCCCGAGGTGAACCCCGAGTGTGCAGCTAATCTGTAACCCCTCCTATTCATGGCTTGGAACGTGTTCCCCACAAAGTGTGTTTCCTGCAATAGTACAATATCAGGTGAATGGCGTTTCAAGTATTGAAGTACAATCCCTCGTTTTATCTTGTCCCCCAAGCCGTTGACATTCCAACTGAAAACTCGCAACCCCCTATCCCCCATCCCATAACCATTGGCAGGGTACCCCAAACCCCGTGAAAGAAACACAGATCACAATATGCGACAGTATGCAGCCTCTGAAACAATGCAAACAGAAAGAAAGAACCCCCCCTCCCCCAAAACGTCCCACACACACATCCCCCCACCCTGCACCCCTGCGAAAACACAAAGAACCACCCCAATTTGCAGTGTGCCTGTCGCCCTACCCCAGAAAACTAGTCTACAAGAAGAACAAACATTTGCAATGCAATAGGTCTCGCATTAGGAAAGTTTGAGCTATTGGTCTTGTAAATGACAATTTTTTTATTTATGTGTTGGTTTTGAAAATAGCTAAATTAATAGCTTTGTCATTTACAAAGCCAATAGTTATAACTTTCGCAAATGTGACACCTATAGTATTTGTAATGCAACATGTTTTATATTTACGTGACTTAGATGTATTGATATCACAAATAACATTGGCTTTTAATTTTTTTAAATAATGAATACTTAAATAAAAGTGATTGTAATTTATAATGGCAATAGCTTAAACTTTTGTAAATAACTTTTGTGAAGATTATGTTCAGTGTATTTTATTGTGACGAAAATCCAAGAATAGAAGTGAAATATTAACATCTTTTTGTGACATTTGTAATAAAGCTTGAAACATTGAGAGAACATATTAGAACCAGTTGTTGTTGAATGGTTGCACAGATTGATGCTGTGATGGCCCTGAGTGATGCTGTGGTGGCGTATAATGATGCTGTGGTGGCGCTGAGTGATGCTGTGGTGGCGCTGAGTGATGCTGGGATAGCGCTGAGTGATGCTGAGATAGCGCTGAGTGATGCTGGGATAGCGCTGAGTGATGCTGTGGTGGTGCTGAGTGATGCTGTGGTGGTGCTGAGTGATGCTGTGGTGGTGCTGAGTGATGCTGGGGTAGCGCTGAGTGATGCTGGCGTGGCGCTGAGTGATGCTGTGGTGGTGCTGAGTGATAATGTAATGGTGCTGAGTGATGCTGTGGTGGTGCTGAGTGGTGCTGTGGTAGTGCTGAGTGATGCTGTGGTGGTGCTGAGTGGTGCTGTGGTAGTGCTGGGTGATAATGTGGGGGTGCTGAGTGGTGCTGTGGTGGTGCTGAGTGGTGCTGTGGTGGTGCTGAGTGGTAATGTGGTGGTGATGAGTGGTAATGTGGTGGTGCTGAGTGGTGCTGTGGTGGTGCTGAGTGATGCTGTGGTGGTGCTGAGTGATGCTGTGGTGGTGTCGAGTGATGCTGTGATGGTGCTGAGTGATGCTGTTGTGTGCTGAGCGATGCTGTGGTGGTGTTGAGTGGTGCTGTGGTGGTGCTAAGTGATGCTGTGGTGGTGCTGAGTGGTGCTGTGGTAGTGCTGAGTGATGCTGTGGTGGTGCTGAGTGATGCTGTGGTGGTGCTGTGGTAGTGCTGGGTGATAATGTGGGGGTGCTGAGTGGTGCTGTGGTGGTGCTGAGTGGTGCTGTGGTGGTGCTGAGTGGTAATGTGGTGGTGCTGAGTGGTAATGTGGTGGTGCTGAGTGATGCTGTGGTGGTGCTGAGTGATGCTGTGGTGGTGCTGAGTGGTGCTGTGGTGGTGCTGAGTGATGCTGTGGTGGTGCTGAGTGGTGCTGTGGTGGTGCTGAGTGATGCTGTGGTGGTGCTGAGTGGTGCTGTGGTGGTGCTGAGTGGTGCTGAGTGATGCTGTGGTGGTGCTGGGTAATGCTGTGGTGGTGCTGAGTGATGCTGTGGTGGTGTCGAGTGATGCTGTGGTGGTGCTGAGTGATGCTGTTGTGTGCTGAGTGATGCTGTGGTGGTGGTGAATGGTGCTGTGGTGGTGCTGAGTGATAATGTGGTGGTGCTGAGTGATGCTGTGGTGGCGCTGAGTGGTGCTGTGGTAGTGCTGAGTGATGCTGTGGTAGTGCTGAGTGATGTTGTGGTGGTGCTGAGTGGTGCTGTGGTGGTGCTGAGTGATAATGTGGTGGTGCTGAGTGATGCTGTGGTGGCGCTGAGTGGTGCTGTGGTAGTGCAGAGTGATGCTGCAACCATTAGCTTAATTTTCTATCAGTTATAAGCGAAAGTGCCGTTTTTCAACAAAAAGCAGGGCCAAGACTGATTTCCACATGGCTAGGTTTAAACTGGAATGGCGTGGGGAGAAAAAAAACAATGGATTTAGACCCAGATCTCTGAGAGGGGGTGAATGATTGACATCATTCAGCATTCTGTCCATCAATTGTTCTTTTTGCACCTATTCCTCTGCACGTCATTAGCAGGGGTAGCAAGCGCTATTTAAATGCAATTACAACACAATCCAATGAGTGTTCTGAGACACCTTTGTATATCCTTTCATTATCCACACACTAGTGAAGGAGGGACTGCTTGAATCACAGTACAATTTCTCAGTGGCTTGGTGATCTTTGAGAAATGACACATTATCTTGTAGCCCAGAGTGCACTGCTGCATCAAGGCTTCAGCTCTTAAAGGAACACGGTGATTCAACCTCTGGGGGTGTCCCAAGTGGAATCTCAGTAAATTGTGTTGTTTGATAATGGTGTTGAATGCCCCAGAGATTACCAACCTTGCTCGCAGCACTGCTGTGCCTCCCTACTGTAACAATGAACCAAGATAATCAAACAGACACGGGAAGCTTGGTTGCAGTGTCTAGACTGGCACTCCACTGGAACCATTCAGTGAAGGCAAAGGGGGCAGTGCGAGCAGGGACCTGGTGAAATTCTGCTGCTCTTTGTTCACCTTGACATAAGTGCGTCCCAGCCATATAGAAGTGGATCACAGGGGACAGACAACCAAGGCCAGAGTTCTATGTTCTGAATTTCCAGCTGTCCTGAACAGCTTATCACAACTGAACAATATTCTTCTTCACTGACAAACACACCTGTTTCTAGTATCCAAATAGTACCTTCAAAACGGGGTCTCCCAGAGTAATTCTACTAGGGTCGGTCTTGTGCTGGATTTTTAGGATACCCAAATATGATCTAGAAGAAACATATCTCAATGGCAGTAATTTGAAAGGCCTTTGGTTAGTCTAAATGTTTGGCATAGATCAGACTATCTTGGACGTATGATTTATCTCCTTATATTAAAACAAATGACATTTTTATGCAATGAAAATTGAGAACTTGGGCTTTATAGGCTACAATAAAAATGTAAGTATTATAAAAAAAAGTTTTAATTAGTCAACACTTGAGAATGTTACCTTTCTCTGCTAGGTAGCCTTGGAGGAGGAGATGTTTTTGTTTTGTGATGGAGTCGGCTCCATTGCTAAAAGCATGTGGCTGTTGTGGAGGGAATAAACTCCATAGTTCCCATGAACCTTCACTGCCCGCAAAGTTAGCCGAGGCAGAGAACCGCCTCAGGATCCAGCATGAGGCACCATTCCCCTACATGCATTTAACAAGATGGAACTGTTTTTTGTCACTCATTTGCTTTTTTACACATCTTAACAATGTATGGGCAAAGATTTCAGCTAATTAATCTCATTTTAACACTTTAAATCAGCACCTGAGAGGTCACCTGCTTCTGGAGCGGGATAAAGGACTTGGCATTGCGGGGCAACACAAATGAAGCATTTTTAGTAACTTGTGATCCGTTTGCGCACGGAACTATTTTGTTTTAGTAAAAATCTGCAAATTGCGCAGAAGATGATGGATTATACGGTAAGTGTGGCACATCCATAATTATGTGGAAAACTTCAGGCCACAGAATTGCATAATTCCACTGGCCCTGCCCGCAGCATATGGCATCGCCCTGCTGGTTTGTTAATTACCAGGCAGGGACCGAGTGTGGATTATAGAGACTACCTCAAACAACATATGTTGATTACTGCTCACAGTTGGCTCACTGGCCAGGGGGTGGGGGCTTTCTATGGTTGAGGAGTGGGTGGGGCTGAAGGGTAGTCCAGACAGTAAGCCAATTAATGAGGAGATAAACTCAAAGGCGGAAACACAAAGGGAACCTGATCAAAGCTGAAAGCACTTAAGAGCACAGGCCGGAGCCCAAACAGGATAAGAGAACTGGCCACACAGCACAATGTAGAACTTCCCAGCCCAAGCCCCCCTCTGGGCTGAATGTATAAAATGTGGGGATAGCGTTTGGCACACATAGCCATTTGACCAAGGGCGGTATTCTGAGTTCCATTATCAACACTGCAGTGAGGTGGCTCTGGCAAAGGCCTCCTTAGCCCACTGTGAAGACCAGCGAGTTCATAAAGCGCTGGTAACCTTGTTATTGTGGTGACTAATTTGTGCTGCAGTTTGAGCGACCCGCCCCTGTCCCCATATCAAAGAGTTAATTACAGAGATTCCAGATAACAAGCTAACAAAAAAAAACAAGCAACAATACAGCCCGCAGCGGATCCTGATGTTAGCTGAGGGCCTTTTCCAGCGGTGTGACAGTCGGGGGTGGGGGGAGCACTGATGCTTGCGGCGAAGAAGGCAGGAACAAAGGGGCTGAGCCCTACCTCACTGCACCTTAACTGGCCATGCCCCACTGCCACACTCGACGCCGCAAGACTTCCTACGATGCTGGTCGGCGCAGGGTGATTGACAAGAGGGCGGGTCATGCCCATGGCAGAAGCATCGTTTTATGGCCCACGATCCTGACAGGCCCCTGCCTGGCCCTACAGCGACCTCCATATTTGTCAGCTCTCTCCATTTTCGGGGAGAGCTAGGGGCAAACATTCATACATTGCGTACATATGTTTGCTTGTACATGTGTATGTATGCATGTTTGAAAAGAAATACAGAAACATTTAATGTTAGTGAAAACTATCACGTAGTAAAACTTAAAACCTCAAATGTCATTCGCATTGCTAGAAAACATCATTTGGAAAGATGTGTGGCCTGATGTACGAAAGGATTTTGCGCATACAAACCGTGACACTCGCAAAATAACTGAATTTGCTCCAACAAATGCCCTTTTCTAATTAACAAACCCCGTTTTATGAGCCACAAAGTGTTTCTGACGCTTAAAATTGGGTTTTTTTTCGACGGGATTTCAGTCATTTCAATGAAATCCAAGAGAACTAATTCAAGTACAACGCGATTTCTACATCGCCATTAGTTACATTGTCAACATGGATACATTTTGAGAAGTCAGAATACAGAAGAATGTGGCCCCGTAATCTGAAATTCAAGAAAAACAAATTAAGTAGAATAGCAGTCAATGGTCATTTACTGAATAATTTGAAAACAACAATTAATATTGAACAATGTGCGAGGTGAAAGACGTGATGGATGCTCGTATGTGACACGACGGATGCAAAATCGGTGCCTCGCACACAGTAAGAAACCACTCTAGCAAGATAACAATAGTAATAATGTTCGTGAGTCCAAAAAGTTGATAGTCATTTGTTCCTATAGGGATAAAGGATGATCAGTAGGACTCTGAACATACTTGGCTTGTTTAAGGGTAACATAGTACATTCCAGCTCGCCAATCAGAGTAAAATGCTCGAATTCCACGGATAGAAGGAGGATGATTAATCGGGCAGAAAAACAAGACGCATGGGGAGCAGCAGCCTTTGATGTGCCGGCCGGTAATTAGGGGAGGAGAAATGCAGGCCTGAGGCCGAGCGCAAAGCAACAGATGGCTTTGTGGAGGCAGGCGGCAAGCTCGTGCACGAGGCGTGCACTTCCGAAAATCCGCTGGAGAGCCCTTGCTTGGCCTGAAGTATGGGTTGACTGCATTAGGGCTCGTTTCCTATTCCTGCGGAATAGGAAAGGACGAGCCTGAAAAAGGAACACCCCAGGAGGAGGACAAGTCCCAGTCCCCCCGCCGCCCCAGGGTTAGTTTCATGAAAATGTCAGTGACCCCAAAAAGAGAGCGAACTACCGCAACATTGTACGGCAGTTATACATGCCGGTTTCCTTACTCCTCCTGGTCCTTCCGGCCTCCCTCAGTGCCCTTGGATTGTTCTGCAGTGTCCTGCTGCGTCCACAAAGTGTCCAACCAGTCACTATCCACCCCTGGCATATCAAAAAAGAACACACGCTCATTATGTTCGATACGCAATCGGGCAGGGAAAAGCATGGCATATTTCATGCCCAGGTCTCTCAATCTGCGCTTCACTCCCGTAAATCCCAGTCTCTGCTTCTGCACCGATTGGGTGAAGTCAGCGTAGAAGCTGATGGATGCATTCTCAAATTTGGTGGGGCCATGGGTCCTCGAAGCCTGCAAGATGGCGCCCCTGAAGTTAAAGATCCACGCAATGATGGGTCGTGGTGTAGCGCCCTGTGTGCGTCGTCCGCCCGGAACTCTGTGGGCATGCTCTACCGCAAAAAAGTTACTTAGGCCCTTAGGGGCGAGATAGTTCAGAATCAAGTCCTCCACAAGGAGATCTGTCGAATGATCGGCTGAGGACTCCGGAACTCCAAAGATGCGAACGTTATTTCGCCTAGCACAGCTTTCAAAATCCTCGAGCCGGCGGGCAAACTGTTCGTTCGAGGTTCGTAGGGTCCGGACCTTGGTCTGGAGATCCGAAACGTCGGTGGTGAGACTGGCGGTTTTGATGTCCAGCGACTTGACTCTCTCGTTTGTCTTAGCCAAATCCGCCCTAATCAAACTAACATCCACTGCCACAGTGTCAATTTTAGCGGCCAAAGTCTCATATTGTTGGCCCATGGATGACTCCACGCTCGCGATGGCGCCCATCACATCACGAAGAGTCAGCTCCTCCGTTTCAGGGGGCCACCACCAAGGTCCTCAGGAGTCTTGCCAGTTCCGCTAGGTGAACCCTTGTTGCGCGCAAAGCGGTCCATAGTCCAAGTGCCGAAGTCCCTGGATAACGCACGGTGTAGGCCTTCAGGCTTCAGGACGGAGTATCTCAGGTGTCCGGCATCCGATTCAAATTCTGAAAAAGGCCATCTAGGTCAGGAGAGTCTCAGCTACAATAACCCATAGTCAGAAACAGGATAAGTGACAGGATAGATGTAGGAGGCGGCGAGGGTTTCGGGAGCTCACAGCTCACGCGACCATCTTGGATGCGCGCTAACCTCCTCCGATGATTGCATTTTAAAAAAGAATATCTTCTATCTGAATCCAAACTCTGAGTACTCCTTCACATTACATTTTTCTTTTTAAATAACTTGCTAACAGGTTGCCCCTATCCATCAGGGGGAGGACTTGGCACGCCCTATCACGGTCGCGGAGATACGCCAGGCCATACGTGCGCTCCCGCTGAATAAAACCCCTGGGACGGACGGCCTCCAGGCCGAGTTTTATGGGGCCTATATCGAATTACTTGCCCCACGCTTACATGTAGTGTACCAAGAAGCGCTGAAGTCACAGGGACTGCCGTGGTCGTCCCTGCAGGCGTTGATAGTGTCACTCCCGAAGCCGGGCAGGGACGGCTTACAACTAGCTAACTACAGGCCTCTGTCCTTACTAAATACAGATTATAAAATACTTAAGTAAGGTCCTTGCGACGAGACTGGCCCAGTACATTCCGCAACTAATACACCCTGGCCAGTGCGGCTTCGTACCTGGCAGGAGTACGGCCATGAACCTGCGAAGGCTCAGCCAACTCATGCTGCACGAGCAAGCACCTGTGGGGACGGAGGGCTGTGTTTATCTGGACCTGAAGCAGGCATTTGATTCCCTCAGATGGGATTTTATGTTTGCGACGTTCGCGAAGTTTGGGATACCGCCCGAGTATGTTGCCTGGGTCCTGTTGTTGTACACCCATCCAACAGCCCGGGTTCGCACGAATAGATGAATCTCAGCACAACTGGCCATAGCGATGGGAACCAGACAGGGATGCTCGTTATCCCCGCTATTGTTTATATTAGCACTAGAGCCATTGCTCTGTAAGCTTCGAAGTTAGGCGCACCACAGGGGCATAAGGAGAGCCGGGACAGTCCACGTGGTGTCGGCATATGCGGACGATATTATCCTATACTTACGAGACCTGAGGGGCTGGCTAGACCCTATTACCGGAATCTTTGAGGACTTCCGGGCGTAGTCGGGCCTCACGATTAGCGAGCCTAAGTCCTATGGGTTCTGCTTCAACGCTTCCGGAGCGACTACCCAGTTGCCCTTCCGGTACCTGGGGATACAGATATGCAGAGGGGCGAAGGATATGATCGCTGGCAACCTGGGAAGGGCGACCACAACGCTGAAATCACAGGTACAATTCTGTACCGCGTTGCCATTATCGGTGGGGGGCAGGGTGGCCATCTCTAAGATGGTAGTACTTCCCAGTCTTATTTATTACTTCACGAGGGTATGACACTGCAGAGCGAAGAGCGTAGGGGCCTCAGGAAGACCCTAACGTTTTTAGATTGGAATGCTATGTTGGGGGCCTTCGATGCAGGTGGCGACACTGCATCTAATTTATCAACTGCTGATAGTTAAGGTGAAGGGTGATATGCTCGGAGTATGTGGAACTTCCCCTATACTTGGTGCCAACCCATGCCCCGGTGGGTGAGAGTAGTTCTAGGTGCAAAGTATGGAGAACATATATGTATCATATTGTATATAGTCCTCTATAGGTTTGTGACAGGACAATAATTGTGAATCAGCTATGCTAAGTTGGGTCGCGTACTATGAATGACTAATGTGTCTAAATGTGAGTGCCGGGGGGAGGGAATGTATGGGTGGGGGGAGTTTGTGTGAGAATAGTTGGGAACATACCAAAAATGAAAATGTTTGATTAATGAATCACTACTGCTAACGTATGAGAAATACAGAATATGGAACTTATACTTATAAAGGAATAATTGTATCTGTTCTTGCTTACTTTGCTAATAAAAAAGATTTTTAAAAAAACAAAAACAGGGTGCCCCTATGAGAAGAAAGGGCAGCTCTGTCTATGGAGACGCCATCAGTGTCAGATACACTTGCCCCCGCTGAGAGAGAGTCCTCTCGAGCACAGGGCAGTGGATGCAGGGTGATTGTACTAAGGGATGGCGGCTTCCAAGGCAGAAGCAGTGTCTTACATGGATAGGATAGGGAGCCAGGCCCTGGTGGGGTCTCAATACACAACTTACCGAACCCTGAAAGGGTTTTCCTTCAGGGCCTCGAAGCGGAAGGAAGGGGTGCCAGCTCCACAGCAGGTAAGTCTGAACCCGGCAAACAATGGAAGCAAAGTAAGGGTGAAGTCTACTCTTCAGAGGAGGGTGGAGTCTCAGACTTCCTTACTCCGCCCACACGAGACATCCATCCAATACCATCACACTATTCTGAGCCAGGGGGTGGTTACAAGGACTTGCCCAGTAACTGTAGGCAGGGCCACTGGAATTATGTGGCGGGGGAACTCCAAAGTATGCAGTAGTGTTGACTAAATTATGTGGGAAGAAAAGGCAAAATAGGCACATTTTTTGATAATTCTTCATTATTTTGCAGTTTTTACACATGGTAATACGGTCTGGATAAGGTTTTCACCTCATGGGCCCCAGTGCATGGAAGGTAATGCACCCCCAGCTGCTGTTTGAATTTGAATATACATTATTATTCGGGGTTCAGTGGGTCCCTCAGCCCTCTGGGCCCTGGCGCCACTACACATATTGCACCAATGGAAACTGCGACCCTGCTCCCTGGTCTGTTTCCTCCTGGCTGAGAGAAAAAACAGTGACTTCACTGGAAAATTACCTGAGTAAGAGTATTCAGCTATTCCCCAAATGAGAGGGGTGCACACAACCTATTAAGGAATAGGTTACTCTTAGGGATGTATAGAGTTCAGTGATCTAGAACAGTGAGCGCTAATAATAGAGAACATTCAGTATATATTGTGAAGAAATGTACTTGGGCATAAAGAAATGTTTACGGGTTGCTACACATACACTACTAGAAAGAAGGAGATATGTTACCTTCAGTGTGTGAGGTGTTTATCTGAGGCTGGTTTACCTAGTTGTAACATATGCACTTTGTAGTAAATTACTTCTCTGGCTCACAGTGTCAGTTAGTCAAATCAGGCTGAGCTGCTTGGAGCCTGCTCATGGTGGGGTTTTACCTACACTTCCTATCTTCTCCTATTCATCTATCCTAGAAGAAATCTAAAATAAAGGATTATCTAACTATACAGCTGGACTGTGTATCTTCCTTTACCACACACTCCAGTTGTAACACAAGCAGTGTGTAAAGCATTGGGAACTTGTCTTGTTATATATGTAGGTATTAAGCTGAATGGTTCAATGGTGACTAAACCAAACAATAAATACGTAAAGAATTAAAAATAAAAGGTGTTTCTAAAAGTCTTTTTTTTTTTAAACGGACATTTCACCACAAACTGGTACAAAAACGTGTTACACTATAGATATTGTAAAACTATTGCTACCAGGTGAAAATGTGGTTGCTCAGTTGAATCTGGTTAGATGTACTTAAGTTACCACCTGTGAAAAAATTATTAATGATACCAGAATATGAGGGAGGATGTAAAACAAGGTACCTAAGTTTGTATGTAGATTTTTCTTAAAACCATAGAGATGAGAGATAGGTTCAATTACCTAAAGGCTTATATTTCAAATAAATCTAGGTGTACAAATTCAGGAAGGTGGAATGCTTGTCAGGAGATCAATTCTCAGGGAAGTTAAATAAATCAGATAGGTTTCCCCCACTAAAGATAAGAGAAGTGAACTGGGTTCCACTAAGAGAGATTATATAGGTAAATATATGTATGCATGATACACTGCACGTGAGGAAAAAAGCTTAGGATGGACCAAGTACCATTACTGTTCACCCTCTATCCCATCACATGCAGATACGCATAAAACTGTAAGAAACAAGAATCTTGAGAGAAGTGTATTCTGATGATCAATGTGCAGATCTCACACTTAAGTATTTATATACAAACTAGAGGAAGCCCACAAACAGACAGATGCTCAGCAAATTTAGCATATACTAGCGGCAACTTAAACTACCGTCTTCAGTGGAGTACGAGTGCCTTCCCTAGTATAATACGTTGGTCAAGAAATCTCAGCCAGCAGAGTCCCACCTGTCACCAAAGCAAACTGAAGCCATTCGTGAGTTGCTCCATCCAGTGACCGTCTCCCAGTTACAAACTTTCTTGCATCATTTTTTCTGTGTACTGTCGACAGTGGATCCTGGGCTATGCCACAATGGTGAAGCCACTACAAGACTATATCAGAAAAGACACCTCTAAATTCATGCAGTGCCCATGGAAGATGAAAATACATCTGTACAAGTACTGACTTCTGCACAAGCATTGAGCTCATTAATTGTGTCAAACTCTTCACTCTGTACTGCAATGAATGACATTTTGTTTCCCTAAAGGTACTGGACCAAGATCATGGGGGGCAGAAAAAGTGTTTAGCCTAATATTCCACAGCTCTAGGCTCTAACCATGTCTTCCCTCAAAAGCTTCTGACAAGATTGTTGTGAGAAATACTCTGATTCAGTCAGTCAAAAAGCTTTATTATCAGTTAAAAACCATAAAAGCACAAATATACACAGGTACAATTAAAAAAGAATAATAGCAAGTAGTAAAAAGCAGTGATAAAACAGCCTGAAGTCATCTAATATTAGAAAAGAGCACAATAAGGCAATCATAAAAAATGACTATTCAAATTAAAAAAAACACAGAGGAATCGGTACACAATCCAAAGACTATTTATTTAGAGATTAACTTCTATATTACAGCCTTTAGAGCACGCCCAGGAGCCGAGATTAACAATTTTTAGGTCTCGCCAGAGATCTTTTGTTGCCGACTGTGCTTCCGAGGAGACAGCGCGCATCGCCTCGGAGGCGATTTGAAACTGGAACGCGCGCTGTGGCCAGGCGCTGTCTCCTGGGAAGCTCAAGCACCACACACGCATGCGCATACACACAGACACACACACAAGCGCCCACGCACGCACGCACATACATACATACAGAGACACCCCCCCTCACACATACACACACGCGCGCACACACACACAAGTGCACCGAGGCCCACCCTCCCCCGCCGTCACCGTCGCACACATACATACACACACGAGCATACACACACACACACAAGTGCACCAAGCCCCCCCAGCCTTTTGGAGCTTACCTGGCAAATGTCGGGGACTCTGCTCTCAGCACGCGGCGCCCAACCTCCTGTTGGCGCGGCCCCGGGGCTCTACACCGCTCACAGGAGCCCCGGGCCGCGAGACGCATTGACTCCGCCTGCCTCCTCTTCCGGTCTGGACGTGGCCCCGCCCCCGTCACAGGCGACCGTGCCTGACTTCCGGGGCGGCCGCGGCGGGATTCCGGGGGCATTTTAATAGCAGTCATTGTTGGCACGTTCTGTTCCGGGACAGCACGGTTTTTTGTCGCTGTGAGCATATGTGTGCGGGCGTGGATCTGACCACTGGCAGTGCCGGCTGAGTCCGGGCACGGGGGCTGCCGCCAACACAGCGGTCGCCTTGGCTTTGTTCAGCTGTGAGATGCAGCGTGAGCGCCTCCTCGCTCTGTGAGGAACCCCCAGGGGAGCGGAACACAAGATGCTTATTAGAAACATGTTCACACACGATACAATTCAAACACGCGAATCCATGCCAGCACGTGACTGTATATGCGGGGCCTGGCGTAGGTGGATAATACGTATTGTTGGGGCTAAACCAACCAGTTACTGCCGGCAGCGCGTGGTCAACTTCCGAGAGGAACTGGGTGTTGAGAGTGCAGTAAGCAAACGTGCACTTAAACGCTGCACCATTTACATTACATTGAATTAATGGACACGGTGACAAGGGTCACATATCTGATTGTGTAGTAAAGTAGGGGTATCTGTGGCAGTAGAGGCGCTACCCAACAAAGTGTCAAACAGCATCCATGTCATCGCTGCGACTTTCGGCCAGTCCTGTTTTTACAGCCTACGACACTAAGCATGCTGGGACTAGTAGTTTTACTCTACGTATACCACGCTATCAGCCCGCGAGTCTCGGAATGTTCATTACAGTTACTTGAAATAAGGAAGACTGAAAGTCATCCCCATTACTCGTGACGTGGGGCCATTTAACAGCCATGACTGCAGCCTAGACACGGGCTGTGCTGAGACTCAGTCGGAGCCTCAGCTGCCAATTCCCACCCTCCCTATGTATTGTTGGGGAGGGGGTGGGGGCAGGGAGCGAGCGGAGATTCAGCGCTCAGGCACGGGTAAAGAGAGGGCACGGGCGCCGTGAGCGAGGGTATCATTGACATAAGCCTGCACTCTCACAGACTGCGGACACGGAGCCTGATGGCCTGCTGCCGCTGAATCCGAGCCCAGAAACATTATGTCATGGTGTTATAAAGCGATTACCGCCTCCCCAGGGGAGGGGGCGCTCGGGTCATCCAGCCATTCACACGTGTCATGTAAATACAACTCATATTGCATTACAAATGCTATAGGTGTCACATTTGCAAATGTTATAGCTATTGGCATTGTCATACACAATGCCAATAACTCAAACTTTAATGCTGCGAGACCTATTGCATTGTAAATGCTTGTTAGATTTGATTTTAGCGCTTCTTGTGTACCACATAGACAAGAGGAAACTAGCTGTTGCAAACACAGTCAATGGGGTGGTGTCGCATTTAAGAATTCTGAATACCTCCCTATAATCCTTAAGACCCCTGGACATGCAAAACATAATGATCCATTTGGCTCTCGCCCTAGAGTAAGAGGGGCAGAAGAGCAGAACGTGCTGAACTGTCTCTTCGCTAACCTCACACCCTGGGCAAGAACTCAATGTCTGGGGAGCATTATACCACTTACGTGTGACGGCCCTTAGGGGCAGAGTTCCATGCCTGGGCTGGATATCATCCAAAAATTTCTCAAAGTAAGGGGTAGCCTTGATGTCCAAGAAGGTGTTAGTCAGCCTACCTAAAGCGGGATCCCTTAACATGATGTCCGTTCGGTATCGCTTGAGTAGCAGACTCATTGACCTCTTGGAAATCAGCACACAGGAATCCTCAGGGAACGACCACATATCACCTCTACCGAGTTTATAGCACAAATGTTTGATGCACTTCAGCCAGGGGACTTTCCCCATGCCAACTCTGGACAGAAGGTCCTTTAGGTCCTCCCTGTAGGTTGAAAGCTCAGGGGTGGACCACAGCCGCCTCCAGTACAGCAGGGGCGGGTTGAGACAATCTCCTGAATGGGAACCAAACCTAGATCTAACAGAAGAGGTGTAAGAGGGGAACTCTTGGGTAGTTTCAGAAGGTGCCTAATGAAGCTATTCTCAGTATGGGATAGAGAAGAGGCGCTGAGATGACCCCACAAGTCAGCACCATAAAGTGCACCACCTCTCGCCTGGGCTTTATACATATCCACGGGCGGGCCCATCAGTTTGGAAGAACTCTCATTGTAGACCTTAAGGATACCGCCGGAAGATTGTGCCAACTTCAGGTTTGCCTTAGCCATATGAGACCCCCAATCCATTTTATCGTTTAATGTTACCCCCAGATAATCAAAGGTAGACACTTGTTCCAGTCCCAGACCATCCAGATGAGGGTGAGGACGATTGGAATATCTCGCGTTATAAACCATAAACTTAGTTTTGGAGAGATTAATTTCCAAATTCCTTGTTCTGCAAAAGGAACAAAACGCCTCCAGTGTTCGCTGGATACCCATAGAAGATTTTGATAACAGAATGTAAATGTAAATGTTTTTGTACTTGTATAGTGCACAGCTACCCACAGTGGGTTTCCCGGCACTTGTACGAATACCGCAAGGGAACCCTTCCTGGCTTTCCCTGTGAAGTGTACACTCCTGGGCACCCCCATGGTGCAGACCAGACATCCCTCGCGTTGTGGGGGCCGTTGTGGAGACTAAGCAAGCTATTGCCCAGAGTTGCAGCATGGGACCCATGATCAGAATAGGCACTGAGGCGAGAATATCCGGTCAGGGGAATTAATGAGCCCGAGACCCGCCGGGGCAGGAATCGAACCCTGGTCCCTGGCCAGAGCTCTGCATCGAGGTCTGCCTGCTCTAACCATTGAGCCACACTTCTCCACAGAAGGGTATCATTTTTTTTTTTATTAAATTTTTTATTGGGTTTTATTTCACACATCATACATCATCAATTACATTTCTTGTGCCTCCCCAAGCTACTGAGAGTGGCCGTCCCAGCGATAGTCTCAGGTAATGGACCCAGATGTAAACAGGATCATGTATACAAAGCCCCATTAAAGGGTGTACCCAGCTTGCCCTACCCAATTATTTAATAAACGCCATTATGGACCCACCCCCCTCCCCGGATCCCGTCATCGGTGCGTGCAATTGGTTTCAGTCGTGGTGGTCTACATGCACAGGAGTTATCAGGTGATGATCTGTGCGATGTACCTGTCATGATTCGGGGGGGTGCCCTAATCGTGTTATTAGTCCGCTATTTCATTTTGTGTGCCATAGTCGCACAGTGATTGCACCAGTGCGTCCCATGCCTGTGCCGTTTCCAATGCCTTGTCATTCTGCTGTCGTCGTGCAGTTTGAAATCTCAGCACGCTTTCCCCGTCGGCACATTTAAGAAACTCATTCCTCCACCTAGTGCCCGTAGGTCCCGCCACTGCTTTCCAATGTCGTGTTATTTCTCGTTTTGCTAGTATGAGCCCCATGTCTATAAATTTACTCGTGGTCTTATTTTTAGGGGTATGAGGGAACCAGTGTAGAACCCCAACAGCCATGTCAAATACCAAGCCCCTCTCCGTTATCCCATTGAGAGGGTCTCCCACCTCCTTCCAATAAGGTTCTAAGATTGGGCATGTCCATAGCATGTGGTCTAATTCAGCTCCGACCTTCGTACATCTGGGGCACCCTGCTTAACAGAAGGGTATCATCAGTGAACATCAGGGCTGGTATCTTGCGGCCGGCAAGGGAGGGTGAATCTAGGTCCCTTGCTCCCAATAGGTGTTTAATCAGCCCATTGAGGAAAAGGGAGAAGAGCGTGGGGGCAAGCACGCACCCCTGCCTCACTCACTTCCCCACTGGGAACGGAGCAGAGAGCTCCCCGTTCCACCCGTACCTCACCCTTGCGTAGGTTCCTTGGTGCATATGTTTAAATAGTTTGAACTAGTATGCCGGCACACCCATCTCAAATAATAATACCCAGAGCTTATCCCGCTAGACCAGGTCGAATGCGGAACGAATATCCACAAAAATCAAATACAAACTACCCGCCCCCAGGAATACCGTCTTCCAGTAGACCAACTGTAGTCTGAATAGTTAATCTATGGTGGAGACCTTAGCTCGAAAGCCCATCCAACTTTGCAACCTTGATAGTAAAAGGCGGGCAAATAATTTCTGGAGGACGTCAATAAGGCTAATGGGGCGGTAGTTAGCCGGGTCGAGAGGGGAAGCCTTTTTGTGGATGGGTATGATTTCTGCACCTACCCAGGTCTGGGGGATCTCCATACCCTGTAGGATGGCATTAAAAAATAACCAGAGGTAGGGAGCCCATACCTTCTGTTCGCTCAGGTATAGGTCTCCAGGGATCCTATCCAGACCCGGAGCTTTCCCAAAAGTCAAACTTTTTAGGGCCGCCTGGATTTCAAGCAGGGTGCAGGGTGGACAATCAAGACCCAATGCATCAGGGTTAGCTAGGTCATGTATTTTCATTGGGGGGGCTAGGTCTACTACCAGTAGGGGTCAGATAGTGCATATAGGGGCTTGAAGTGGGCTAGCCAGACCTCTTCAATAAGGTTAGGGATTATTGCAGACGAGCCCTCTACTGAACCTGATCTAACTAGGTTCCAAAAAGCCCTGTAGCCTCGTCCGTCCTGGGCTGCTTTTATGCTTTCCCACCTTGAGGCCTCCCACTCAGACCTAGCGTCCATGATCATTCTTTTGTAATTATGCCTAGCCACTCTAATACTCGACAGGGACCCAGATTTTACTTCCTTGATAAGGGTATTTTTAACCGCCCTACAATTTTTATTAAACCAGTGCACCTTGTTTTTTGCCCGAGACCTCTTGTCCTCAATGGTGTAAAAATAATCAGCCAGGGTAGAAAAGAGCTTGATATGTGTGTGTTGTAAATCCTGAGAATGGCGAGCCTCTACTAAAGAACAGGCAACATGATGATAAATCTCGGCTAGTTTATCGGTGGCTAGCACGACCTTTGCCCACCTAACTCGTCTGCCACCCGCCCCTGTGACTAAGTTCAAGTCATTAGGATTCTTTGAAACCCCCAGTTCATTGCGGTGTCCCAGTGTGTTGTTTAATTGTACTGACAAGAGGTTATGGTTACTATCTACCCTTGGGATTACACTGAATGCACTCAGTTGGGCCCAAAAATCCACATTGACCAAGATGTAATCGATGGTTGTGCTTTTCCCTGGTCTGTTATAAGTACTTGTGCTAGGTACGTCGGGAGGTAGTCTACCATTGCAGGCCCTGAGGGAGTGGGTTACTACCAGCTTGTTAATCTCAAGGGCCAGAGGCGATATGCGCTTAACCGGGTACATAATACACTCCGGGATATGCCGAATGGAGTCCTCATCTGCAGTAACAGAAGGAATCCCAACAAACGGCTCAAAATGGGAGTTAAAGTCGCCCCCAATGATTTTATGAGTCGAAGGGGGAAACAGGAGGAGAAGTTCCTCAAGGGCCTCCAGCATAGATAAACCCTGCTGGATACTCTGATTGTGCTCTGCCCCCTGCTGTTGCTGCCCTTCTTCTCACTAACAAAACTTAAACCCTTCTACTGCTAGATTGTCTAGATATGGAATATTATTACTGGCTGCTTCTTATATTACTCTGGTCTGTCGCACTTTGAACCCTGTAGTTCTGATGCCCATGCTTCAAGAGGAAGAATCTCATGATTGTCTGGTTGTAACTGCCCATGTAACCACACCCATATTGATTTGACTGACACCCCATTCCCAAACTCCAAATTAATGTAGCAGTAAAATTCTTTATTTATTTAAA
The DNA here is from genome assembly GCF_964263255.1 of Lissotriton vulgaris. Taxonomy (NCBI): domain Eukaryota; kingdom Metazoa; phylum Chordata; class Amphibia; order Caudata; family Salamandridae; genus Lissotriton; species Lissotriton vulgaris. The sequence continues at coordinate 1,753,818,512 of NC_141691.1, forward strand.
ATAGGTGAAACCATAAACGATACATAAAATCAAATAAAATAACTAACACATCACATCAGTATTAAAAGAATCAGCAAGAGAAAGAGAACAAGCGTTTGCAATGCAATAGGTCTTGCAATTATGCAAGTTTGATCTATTGACATTGCAAACAACAATGCTTTTTATTTTTGTTTTCGTTTTTAAAACATAAATAAAAGGCATTGTGAATTACAATGCCAATAGCTTAAATTCGCAAAAATGCGAGACCTATTGCATTGCAAATGCTTGTTAGGACTTGTGCCCTGGACAGGAGGTCAGGGGGGGTTATAGACTGGCATGACAAAAGCAGAAGGGTGTGGCAACAGAAGGACAGGGGTGGAGACAGAAGCATGGGTAAAGACTAAGGCAGGGAGAGAAACAGAATAGGAGGGGAACAGACAAAGGTGCAGGGGTGAAAGAGAAGCATGGGTAAAGTCTAAGGCAGGGAGAGAAACAGATTAGGAGGGGAACAGACAAAGGTGCAGGGGTGAAAGAGAAGCATGGGTAAAGTCTAAGGCAGGGAGAGAAACAGATTAGGAGGGGAACAGTCAAAGGTGCAGGGGTGAAAGAGAAGCACAGGTAAAAATACAAAGGCCAGGGAGAAACAGAGTGACAGAGGTAGAGACAGAAGCACAGGAAGGCAGGGAAGAAACAGAAGGGCAGGGGTACAGACAGAAACACGGTTAAAGACAGAGGGAGAAACAGAAGGGCAAGGGGAAAAGCAGAAGGGCAGGTGGAGTGAAAGAAGGGGAGAAACACGAGTCGGATTAAAGACAGAAATGCTGGGAAGAAACAGACGAGCAAGGAAAGTGACCGATGGGTATTGAGGAGACAGAAGGGTATGGGGAGAGAAGGTGATAGGGAAAACAGAATGTTGGGGGAAGAGACAGGCGAGGGGAGAATCACATGGTTGTTGAAAGAAACAGAAGGGAAGGAGGCAATACAGAACAAGCATTTACAATGCAACGGTCTCGCCTTTGCCAAAGTTAGAGCTATTGGCATTGTAAATGACAACATTTTTATTTATGTGTTGGTTTTGAAAACAGATAAATAAATGGCATTGTCATTTACAATGTCAATAGCTTAATCTCTCGCAAATGCGAGACCTATTGCATTTGCACCCACACACACACAGAGCCACACACACAGAGCCCCCCCCACACACACAGAGCCCCCCCACACACACACACAGCCCCCCCAACACACACAGAGCCCCCCCACACTTACACAGAGCCCCCCACACACACAGAGCCCCCCCCCCCCACACACACACAGCCCCCCCACAAACACACAGAGGCCCCCACACACACAGAGCCCTCCCCACACACACAGAGCCCACCACACACACACAGAGCCCCCCACACACAGAGCCCCCCACACACAGAGCCCCCCCCCACACACACAGAGCTTTCCACACACACAGAGCCCCCCACACACACAGAGCCCCCCCACACACAGAGCCCCCCCCACACACACAGAGCCCCCCACACACAGAGCCCACCCAAACACACACACATAGCCCACCAACACACACACAGAGCCCACCCACACACACAGACCCCCCCCCATACACACAGAGCCCCACACACAGAGCCCCCACACACACAGAGCCCCCCACACAGAGCCCCCCACACACACAGAGCCCCCCCACACACCCACACAGAGCCCCCACACACACAGAACACCCCACACACAGAGCCCCCCACACACACAGAGCCCCCCAACACACACACACAGCCCCCCCCACACACACAGCCCCCCACACACACACAGCCCCAACCCACACACACACAGCCCCCCCACACACACAAAGCCCAACCACACACAGAACCCAACCAGACACAGAGCCCCTCCCACACCCACACTGTTTATCTGTGATTCAGTTCGTACCATCCTAAAATCTGCAAATAGTGACACCGCTGTCAAGGGAGGAGGTCTGAAGAGGCAGGTAGGTACACCACTAGTGGTGACTGATGAGAAAGAAACACGAGATGGTTCTCAAAAGGAAAAATACATGAAGGTTGGCTGACGGGGTGACTCGGGGCAGCGCGTGCACCGGTTCACGAGCTGCACGTACAGGGCACGGCGCACGGTCAGGGGGCAAAGGTCAGGAGGACGTCGCTGCGTGCCACGGGGCTCGAGGGGCCGCCGCCCGGGGCGCACCCTGTCAGTACACCCGGCTGCCAGGAACTGAAAGTCCTACTCCCCACTCTGAGGCATATTTGACATGACAGAATAGAATATATCATAAATAAAGAAGAACAGTCAGTCCCAAAGAACACTCAGTGATCACACAGGAAACAGATAGGTAAACAAGAAAGCAGAGAAGGGTGATGAGAAGTTTCACAGCTTGAAACCAAACTCACAGCAGCGGCGCTTCCCCCAACACTAATACCCCATTTATAGCGCCAAGACAACAAGGTCAGCGGTACAAATAAACATACATGTTCAATAATAGCCACATACAGGTGTCTACAAACATCTTATGCACAAGTTGAACGAATGCACTTACCTCGGAGAGTTTGATGGCCAGAGGTATGAGGCCGAGGAGGAAGCACCCCAGGAACATAGCCAGGGACATCAAGCAGACCACCAGCAACCCTTCCATGCTAACTGGATTCTAGCGCCTGGAGCGTGCAGTGCTCTGCCTCCACTGGCTGCGAAGAGTGAATAGGTGCTAAGTGTCATTTAGTGAAGCTGCAGTGTCAGGTGCAGTTTATGGACTCGGACGAGTAAACTCTGTTTTATGAAGCACAGCTAGGTAAACTTCAATTTCTAAGAGCTCCCCATCACTGTCTAGTGATGGAGAGCGCTTAGAAACCGAAGTTTACCTCACTGAGCTTCCTAAAAACAATTGCGTTTCACAAGGCAAATTTTAACGCTCCAATCTTTTATTTGCTCTCACGTTTTATTTTAGGCACTGTGGGTTAGTTATTAACAACTCGGTTGATTAATTACAAGTCTCTCAGGTAATCTGACGAGAAGCGGGTGTGATGTCGGTGTTACACAGGATTGACAGGCGAGGGAGGGTTATGCTCTGTTTTAAAGGCTGAGTGAATATTTCAGACAGTTTCACCAGACACAGGCGCGTTAACCTGCAAAACCATTTTACCGCTGGTTTGGTTTATTCTGCTGACTCACGCGTGCTGTACACACTCTTGGCCTAATTAATAGGAACTCAGTGGATTAATTATTAATTACTGTGCTTTCGGGTAATCTGAGGACATCCGCACGGGATGTCTGCGCTAAAACTGAAGTGATAGGCGGCGAGGGAGGTTAACGTCTAGTTTACGAACTGAGTGTCTATTTCAGACAGTTTCACTAGGACAGCGGTTATGTTTATAAAGAGCAGAGCAGGTCGCGACCCTCTGAAAGAACGTCATTCTAGAGATAGGACATGTGGTCCCAATCACGTGATGGGCAGAGAGACCGATCGCGAGGAGTCTGGCCGTCACGTGCCATGCCGGGGTCTCGGGAAGGCTACTTGAAAGGCGGGGACAGCCAGCTGCTTACCTTGCTTGATGACCTGCCTTCGGACAGCTTTGTCGGTGACGAGAGGGGCCGGGGGTCTCCGGGCATCCGTCTGGAATGGGTTTAGGGAGCCCTTCTTCCTCCTCCCCCATAGCTTCGCGACGAGGAGCAGGGGGAGCAGTACGGATGCCAGGTACAGGAGCCACATGGTGCCGGTAGGTGCTACCTGAAGCGTCCTCAGTCGCTCAGTGCGCGGTGGAGGGCAGGGCCTCAGTATCAAGGCTTGGCACCGCTCCAGGCGCCACTTCGTGCCTGCGTTAAAGTAACTAACTACACATAAGCTGGAACACATAAAACATGTAGAGATAAAAATCCCCATAGATTTATCAACACACAACAGTTTTATCTGGTGCAACAAAAACATACGACTCACTAAAATAAATAAATAAATAGGGTGTAACTAAAGATGGGTTGACAACTGGAATTTTAAACTCTGTTTTATGAAGCACAGCTAGGTAAACTTCAATTTCTAAGAGCTCTCTATCACTGTCTAGTGATGGAGAGCGCTTAGAAACCGAAGTTTACCTCACTGAGCTTCCTAAAAATAATTGCGTTTCACAAGGCAAATTTTAACGCTCCAATCTTTTATTTGCTCACACGTTTTATTTTAGGCACTGTGGGTTAGTTATTAACAACTCAGTTGATTAATTACTGGTCTCTCGGGTAATCTGACGAGAAGCGGGTGTGATGTCGGTGTTACACAGGATTGACAGGCGAGGGAGGGTTATGCTCTGTTTTACAGGCTGAGTGAATATTTCAGACAGATTCACCAGACACAGGCGCGTTAACCTGCACAACCATTTTTCCGCTGGTTTGGTTTATTCTGCCGACTCACACGTGCTGTACACACTCTTGGCCTAATTATTAGGCACTCGGTGCATTAATTATTAATTACTGTGCTTTCGGGTAATCTGAGGACATCCGCACGGGATGTTTGCGCAAAAACAGAAGTGATGGGCGGCGAGGGAGGTTAACGTCTAGTTTACGAACTGAGTGTCTATTTCAGACAGTTTCACTAGGACAGCGGTTTTGTTTATAAAGAGCAGAGCAGGTCGCGACCCTCTGAAAGAACGTCGGTGTGATCGGGACTGCAGCAGCCACCCCTGCCCTTTCCTGGCTGCCCTGTCACTGTTCTCGAGGATGCCGGGCCCCTCCCCAGGCTCTCAGAGAACTCAAAGCTGCAGCCTCCCTCCCCTGCCTTTCTCTGGCAGGATAGCTGAGCTACCACTCTTCTCACCTTTTTCCTAGATGCCCTGTATGTGACCTCCTCTTGCCCTCCCTGGTGCCGGCTTCTCTTGCAACACCGCTACTTTGGAGACTCCGACCCGCGTGCTTTCTCGGATCACGAGTCTGCCTCGGTACTCAAGCGCTGCTGCTGCTCTTCGCCAAGATTCTCTTTTCCTTCCACGTCACACTTCGTGCCCCTAGCGGCAGATACAGCCCGACGAGCCCAGCGGCCTCGGAAGACGTGTATGGGAAGAAAAAATGTGGGCTATTCTTTGATTCAAGTTTTCTCAGCAGACTGACGAAATGCAAAGTCATGGGTCTTTGTCTAAAACATAGGCCTACACCTCTATTTAGAAAGTTTCAGAGTGTCCTTGCATCTCGCCATATTTGATGTGTAGAAAGTTGTCCGCACAATCCATTTTAACTTGGTCTTTTAGGCTCTAGCACTTTGATAAGTGTACTTAAGTTTCAGGAGGGCGGGAGGATGGAAAACGTCAAGTCAAGTCAAGTCAAATAATTTATATAGCGCGCTACATACCCAGAGGGTCTCAAGGCGCTTGAAGAAGGGTGGGGAGTTACTTGTCGAATATCCAGGTTTTAAGTTGCTTTCTGAATGCTAGGTGGTTCTGAGTGAGGCGAAGGTGAATGGGAAGTGAGTTCCAGGTTTTAGCCGCCAGGTAGGAGAAGGATCTTCCTCCCATGGTGGTTTTGTTGATGCGAGGTACAGCGGCAAGGGCTTGGTTGGAAGAGCGTAGCTGGCGGGAGGGGGTGTAGAAGGAAAGTCGTGTGTTGAGGCCTTCGGGTCCAAGTTCGTAAAGTGCTTTGTGTGCGTGGGTTAGGAGGCGGAATGTTATCCTCTTATTGACGGGGAGCCAGTGGAGGTTTTTCAGGTGATCAGAAATGTGGTCTTTACGCGGGATGTCTAGTATGAGTCTGGCTGATGCGTTCTGGATGCGTTGGAGTTTTTTCTGAAGTTTTGCGGTGGTCCCGGCGTATAGGGTGTTTCCGTAGTCCAGGCGGCTTGTAACCAGTGCGTGGGTGACCGTTTTTCTAGTTTCGGTGGGGATCCAGCGAAATGTTTTTTTGAGCATGCGAAGAATGTTGAAGCAAGATGATGAAACGGCGTTGACTTGTCTGGTCATCGAGAGTGAGGAGTCCAGGATGACGCCCAGGTTCCGGGCGTGGTCCGTCGGGATGGGTGCTTTTCCAAGGGCCTCTGGCCACCAAGAGTCGTCCTAGGCGGAGGGGGAGGTACCTAAGATAAGGACTTCTGTTTTGTCTGAATTCAGTTTCAGCCGGCTGTGTTTCATCCACTCGGCAACTTCTTTAATTCCTTCATGTAGGTTGGTTTTGGTGGTGTTAGGGTCTTTGGTGAGTGAGAGGATCAGTTGGGTGTCATCAGCGTAGGAGATGATGTTGAGGTTGTGTTGGCGTGCGATGGCCGCGAGGGGGCTCATGTATACGTTGAAGAGGGTGGGGCTGAGTGAAGATCCTTGTGGCACGCCGAAAATGACTTCAGTGGCCTCTGACTTGAATGGTGGGAGGCGGACTCTCTGAGTTCTTCCGGCAAGGAACGAGGTGATCCATTCCAGTGCTTTTCCTTGGATTCCGATGTTTCTGAGGCGCTGTAACAGGGTTCTATGACAGACTGTGTAGAAGGCTGCGGAGAGGTCGAGGAGGATGAGGGCGACTGTGTCTCCATTGTCCAGTAGAGTTCGAATGTCGTCTGTTGCTGCGATGAGGGCGGTCTCGGTGCTGTGTTTGGCTCGGAAGCCGGACTGTGAGGAGTCAAGGGATTTGTTGGTTTCGAGGAAGGCGGCGAGCTGGCTGTTGACGGCTTTCTCAATGACTTTGGCCGGGAATGGAAGGAGCGAGATTGGGCGGTAGTTTTTGAGTTCGGTGGGGTCAGCTGTGGGTTTTTTCAGAAGGGCGCTGAGTTCGGCGTGTTTCCAGCTTTCCGGGAAGGTGGCGGAGTTGAGGGAGCAGTTGATGACGTCTCGGAGGTGTGGTGCTATGATGGAATCTGCTTTGTTGAAGATGTAGTGAGGGCATGGGTCTGTGGGGGATCCTGAGTGGATGGAGTTCATCAAGCGGATGGTGTCCTCAGTGGAGATTGGGTTCCAGTCGTTAAGGATGTTCAAGGGGGGGTGAAGGTACGTCAGAAGGTTGGGTGGGTTGGATTCCGGGTTGGTTGTCGAAGCTGTTGTGAATGTCTGCGATTTTGTCGTGGAAGAACAAAGCTAGGGAGTCGCAAAGGGTTTGAGAGGGAGTGATGTCGTTGGAGTTGGCAGTGGGGTTGGTAAACTCTTTAACGATGTTGAATAATTCCTTGCTGTTGTGGGCGTTGTTGTCTAGTCGGTCTTTGAATGCGGCTTTCTTGGCAGTCCGGATCAGTTGGTGCTATATGCGGGTGGCGTTTTTGAAGGCGTCCCTGGTGCTGGTGTTTGGGTCTTTTTTCCAGGCCTTCTCAAGGGAGCGACAGAGTTTCTTGGATTTCTTAAGATCATCGTTGAACCAGGGGGCGTTTTTGCTGCCTAGTTTGATTTGACGTTTTTTCAAAGGTGCTAGGTTGTCGGCGCTGTTGGTTAGCCATTGAGTGAGGTTAATGGCTGCTTGGTTGGGGTACGAAGAGTGGGCAGGGGGGTTTTGAAGAAGCGATGAGGAGATCTGGTCGATGGTGATTTTGTTCCAGTTTCTTCGCAGAGTAGGTTGAGGATGGTTGTGGGTTGTGGTCTTTTTGTAGATAAAGTGAACGCAGCTGTGGTCCGTCCAATGGAGAGCAGTGGTGTGACTGAAGGAGATATGTTTGCTGGAGGTGAAGATAGGGTCGAGTGTGTGACCTGCGTAGTGAGTGGGGGTATTGACGAGTTGTTGGAGTCCGAGGTTGGCGAGATTGTCCAGAAGGTGAAAATTGAGGTCTCCCAATAGGATGTAGTCCTCGGAGGGGAGGGCGTGTGGGGTGATAAAGTCAGTGATGTCTTCACTGAATTGTGCACGGGGTCCTGGTGGCCTGTAGAGGAGGGTGCCTCTGAGTGTGGTCTTGGGGTCGGTGTGGATCTGGAAGTGAAGGTGTTCGGCGGTAGCGAGGTTGACGTCAGAGCTGGTTGAGATGCGGATGGAATTCTTATGGACGATAGCGATGCCTCCTCCTGTTTGGTAGGTGCGGTCTTTTCGGATGATCTTGTAGCCTTCCGGGATGGCAATGGTGATGTCTGGGGCTGAGGAGGCGTTCATCCATGTTTCTGTTAGGAAGGCGACGTCCAGAGAGATGGTGTCTAGTAGATTCCAAAGGTCGATGGCGTGTCTGTGGACCGAGCGGGTGTTGAGCAGGATGCATTTAAGGTGGTTGGTGTCAGATCTCTGTTTGGTGTTGGTGGATGAGGAGTTGGTCTTGGTGCCGTCATACTTGCAGGAGTTGCATGTGAAGGGTCCATGGGTGTGTCCGGGTGCGGCTTGGGCGCAGTTGGGGAGTCGGCCGGGGTTTAGGGCAAAGAGGGTGGAGGCGTCGTATGTAATGCGGGTGGGGTGGGTGAGACGGGGGCCAGGGGGTCTGGCGCTGGGCGTCCAGGCGCGGACGGGCGTAGACGGGCTTACCTCTGGCGGGAATGGGGCGCAAACGCTGCGCGTGGACGCTGCGCGTGGACGCTGCGCGCATTAGTATCTGACATAAATGGATAGTGGAGGGGGAGGGGCGAGGGAGGAGCAGCTGGGAGGCGGGTGCATGGTGTAGGGGGCGGGCTCCGGCCACAACAACAACAACAGAAGTAATGGCGGCTAAAAGGGAATAGCAGACCGGGTTGGGGAGATTGAGTTATTTAATTATTTTTTGTGGTGGGTAGCGGGGCGCAGAAGCAATGGTATGCCCACAGTAACAAGCAGACAAACAAAGCGCAAATTCGATCTAAGCACAGGCACTGTAAATTAGTGAATCAATCAATGCAGGCACTGTCGAGCAGGTACAACGGGCGCGTGAGAATAATCAAGCAGCTATGTTCAAGCGCTAAAGAGGTCAGCAGTGCAGCGCTAACGATACCCAGCCAGCGTGGTCAGGAGAGAGGGAGGGTGTCGGCGAGAGGGAGGGTGTAGGGGGCGGGACTTAAAAAAAGACACAGAAACGCCCCCGAATCGTGTCGTGACGGGGAAAGAGTGATTGACAACCAATCTCTTCCAATGGCTAGCCTCCATTTATGGAGCTAGCCAATGGAAGAGAGAGGCGGACAAATCCCCATACTGTAGGATCAAAAATTTCGCCTGCGCGAGCACTGCTGCGCAGTGCTACGGCCAGGCGAAACCTAAAAAGGGCAGTAAGAAAAGGTTAGGGTATTCCTAGATTCCATCCAGTTCATAGGGGCCGCATGTAATTTAACTGTTTATGGACGGGGTGGGCTCAGTGCGTGCACCAGAGCACAGATGGCCGCTGTACGGGGCTCATAGAGCTGTGCACCAGTGCTGCTGTTCGCAAGGGCTATGCATTATTTTACTGCTTATGGACGAGGCGTGCTGGGTGCGTGCACCGGAGCACACATGTTAACGTGTACAGCACTCACAGAACGGGTGACTGCTCCCGTTCACACTGGCTGCATGTTATTTTACTGATTATGAATGGGGTGGGCTTAGTGCGTGCAACGGAACACACATGGCGGTGTGTGCGGTGCTCACGTATCGGTGCACGACTGCTCCCATTCACCCGATCTGCACGTTTATTTTATGTTGAGTGACGAGGTGTCCTGTGCTCAGAGGGAGATGCAGGGGAGACCCCAAGGAGCACGTCTATATCCTCTGAACACGAGGAGCCCCGTGCTGCCATTAAAGTTGTTTATGATAGCCCATGCGCCCCCTCCACGGGAAGGGTTAAGTATTAGTCTCGCCAGTGGACCCTGGTGCTGTGCACATTAGATGAAAGAGCGTATGGGGGAGAGGTTAGGGGGCGGGAGTTTGGAGCGGAGCTATTGCCCCATTTCTCGGCAGTGGCGCTGAGAGACCTCCAGTCTGTCTCGTCTCTGTGCCGAAATGGATCCCTCTGCGAATACTGCTATCAAATTCAGCAACTGGCAAAAGAATAGTGTTTCAAAAGGCGGTGGAGGCGGCTGCAGGGAGAGTCGCTCAGGGATGAGTCCCTGAGCAAACAACATGGCCGCCGGGGGCGCGCTGCTGCGCACCAGAGCCCGCGTACGAAGGATCCCACAGTGTGCATGACATAGTGCTTACTGACTATATGAAGGTAGAGTATAACACCGCAAGTAAAAGATTCAGTCCGGGTGGGCGGGGCCAAAAGGAGACAGTCCGGTAACGAGGAGGGACTAAAAAGCCTCTCTTACAATCCAAAGCCAGCGTTTAGCATCAAAGATCACGCAAGCCAATGGAAAGAAGGACGAAGCCTACACTCTACTTCTGAATACTGCTCGATTACAAGAAGCCTTGCAGAGCAAGCAGCGTATGCGCACGGCAACGCAGGTCTGCTAGACCTAAAAAAGGGTAAAGTGCAAGTCCACAGTGCACTAAACATTGACAAGCAGCCATTCTGCCTAGAAAACAACCGGATCTTTCCAGTCTGAGTTATAAAAATTTTAAACAGTGGAAATAGATCTCAACAGGAGAAGAAAAAAGGGACAAAGTGCATAACCACAGTGCAATAAACATTACCACATGGCTAATTGACCATGGTAACAGATAAATCTTACCAGTCAAAATTACACACACATGACAACATCAAATAAAAACTTTAAAACCCTACCCAAATAAAGACTAAATTAAGGCCAAGCCTTCTGTAACTTGACAATGCTGCTTAAAAAACCTACATTCACATAAATTTGAACATCCCTCAGCATAAAAAGAAACAGCAAGGTAGGCTTCACTTGACTACATATTAAAACCTTTAGGAAGAGTATTAAACATTTTCTCCTGGGAAAGGTGTAAAAAGAGCAGATCAAAACAAAGTGCGGGCAGAGTATTTTGTCACACTCACAGGGACCAAGGGTACCCTGAGTGGCCCAGCCCTTAGGAAAACTAAAAAGTGCTAGGAAAAGATTAATTCTGAACCTGGTTATTAGCTGGCGGCTGTACACATTATTTACCCATGTCAAGTATAGCTCAATCGAGGGAACAGTTTTGATCAGACAATGGGCATGAAATGTGGCTTTCTAAAGTTCAGTTCCTTCCCTGTCAGCAGTACTACATGTTAAAAAATTGTGTTTGACCCATGAGTAATCTGCTTTAACAATTCCTTCAGGACAGGAAAGGAGATTGGGGCGGCACAAAGCTATCAATTCGGTCTTGATATAATTTAGCCAGGAAATCACTCTCTTGTTCTCTAGAGAGAGGGAGTACCTGATGATCAGTCTATTCAGGGTTGGCTCACTCTTGTGACAAATAGAGATCTAGCGTAACAATGGCCTATGTTTGATAGTGTCAAAAATGTATTTGAGGCAAATTCCTCATGAACAGCATGAGTTGAGGAACATTGCGGGAAAGACAGTGAGAGCCTAGGAAACTTGTTCTCTTCAATTTATATGGCACTGCAATCCCGGTGTTGTGTAATATCAGGTATCCCCTCGGAATCGTGTATCCCTGTACCCCTAAATATCACTACCATAGCAAATAGCGAAAACACATTTGGTGTTATAGATGTTAAGCAGAGTCTATATTGGTGATTGGCCCATCCTTGTGCTAAAATCCATGACTGACCCAAAAGAACGAGCTAGCATGGGTCTTTTTGAGAAACGTAACGGGCCCCAAGTGTTCCTACAATCAAGAAGGATGCCCAGATAGTTAATAGTGTGTATTTGACTAATCTTTGTTTTATTGCAAAAAATGGTCTTTCAATTTAACAGGTATGGCGCCAGTGAGAAGGACAAAAGATTTTGTATTATTTATCGAAAGGTCTAAGCTGGCCATAAAATCAGCAAAAGAGTCAAGTAGCAGTTGAAGCATGCCGTCCTCATGTCAAGGACGGCATCTTCTGCATTTAAAAGAACAAGTAATGGTCGGGCGCCTGCACGAGGGACGTCACATTGCATTCGCAGCAGCACTTCCTCTAGGCCATTGATACAAATGTTAAATATAATAAAAAAGGGGGCAAAATGCGACTCTGCCTAACACCTTTAGTAATAGGGAAATGTTTTGTGCATGAACCATCCTCCCCGAATCTTACTGATGCAAACATTTCCATGTGAATGTCCACCAAAAAGGATACCAGAGCTAGATCAATGCCAAGAGACAACAACATTGATCAGACCTTGAAACGGCTCACCCAGTCAAATGATGTAAGGTTCATAAAACCCAAGAAAAGAGTGCCCTTTTTTGCTAGCGTGTACTTCTGGATTAGTAAATGCAGATTCTAATTTTTATCAATAGTACTCACGCCAGGCCTTAACCCATACTGTGGGTTGGAGATGATGTTTTTCTTCTCGGCCCACAGATGCAGTCTTTCTAGGACCACCTGACCCAGAACCTTAACAGTAGTATCAATAAGAGATATGGGCCCGTAGCATCTTGGGCCAACCCAGTTACCCTTCTAGAAAATTGGTGCAATGATGGAATAGGACCATGAACTAGGGGTACTGTTAACACAGCAGCATTTAGAATGTTGGACAGCAGAGTGGCCCAGACGGCTACATCAGTCTTGGAAAGATCTGCCGGGACACCATCAAGACCAGGAGCCTTATTACAAGCGAAGTGCCTAATCGCACACACAACTTCTTTCATTGAAAAAGAAAGGCTAGGGTTGCCCTGTGCCTTTTTACCAGTATTTTTAATTACAGGCTCCGTACCATCCTCAAAAGAGTAGATTTGGGAAAAGTGGTCATACCACTTGGCTTCAACTAACGAGCAAACACAAGGAGATGATGGACCGAGTGCTGAAACTTTGCAGACACTCACCCCCAGTTACAGATCTACTATCACTGAGGACAGAATTGGAGCAGCCTCAGCAACTAAAAACGGATGGTTAAGGACTCTACAGAAGGTAGCGGTGTTATTAAGGTCACCCGCTCTCATTTACTGTTCCCAGACATCATCTTTAAGGGGCTCTTTTCTCTCCTTTGTTACCTTTTTGTAGATGGCATGTAAGCGTGCAATCTGCCCTCTATCCCCAAGTGAATATTTAAGGGCCTTCATAAGGGTACAATGAGCTTTAGTACAAGGCTCACTAAACCAACGAGCCCCTCTGGAGATAGTATGGCCTTGGATGAGTGCAGTAAGGGCAAATCTCATACCAGCACATAATACTGAAAAGGCATTTAGAACATCAGTGGGGTCTAGATTGGGAATGATACAACATTCTAATTTATGAATCTTCTGCCTGAACAGATTACCACATAACTCCTCAGGTATCACTTTAGTCCATTTCAGTCCTCTGCCCTGGTCTGAGGGAGCCAAATGAATGGTGAAAATGGCTGATGGTAGCAGTCTCGTACTCTGAACTTTTAATACTAGCACTAAAGGATTATGGTCTCTCCAACTGGACCATTTGGTCTGGTAATCAACTAAATAGCTAAAAAGGGGGCAGGAGATCAAAATACAGTCCACAATTAAATCCTACCTTCTTCCAACATAGGCAGGGACTACCTAGATTCTGGGTTTGACCAGATTCAGGGATTGGGTGAATACATTTGCTTGGTACCCTTGGGTGGTGTGTTCAAAATCAGCTCCAGAGGGGAAATCCTGAAAAATGTGACAGGTCTCTAAACCAGGATGGTTGTTAATGTCACCCAGAACCACAATTAATATGAGCAAGGTGGAACTTATGTCCGGAGCCGAAAAAAGGTTCTTATGTTTCTCTATGGCTATATCCAACTAAAAGATGACTTCGAATGAGGGGTGTGTCCATGAGAATTATAAATATTTACAATCAATATAATTGATTTGTACTGAAAAGTAAGTAATACTGCCCCTAGATATGGGAAATGTGATTCCACCTCGACCATAACATAATTCAAGGACAAAGATATTAGAGTGCACAACCCCACCTTGGCTCACCCTAGAGAAGGTCGAATTACGGGGTGGAAAAAATGGGCAACACAATAAAAAAAAAAGATGTGTTCTTAACGAACCAGGTTTTCTGAAGGGCCAATATATTATATGGTCTCATAAAGTCTAGCCAATTCAGGTCCCTAGCCTTTTTCTCAAGCCCTGCTACATTCCATGAAAGGAAACTAAGATGATCATTAGAATCAACCCCACAAAGAGAAACGAATAGCCTCCCTGACTTTATTGGCAAAATTACACCGGGCTCAGTAGAGAGTAGTTAGTCCACATCCTCAAGAGAATCAAAAAACTCAAATCTATTAGAAGATATAAGGGGAAATGCAGGCTCCTGTGGGAACCTAGCCTAGACTCACCTGGGAGTGAGTGGGCCTGGGAGTTCTCGCCTTAGGTGCAAACCCTGGTATATAGAAAAACCCCACCAGTTGCAGCCCTGTGCTGGAAACGGAACCTTCTGTCCTCTGAAAAGAGGCTACGATTCTGCCGAATTCACCACAATGCAGTGTCAATGGAACAATTTGGTGTCACGATCAACCCAGCCCACCATTTATACCATGTTAATTTGGGTGTTGATGTTAACATCGGCCCCAGCCCTCCTAGAAAGCCAGTGTGTCACCTTGTCCTTTAACCGAGAAAACCCTTCACTAGTGTTTGACTTAAGTGCGGGCATATCCACTAAAACCTCCACATAAGATGTACAATCGGGGAAAGATCTAATTGGTCAGCCCTAGGTGAGAACAGGAAAATCTTAAGGATTTTGGGGCCCCTGGGCCAAAGGTATTTTTGGGGGCCATCTTCGGAACAGCTTTGAAGGATCCATTTTCAGCTCTTTCATGCCCTCTTTGGACATGTCACTGACAGTGCACAGACACACTTGTCCAAATTCAAAATTTGTTTACTTCTAATATTCATGGATAGTGATGTGTCTTTTCAATATTGTATCACAGCAGCATCTAACTATTATTGCAAATAATCTCTGTGACATTCTCCAATTTCTTTTAGGGATGTTGCTTGAAACATAAACACAACATTTATCTGCAAAATATCTGTAATGCACTCACACATCACCCTCATTAACAATAAATGGAAGGAAAACGGTATTTAAAATAAATCTGTTTAAGAACTATTCGAGGTCATTGGGACAAGACGCTCTGCAGAACAAAGCTGACCCTAAAAGGGCCCCCTGAAAGACTGGGGTCCACTTAGGCCATGACTTAAAATGTCTTTGAAACAAGATATCTGTTCCCATTTGCTTTTGTAATGTTTTTCTATTTTTTTTAAAATAATAAAAACATGGCTTTCATTGTAAATGCCGGATGATACTTGTTGCTGCCTCCTCTTCTAGATAATAGCGCTGGGATGGAGTGAGCTGTTCTGCGCTATACTAAATCCCTATAACATAATTTAGCATAGCATCTCACACAGCCTAAAAGGAGCGTAGTATATTATAAAAATGTAATTACATTTTACGAGGTACGGGTGAGTTGAAATCACCAAATCTTGGGAGACATTTTTCGCCTCTCCAATTATATTCAACTAAAGATTCTAAATGTTTCTCCCAGGGAAATTGGAGGCTTAGAGACAGTCTGTGGTATTTGTCACCAGTAAGTCCATGAGATACCAATCTTTCCAGGCAATGCCAGTGTTATTGTGCCTGCCCGAGGCCACCCTGTGGCCATCAGGAGGGCGAGCCCTTAGTCTCAGAGGGCTGCCCCCGTCCCTTACTATGGTCAGCCACTCCTCCCCAGGTCAGGCGTTGCCCGGCTGGAGGTGGGCGAGTCGGTGACGCGCGTCCGGGGTGGCAGGCAGGGAGAGGGGGCATATCTTCCCCCTCGCCATTGTTTAGGCCTCTTTGCTGCTCCGGATATCGCGCGTACTACTTCGGGGACACTCTTTTGGGACTCTATGTGCGGTGAGTTCAGGCCTTCTGACTGGTACCCCCCCTCCGCCTACTCCCTCTTTGGTGGAGGTTGAGTCTGGCCAGGCGGCCCGCTTATCGACGGGCCGCTGCGGAGGTGGGGGGTGTGTAAGAGTCGTCCGGTGGCCCTTCCAGCCGACCTCTTTGTTGCGCTCCCGAGGGGTGTGTGTCGTGCGCTTCCCGGCTCTGTCCCGGGTGGGGTGGGTCGCTGAACGCGTCGTGGTGGCCTCGCCAGCGGGGCCCCACGTTGCTGACCATATCCTCTACTGTTGATGACTCTGGATCTTCGGGCCTCCCCCCCTCTACCCCCTCTGCTCGGTCCCTCCACGTGGGGGGTTTGTACTTAGCTTAGCGGCCGCCTCAGATGCGGGCCGCTGAGGGGGCAGGGGTCCAGCGTTACCATCTGGTCCGCCGGTCGGAGTGGCTGAGGAGCGACGGGGGCTGTGGGGAGGGCCCTAACCGGGTTGAGTCTGTGGTTCGTCAACCCCCCCCCACTCTATCCTTACCCTTGCCCGCCTTGCCCTGTCACCATTTAGGTGGGGTGCACAGCCATGTCATGGTCGGGATGCGATCCGTAAGGATCTGTTGTAAAGGGGCTTGTGATGTGGGCTCCTCCGTGCAGGCCTGTCGGCCAACCATCCTTGTGCTGTCTGGTTAGCTCAGTTGTTAGAGCAGGGGGCTATTAATGCCAAAGTCGCAGGTTCGATCCCCGCCAAAGTCGCAGGTTCGATCCCCGTACGGGCCACTCGTAATTTTCCACACTTCGATACACGAGGTGGTGCTGTGGCCCAATTTTTCCTGGACAATACGGCTGCCCCCTCCAGAGCTTGACCCCTTCGGGCGTTAACCACCCATGTGCGCACGCGACGGCGTTTCCTTCCCCGCTGTCGATTAGTTATTTTCCCTAACTGTCACGGCCCAACCGGGGGTTAGCTGATCTGAGGCAGGGGGTGGCGCATCTAGTGGGGCTGACGCCGTAGGT
Source organism: Lissotriton vulgaris (assembly GCF_964263255.1). NCBI lineage: Eukaryota > Metazoa > Chordata > Amphibia > Caudata > Salamandridae > Lissotriton > Lissotriton vulgaris. Next base: position 1,753,835,170 of record NC_141691.1, read on the forward strand.
TCGGAGGTCTCCTAGTGGCCCACTGTGTAGTCGCTTTGTCTTCGCGCAACCTGGCCCCTGTTCCTTCGGGGTCATGTGGTGATCATGGTCCGTCTCCCCTCCCCCCCCCCAACCTTGCAGCATTGCACGGAAACAGTTTGGGCTAGAGAATTGTGATCACAAATTTAAACTTTGGGCCGTGCCTATATTGCTAGATGTTTTCTATCTTGTTCATATGCAAAATATACATATTTCCGAGTTAGACAGCACTCTAATCTCTGTCTTAAAATGCGTAATATTCCCGATAAACTAATTTGCTTAGCGTCTTGCACTCTTCCTTGTTTTCGCAGATAAGGCTTATCTATATGTTTCAATCTGCCGCTAAAAGCATCTGAGGGTGGTGCAATAATTGGCTTCCCTTATATGTGAATGTCTACTCGATTTTCGTTGGCTCTGTTCAAAACACCCAGGTTTCTACATCTTTTAGGCAGTTAATCAACCGGATGCGTGAAGTGAGCGTACAGTGTGAATCCTTAAGCCCGTTAGTCCCCAGCGAGCCATTGTTGGCCTGGGATGTTCTTATTTATACGAAGTTGATTCTTTGCATTATCATGGGTACTTTAGTGTTCTCAAAGACTCTGTCAGTGTTCGCATTTCCAGATGATTGGAATGCTGACGGAGGCTGGGCCATACAGTATATTCTAAATGTATGACTTTTGCCTGCCGCAAAACCATGTGTGATCTGCTGACACGTTACATGTCCCGGGGGGACACCGCTTGGGAAATCCGAGAACATATACCCTCCGATCATATGCTCAGCATGATGCACATTTATTTCTACTATGGTACCGTGTGCTTGCGGCGCTGTATTATGGCCACAATGAATAATTACATGGATAAATAAAATTCCTCATCCGCAGCCTGGTGTCTGATTCGCCAGCTATGGCCCGGTCAGCTGCCAGCCTGCATGAGCTACAAGTATCGAACCTTGCGGGGTGGGGGGTGAGGGCGCCGCCCGGGGCTGACACAGCCCGGGGGTGTTTCAACCCTGTGCCCTCGAGGGGAGATTGTCCTGCCTGTCTATTATTCGGAGAGTAGGTGGCCGAACGGGTAGGGCGGGCAACCTTGAATCTGGGGACCCGGGTTCTAGTCTCGGCGATGTCGCCGAACATCCTGTGATTATGAGCAATTCAATTTTTCGTGCCTAACAAAATGAATGTGTCATGAAATACAACTGGAGCTGTGGTGACGCACTTGCGTCGGCGCGTCAGCGTTCCGCTAGGCGGGACAGGATATACGTCACGCGATAACGGAAGGCGGCCGTTGTAACCATTGGCGCCTACCGTTAGAGCAGAGCAGAAGTGTTATCACGTAAAAGAACCAGAGTCGTCCATCAATTCCTTGACTCCACAATGGCGACGAGGATACGGGATTGACCCAGAACCCTGAGGCGAGCAGACAGCCATCGAGATCGAGTGTCCCTCAATCCAGCAGCGGACCCGATCCCACGTGTCACCCTGCAAGACGGAGCGTGGCAGAGGCCTGCACTCTACTCCGAGCGGAGCACACCCCAGCAAGGCACGCGAGACTGCACAGCAACGGAGGTAGGCCTGCAGTACTTGTGGTACCAGGCGTCAAGAAAACTAGTAGTAGCCGGCTAGCATTGAGGGTGCCCGCGCCTACGGCAGCGTTAAAAGAGACTGAAGGGGGTTCACAGCCCATAGAGATACAGACCGTAGAGCAAACTGGCGGAACAGATCGAAAGCAAGGGAGAGTCTTCGAACACTCACCCCGACGAGCTGGCGCAGGCGGGAGAAGGGGCTGGAGCACAACCATCAAACACCCTCCCCGACGCGCAACTGCGAACAGACAGCGATAGTGACCCAGAAGAAGGAGATTCCACTAAGCACAACGCTCCGGGTAGCCCCCAAGGGAAACCGAGCCCAGCACATTCTTCCAGAAGCAGGGAAGACAAAATGGCGGCGCACTCGTCGTCCCTCACGCAGCTGGTGCCGTTTTGGACCAACCCAGGGGAACCTGAGAGACAATGGGAGGACTGGAAGAGATACTTCCTCAACTACCTCGACGCCTTAGAGGAGGAAGCAGGCGCTCCGTATTCGAGCAAACGCAGGAAGAAGGTCTTGCTTCACAACCTGGGTCCGGAGGGGATAAGAGTCTACGACACCATCGTGAAAGCAGAAAGAGACGCAGCGGACGACGACGTTTTCAGCCACGCGATCGCCGATCTGGATGCGCACTTCCGACCTGTAGTCTGCGTCGCAATTGACCGTTACAATTTCTTCCAAAGGAAACAGAAGAACAACGAGTCAGTTGACGAGTACGTCATCGCCCTGCAGAAGCTCGCCATTTCGTGCAAATTTGGCGCGCTACACGACGATCTCATCCGAGATCAAATCATAATGCATACCTCAAGCTCCCACGTTCAAGACAAACTGTGGGTAAACGGCGATGCTCCACTCAAAGAGATTTGGGCCATGGTCAAGAAAGCTGAACTCTCGAAACGCTGTGCCCAAGCAGCCAAGAAAGACTCAGGAAATGCACCGTCAGTGTGCCAGATATCGGCTCATCAGAAAGGAGAACGCCCGAAACAAAAAGAGCCACAGAAGAAACTCGACAGCAAGAAACAGAAGTCCACGCATCACACCGACCAGAGGGGAGCGAAGGGTGGACGCCCGAGTTGCTACAGGTGTGGGAGCGGTAACCACCTAGGAAACGACAAAACGTGTCCAGCATTCCGAGCGAAGTGCTCATTCTGCGGAATATTCGGCCACTACGAGAAGGTTTGCCGCCGGAAGCCCAAGGGGCCCACGGTGAAGTTCGTCGACCGGGAACAACAAGAAGACACGGGGGAGTCAGAGAGCACCGATGACCAGGAAGAGATCCTGTACATCGACGTCCAGGTGTTGGAGATGGACGACGCAGGCAATGACAAACCCAGGCTGGACATGCACATTGGAGGCATTCCACTAGAAATGATTGCGGACAGCGGCGCACCCATCTCGATCATCCAGAAAAGGGTTTGGGAGGACAAGTTCGCCTCCACACACGGGGAGAAGCTACGTCCCATGGACCTGCGTCCAGTCACGTACACGGGCCAGAAGATCCCAATGCTAGGATTCTGCCCTTTGCCATTTGAATTCAGAGACAGACAGGCGTTATGCAAACTGTACATAGCGGAGAAAGGCCCTTCAGTGCTGAGCTGGAGAGATCTGGGAGCCCTAGGGATCCAGTTGAACCCAGGAGGCATCGAGAAGATTCTCTTGATGGACGTAGAAAAAAGTGATGACGTAGAGTCGTGGAGGAGAGCATACCCAAGAGTGTTTAACGGACAGATTGGGGAGTTGGCGAAGTACAAGCACTTGATAAGACTGAAAGAAGGCGCACGTCCAGTGATACACAAAGTAAGAAACATCCCGTTCAGGAGCAGAGAAGCAGTGCAGCAGGAATTGGACAGGCTAGAGAAGGAAGGTGTGATCAGGGCCATAGAAAGCGCAGAATGGCTTTCCCCTTTGGTGGTGGCCCACAAACCAAATGGCAAGGTCAGATTATGCGTGGACCTGAGAGAACTGAATAAGAACATACTAGTGGACAAGTTCCCCCTGCCACGCATAAACGAGATGTTATCTAAGACCAAGAACATCAAGTGGTTCTCCACAGTGGATCTGTCGTCTGCGTACCATCAAGTAAAGCTTCACCCTTCCTGCACACACCTCACATCCTTCATCACTCCGTTTGGCTGCTACGAGTTCCTAAGAATGCCGTTCGGCCTGGCCTCGGCGGCGGCAGTCTTTCAAAAGATGATGCATAAGCTGTTGAGAGGAGTGGTCGACGTCCAATTCTTTCAGGATGATATATTGGTGATGGGGAAGTCCAGGCACGACCATAACGAAAAGCTACACAAAGTATTCAGGATCTTACAAGACAACGGATTGACAGCAGAGTGGTCCAAGTGCAGATTGGGAGTGAGAACGGTCACCTACTTGGGGCACGAAATAAGCGAAGAAGGCATCAGACCCAAAACGACCAACATGAAAGCAATTCAAGACGCGCCCACCCCGAGCAAGAAGGAAGACGTTAGGTCATTCCTAGGAATGGCCGAATATTATAGCAAGTTTGTGCCACAATTCGCCTCGAAAACGCACCACCTGAGACAACTACTCAAGGAGAGGAACGGATTCCAGTGGGGACATGCAGAACAAAGCGAATTCGACAACTTAAAGAAGGAGATGGGCACTGCCATCCCGCTCAAAGGCTTCGATCCACAGGCAGAGACTATTCTCACGACAGACGCGAGCGACCGTGGGCTGGGAGCGGTCCTAACACAGCGCTCGAGCAATGGAGAGGTGCACACGGTCAGCTTCGCGTCCAGGTCTCTGGCCCCCAATGAGGAAAAGTTCAGCGTGGTGGAGAAGGAGATGCTGGCAGTGGTATGGGCCATGGAGAAATTCCGCCAGTATCTGTGGGGAGCGAGGTTCCTAGTCAAAACGGATCACAAACCCCTGGTCCGAGTGCTGACATCGAGCGGCCATGCGCACGCCACACCCAGAATCGCAAAGATGACCCTGCGTCTCTTAGACTTCCTCTATGACGTCGAACACATTCCAGGGCCACAAAACAAAGTCGCTGATTTTCTCAGCAGGGCAGCTGCCATGGAAGTGAGGAGTGACCTCGAAGATCGGGAATGGGCAGGATATGTGGTGGCCACCATCCAGGAAACGGAGAAGGCGATAAGTCGACAGGACTGGGAGGAAGCGTACAAAGATGATGAGGAACTAGAAGCCATCAGAGGATACATTACCCATGGGTGGCCGGAGAAGAGGCACCTGAAGGAGGAACTCCGCAGGTATTGGGAAGTCAGGGATGAACTGTCCTTGGCGGAGGACTCCATCTTTCTCCTGAGAGGGGACAAGGTCATACCACCGAAAGGAATATTGGAACGCCTGATGGGGTTGCTGCATGAAGGACACCAGGGCATCACAAAGACCAAAGCCTTAGCCAGACAGGCTTACTGGTGGCCAGCGGTAGACATGCAAGTCGAAAGGCATGTAAGGAAATGTGAATCCTGTGCGAAGGCTGACAAGTCACAATCCATGATCAGACCACCCCTGGGGAAGTTTCCCATACCTGACGGCCCGTGGGAGGTGCTGTCCGTAGACATCTTGGGACCGGTCCAGAACAAAGCAGGGGTCCAGAAGTACGTGGTGGCATTGGTGGACAAGTATTCCAAATGGCCTGCGATTGAAGTTAAAGAAACCATGGACACTGAAGCAGTGGTGAACTTTTTACAGTCCATATTCCTGAGAGAAGGCATACCCAGGATCATCGTGAGCGATAACGGCCCCCAGTTCACATCAACGAGATGGGCATCCTTCACTGAAAGGAATGGGATTGAAGTTAAACATCCACCCATATACCACCCAGCGGGAAATGGCCAAGTGGAGCGGTTCAACCGCGTCATAATGGGAACCATCCAGGCAGCCATCAACGACGGGCTGGATTGGGAGAAGGAACTGGAGAAGATGATATGGGCGTACCGGATCACCCCGGGGTGCACCGGGTACAGCCCGTTCAAAGTATTGCGAGGGAGAGAAGCGTTCACCAAGGACAATCTGGCATGGAAGAAGCTGGTGATACAAAGTAAGTGGTCCCCAGCCATTGTGAAACGGAACCTAGAAAGAGCTCAAGAAATGTACACTAATCACTTCAACAAGAACCGCAAGGTTAAAGAGGCGACTCTGGACAAAGGGGACTGGGTGCGAGTTAAACTGGCAGTCCATAAGAAAAAGGGTGAGAGCAAGTTTTCGCCGCCCTTGCAAGTTTTGGAGTCGTACGACAGGTCTGCCTTGCTAAGTGACGGAAAGGTTTGGTCACAGGACAGGATGGCAAAGTGCAGCGGAAGGACAGAAGGGGAAAGAGATGAGAAGGAAGGTACGGAGAATGGTGAATACAGGAGGAGAGACGAAAGTGACAGAGGAATGGACGTGGAAGTAGAAGCAGGACAGCAGGAGATGGCCGCGGAGAGCAACGGAGTAAGAGAGCAAGAAGAATCAGGGAGAGAAAGTAACGGAGAAGGGAGCAAGGACATGAAGGACAAGAGTGGTGCACTGATCAGAGAGAGCGAAGAACAGGAGTGCAGAGAAGGTCTGACGATGGTGAGAACCAGGAGGGGAAGAGAAGTGAAGACACCAGAGAGATTCAAAGACTTTGATATGAACTGGAAGTAAGAACTTTACAATTTATATGTTGCCGCGTAAAGGGGGGAGATATGTGGTGACGCACTTGCGTCGGCGCGTCAGCGTTCCGCTAGGCGGGACAGGATATACGTCACGCGATAACGGAAGGCGGCCGTTGTAACCATTGGCGCCTACCGTTAGAGCAGAGCAGAAGTGTTATCCCGGCGCTCCGTCTTGATAATAAATAATCACGTAAAAGAACCAGAGTCGTCCATCAATTCCTTGACTCCACAGGAGCTAGGTAATGCTCATCGATGCCCAAGCCGTGTCAGGCTCGTGCCTTCTAAAACCGGGAAAATATTTTGTCTCTGCTTGCTGGGACCTGGTTTCCAGGGCGGGCAAGACTCGTTTGGCCACTAGGGTTCCATATTGCGCGGGACCGACCTGTGTGGGGCAAGGTCCTAGAGCCGCTCGTCCTTTGGAGAGCGTTAGTTGCGAGCGTCTCCCTGGTCTTTACCTGGGTATCGGCTGATGCATGCGCGGGCTCCTTCGTGCCTGGACCCCCAACCCCGGGGGCCATGAGCGTATTATCCCTGGCGCAACAGGACCCAATCTGCGCACGTTTTCTTGGGGCCACTGGCTGTCTCTTGGCGCCAGTATGTTTGAGGCCCCGTTTTTGCTACGGTCCACATGATTCATATATAGCGCGCAAAGTTCGATTTGCCTGCCCTAGTTCCAGAGCGTGCTCAAGACACAGGGTTGTCGCGCAGCCCCTGCCGGGCAACCGGCTTGCAGTGCTGCCCGGGTCACGAGGGACGCTTCTCCCGGTATTTACCTTTCCTGGTATCTACCCAGCACCCTCGGCTGGTCAAATTTTTACCAGCAGGTGTCTTGAATGTTTAATAATTGCACTGTACTAACAATTGTTCTAGGCAGCGCGCCATCCTGCGCCGAGTCGCACTGACCCCTTGGTGCTGGATACAGGGATCGAGCCTGGGGTCGATCAAACAGGGTTCTCTCTACAGTTTTCGCGGCTTCCTGGGGAAGCTTCTAGGGCCAGTGGCCAGGGGCTGGCCAACCACAGCTGGGTCGGCCGGACTTAGCAGGGCATGCAAGCCTGATCATGCCTCTTGCATATTAAGCTAGTGAGCATAAGAGCTCGTGCTGGCACGTGCCATTAGACGCCCTTGTTTAGCGTCTGAAAGGCCTCCGGTTGTGGCTGTCGGCAAGCATTGTTGGGAACTTTACGTTCACACCCAGTCTTTTCGATAGAATGTTAACAACCAGACACCTGGTCCTGAGAGTTATTCTTTTATGACTGTCCTTTAGGCCATCTCTCCTACTCTGTGCTCTTCTTTCCCTTGCTTCCCCCGCTCAAACCCAAGGTTGGCCGCCGATCATACCTTACATTTGAAGACTTGCACGTGGTGCATAAGGGCATGATGTTTTTTGAGGGGGTGTAACACATATTGTGTGTAGAGGCACTGTAAGTGCCACTCTATGAACAACACGTTAGGCGGTTCATGGGTGGTACTTACGTTGTGGTTTTGCTGGACTGGAGAGGGCTGGGATATTATTAACTTGCATTTATATACGTATAATCGTGGGCATGTTACTATATTGCCTGGATATCGGTTTCCGACAACACTAGTCTTGCCTTAACAGTTCGCACACGTTGGAGATGTCTTGCGGTCGCGCTAATGTTTAGGCAATCATAAACATGGCTATTAATCACTCTAGTTTGAACGCTGTACCATGTCACAGACCCAGGCACTTGTCGCCTGCCCTATTGGCCCATTGGGGCTAGGCCATTTACCCATACGGTGGGTTGCAGCAATTCATGCTTTTACACCTGTCTCTGACTGGAACTTCATGTCAGGAGGAGTTAAAAGATGTGTTTTAGACATAAGATGTCCTAACGATGATGGGTTTATGTGGCCACGCCTGAGTGTATCCCTAACTGTTTTCTAGTTGGACTTTGGAGACTAGTTGAGCAGCGGTGGCTGAGCGTGAGAATAACTGCATTTTGAAGTAGATGCTCAAGCAAGTCTGTTTGCTCAAACCCGATAAGTTTTGTTTGGAATAGACACGCAGGCCAGCAGGGGCTGAGTTCTCTACCACGTGCTTGAGCGGCGCAAACCGAAGCTCTAACAATCCTAGATAGCCAGAGGGTATTCGGATTTTCGGTGTTGCAGCCAGCGGCTTCATGGGCATGTTTTGGATCATAAAACTGCTGTCTTTCGCGGGGCGGTCAGTTTACGCCGCGGTAGGTTCAAGCCGCTACATGGTATTATGTTGAGGTCTAGTAGGTGCTTGTTTTCATCCTCCTGCTTTTATGAGTGCATGTCAGGTTGGGTATCTTCCTTATCTGGAAGGGTGGCGGTGAGGTGGTTTGATTTGCGACTGCGTACGTGGGGTACGGAAGCTCCTTTTTGTCCGCACTAGCATGGGTCAAGGGGTGCTTTTAGCCTTGGTACCTTGGGTCTTCACTCAGAACATGGACATCAAGGACCGGGTGTTGCGCCAGCCTCCCACAGTATAGCAGCGCAAACAGTTGCAGCGTGTCGCTCTGTGGTTTTCAGCCACTTTTACATGGCTTGCCCCGGTAGTGAGAATTCCATTCACACCCCATCACAGCATTAGTGCACCCCCCACACCAGGCATAGCGCCCGTCCTGGGGGCCCCTCCTTGGTCTTGGGCAGTTCAGAGTATCCTGGGTGTCCTGCTTTGGCCCCGGGGTGGCGCGCACTGTGAGAAGCCTGTTTCGTGGTGCCTTTCCTTTGGTGGTTGGAATTTCTGGAAATTTTGGGTCCAGTTTTGGCGCCGGGTGGCGTGCATTGTGAGAAGTTGGTTTCGGTTTATGGCTTGAGCGAAGTCTCACGGCTTGGCTTTCATGGTCCTCGTGCCACCAGGGGTTATGCATGTGGCCCTCCGGCCTGTCCGATTGATGCAGGCGCCATTATGGCATTCTTTGATGGCTGTGTGGAAATTTATATTGGTATCTGAATATCATACATTTGCAGATTTGCTGCTGGGCGTATTCCTGTGGCGCTCAATTGGGAGGGGCCCTCACTTTTGGGTATTATCTTACTGTGCTGTCATGGCAAGGTATGACTGTATGGAAGTCCGTCTTGGATGTGCCAAAATTAGGATAATTAGCAAATTCTAGGTCTAGCCCGAAGCTAATAGGATCATAATACCCCCTTGCGCATATCAATCTCCGGGGGCCTTAACCAAAAGGTATAGTTAGTCTTGTTATATGACCAATCTGGGACCTGCACTGTTTTAACTTGACATATGAGAAGAAAAGGTCACATGACAATAATCAATTCGCTCTTCCATAATACTGCTGTTGTCTGTCTGTTTAACCAAGGTCTGGAATCTGGAAGACAGCCCATCTGAGGAGCCATCAGTTCTGGAGAACATGCTGCCTCTCAGTAGAATGTAGGGGTTTCAGCCTGCAGTGTTACACTCATTTCATGTACTAGGGGAGCAACTGTGCTACCACAGCCTGAGCCTGGTTTGCCAAGAATACCTAAAGAAGTGGGCCCCTAGAAGACTCTCAATATAGAATTGCTCAAAAAATGATTGAACAGCTGTTATGAAAACTCAGAATGATCTTTCTGGTATCCATCTCCCCCTTTTTTGGTCGTTTTCTCTATTATGGGTGGGGGCTTTGCACGATGGGCTCCTATCAGGTATTGGACACACGGCTTCTCGTTCACGGTTAGTGTGGTTGGGCTCCCCTGGCTTGCGTTGGAGCAGCCTCTTGAATGAACCTGAGTAACCTTTAGATTCCTTTGTCCCCCTCCCAAGGTGAGTAGTGGCCTGAGGTTTGAGATCACCAATTATGGGAGCACCTTGGTTCAGCTTATTAAATGCTTTACGGCGGGGGTCGTAAGTCAACCTTATAGACAAGCTATTCTTAGGTAGCATGGTCGAAGCAGCCTCCAGGCTAAACTAGGGGGCATGTGATACCAGCTGTTTACCTTTGCGATCCTGTATATCAAATGTAAGCCCACCACGCAAGTTATAATAAATTATGCATTGCGCACTGAAATATTCCTCTGTACTTTGCTTGAGTATAGTTGCACTAGCGTACACAAGCACAGTTGTCAGCTGTATTTTGAAAATTGAGCTTCGGCAGAAGTTATACACTTTTTGGTGTAGTCTGCTGATGCTTTGTATGAAGGTGTGTGGTGGGTCTCAGTGGCATACGCTGGCTCTCCTATTGAGGCCCCCGCTCATCTCTTGGTCTCTTACCAGGGGTATGTCCTCACGAACCTGGGATAGTCTACACTATTGCTGTAGAGGGATTTGTTCCCGGGGGTATATGCTGATTAGTGTCAGAGTGGCATTGGTTTCAGCGGGCGTGTCATGATGCAGGTCAGGATCTTATGGGGGCTCTTGGTTTCTGTCCCAGCAATCCCTTTGTGGTGGTCGTAAGTCAACCTCACAATCAAGCTATCTTAGAGGTAGCATGGCCTAAGCTCCTTCCAGACTAAAACTCGAGGGGGCAAGTGATGCCTGCTGTTAATACCTTTTCAATCCTGTATTTGCATATGAAAGGACATTGTCCAAGTTCATGGTGTAATATGATTTGATCCCTTCGATGCCCCTGTGCTCTTCGAGTATAGCAGCACAAGCGTTCAACATTGCACACTTTATCGAGGTTATGCGGAGAACGGCGTTACAGTAGTAGTTGTAACTTAGCTGGGTGTTGCCCGCTGACGTTTTGCGTGAAGGGTGTGGTTGAGTTTCAGGGCATGTGCTGGAACGCCTTTTGTTTGTTACGAAGCGCCTTCAGCAGTCGGGCCCCTCCTCATCACTTTGTCGTTTACCTGGTAGTATGACCTCACAAACCGGGGATGTTTACACTAATGTTGTAAAGGAATAAGACCCGGGGGTATCTGCAAATTAGTGGCAGAGGGGCCTGGGTTTCTTCAGGCATGTATTGTTCATGTCAAGATCAGGTCACTTCGAGGTGGAAAGGGTCCACCGCTCACCTGTCGTTTTGGTCTTGTTCCTTTGGACTGACGTGATGCTCTGCAGAGCAAGGGTTGCAGGTTTCCCTAAGAAGCGAAGTGGTGGGGGGCCCGGACGGCGACGGTGGCCGCCGGCCGGGCGGTGGCGGAGTTACAGGGCAATCCGGAAGCAGAGAGGTGCAACACTGTACTTCAGCGGGCACATAGGGGTGCCAGAGCCTAACCTAGAACCTCATGGGAGGTCCAGGAACTCGTGTCGGCGCCCCAGTAGTCCTTCGGGCGGTTGTGGGCCTGTGCAACCGGGGGTTTGCCTAGATACGCCCCGCATGGGGCGTGAGTAGTGTAATTACCATAATGGTGCAGCAGTTGGGTGGTTCGCCACTGTGCTGATTGGCTCAACAGGCGGGCAGGTGGCGAGAATGCGGCCTGCCTTTGGATCGCCCGTAAGATAACCCACCGTGATTACATACTGTTGTATGTAATAATAAACCTGCAGCAACTTTTCCCAATCTTAACACTTGTGTCTGTGTGTTATTTGCGGGATGTGGTATATGTTGGGGCGGGGGGTTCCTGTTGCCCTGATGTGACTATGTGCCTGCCCGCCCTGTGGCCATCAGGAGGGCGGGCCCTTAGTCTCAGAGGGCTGCCCCCGACCCGTACTATGGTCAGCCACTCCTCCCCAGGGCAGGCGTTGCTGGCTGGAGGTAGCCGAGTCGGTGACGAGCGTCCGGGGCGGCAGGCAGGGAGAGGGGGTATATCTTCCCCCTCGCCATTGTTTAGGCCTCTTTGCCGCTCCGGACGTCGCGCGTACTACTTCGGGGACACTCTTTTCCCTCCCTCTAACCTAGAGTGTCAGCTAGGGGGGGCTCCTAAGGGAGTTTTAATGTGTTCCTTTTATCGTTGCAGGCGGAGTTATAGGGCGATCCGGAAGCAGAGAGGTGCAACACTGTACTTCAGCGGGCACATAGGGGTGCCAGAGCCTAACCTAGAACCTCATGGGAGGTCCAGGAACTCGTGTCGGCGCCCCAGTAGTCCTTCGGGCGGTTGTGGGCCCGTGCAACCGGGGGTTTGCCTAGATACGCCCCGCAAGGGGCGTGAGTAGTGTAATTACCATAATGGGGCAGCAGTTGGGTGGTTCGCCACTGTGCTGATTGGCTCAACAGGTGGGCAGGTGGCGAGAATGCGGCCTGCCCTTGGATCGCCCGTAAGATAACCCACCGTGATTACATAATGTTGTATGTAATAATAAACCTGCAGCAACTTTTCCCAATCTTAACACTTGTGTCTGTGTGTTATTTGCGGGATGTGGTATATGTTGGGGTCGGGGGGTTTCTGTTGCCATGATGTGACTATGTTGCCTCTAAGGAGCTGAACTCTAGGAGAGTCAGCAATTGTGCCCGGTATATTGGTAATTCTAGAAACCTAGATTTCAATCAGGTTCTTCATGTAATATATCAATTGGTGTCATGCCAGGCAATTGATCTTCAGTCCTGATGATGATCCCATATTCTCAGGGGATCGAAACGCCGTAGACACACACTTTGACCCGTTAACTATGCTTTGTATTGTTTCTGTTCTGGGTGCAACAGTGTTTCGTTTTTGATAACAAATGGCCTAAGGGTTGCATACAAATGTTGGTCACTGTCTTTAAGCCTGTATGTTTTTATGTGTCTTGTCTTGTCAGTTTTTAACACCTGCCGTTGTGCTTTTTGTTTTCTGAAATTACGCTGGTGGGGGTAATTCCCATATTCTTTTCGCTAAATGTATTTGTTGCAATTTAAACTCAAAATTCTGATCATTGAATCTGTTCGTAGCACTATTTTTTATTTTCCATTTTACATAAAGAAACAACAAAAGAAAGAAACACCATAAACACATAATGATCATAAAACTGCAAATTGTGAACACAAATTGACAAAAACGAATGAATTTGAATATAAGTAAAGCAACCAAATCAATGACATCGAACATGAATCATAATATCGAACAGGAAAAATGAACCAATTGATGTGAAAAAAATACGCTCCCACAAAAACAAGAGGATATTAATACATACTATGCATGAAACAATCTTGAGACAAAATCAAAATTTACTTCTAGGGACAGAACAAAAACTAAACAGCCAATGGAATGTGTAAGGAACAACACTGTGCCATTCACAGCCTGGGACAATAGGAAGCTATCCCACTCCGGAGTGGGGTAATGCCGGATTGTATCGGGGAATCATGCGCTGATTGGCATCGGGATATATAATCTCTGTATGGGCCCCAAATGTCGACAGGCCTGGAGGGAGAGGGAAGTAAAGTGCTAAATTCTTCACAGTTAACATTGCACAACGCCATGCTGTTTAACCAGGAGCGAAGAGTGGGGGCGCGCTTGCTACCCCACAATAAAGCTATTTCCCGTTTAGCCAAACGGAAACCCAATGCCGCCAGCCTCCGAACTTTCTTAGGAAAGTTGTGGACGAAACCCAAAAGGGCAATCTCGGGTAAAGGAGAAAGGGGCATGGTTAATATGTCTCCCAAGGTAGAGTGGATATCAAGCCAAGATTGGTGTATTTTAGGCCAAGTCCAGGTTAAATGTGCGAAATCAGCAAATGTGGCAAGGCACTTACGGCAGTGGTGAGGCCTAGTGTTGTCAATTCGATGGTAATGAGCCGGAGTGAAATATAGCCGGCGAAGGAATTTGAAATGAAGCAGCTTGTGACGACTATTTAGGGAAATGTCGGTCGTGGCCCTGCAACAAAAAGCCCATTGGTCATCAGAAATAGGGCCACCCAGGTCCCTCCCACGCAGCACGGAGCCTGGAGTCATCCATAGGTTTGAGTGCAACACATTGTTTATATAATCTGGAGATCAGGTGTGCGTTGTTGGGACTTTGAATCAACAAGGAGAGAGGAGGGAGTTCAGTTGGCGCCAATGGAAAGGAGGAAAACTCTGCGTGCAAGGCCGAGCATAACCGAGCAAAAATAAAAGTGTCCATGAAGGAACGATCACTAAACCGAGCTTCCTCAGTCAATGAGAATATGTGCCCATCAGGGAACAAGTCGCCTAGCGTGTTTAAGCTGAATTTCGCCAGAGTGCGCTGTACCACAGTCTCACCCGTAATAGGAAAAAGAGAAAAATTAGGCAGAGGCAGAGCCGGCGAATATAAAAGATCTAATCCCAGCAATCTACGCAGTCGAATCCAAGCCCAGCAAGTAGTGGAAACCGTTTGAATGTCCCGGGGATCCCGTGGGAAACCGGTGGGGAGAATCGTGAGAAGCTGTCTCGGAAGAACCAGGTCTGCCTCTGGTCTTAAATATGGGATGCACGCGTCTGGATGGAACCAGGCGTATGCGTAACAGCACTAGGAAACAAAATAATACAAATACAGATCCGGTACACCCAGCCCACCCCTTTCGGGGGGTAAAGTTAATACCTTCCAACTGACTCGAGGAGTCTTGTTTCCCCAAACCAAGCGAATCAAGGCCGAACGAAGTTGCGAAAAAAAGACTTTAGTTAGAGGAATAGGGATATTATTTAAAAAATACAAAAACCGGGGCAAAACAATAATTTTAATGATAGCAATTCTGCTAGCCATGGACAGGGGCAAGCGCAACCACCGGGAAACCTGCGTTTCCAAATTATCAACAGCGGTGCCATAATTAAGGCGAATGATCGAGGCCGTGTCAAGATGAATGTGGATACCCAAATACTTGATAGAATCTGCGCACCATTCCAAAGGAAACTCAAAGGACCAAGGCACAGTGCCGGACGTAAGAGAAAATATGACAGACTTATGCCAACTAATATGCAACCCAGAGAAGTTGCCGAATCGTATGATTTCGCGAATCAATGGTGATAGATTGTCCCAAAGTAAACGAACATAAAGCACCATATCGTCAGCGTACATGGAGAGCAATAGGGGCCATGTGCGGAACTGTAGGCATCGCTGCAGATAGTTCTCCTGAAATTGTCGTGCTAAAGGATCCATGGCTAAAATGAAAAGGAGGGGGGAAAAGGGACACCCCTGCCTCGTGCCCCGTGACAGAGGAAAAGGGTCAGACAGAGTGCCGTTAAGACATAACCGGGCAATGGGCTTATTATATAAAAGAGCAACAGTGGACACGAAACACTTGGGCATGCCCATCCGGCACATTACCGAAAGAAAAAATGGCCACTCGAGGGAATCAAAAGCCTTTTTGGCGTCTTAACAAAATGGCGGCCGCAGCCATAGCAGGGTCAATTCGGTACAATACAGTGAATAGTGTGCGAAGATTAAGCGAGGTGGACCTGTGCGGGACAAAGCCGGACTGCATTGGGGAGATGATATATTCCATTAACAGTGAGAGTCTGATGGCGATGACTTTGGCCAGGATCTTGTAATCTAAATTCAACAAGGAAAGTGGGCGGTACGAACCACACTGCATAGGATTTTTCCCGGGTTTGGGCAACAGAATGATCACGCCTCACGGAAAGTAGGAGGAAGGACACCTGCTTCCAGGGCCTCGGCATAGACCTCGACCAAGCGCGGAACCAATAATTCCTTATAGGCTTTATAAAAGTCCGCCGAAAAGCTGTCAAGCGCCGGGGCGGAGGAGGCGCGTAAGGCTTCGATAGCCTCCATAATACTGTCCGACGTGATGGGGGTTGAAAGGAACTCCTGCATGTAGCGTTCTAAATAGACTAGGGCGAATTCCGATAAATAATCTTCCTCCCCTCTGTGATCCCCAGTTAGGCGAGAGGCATAAAGATTCTTATAATAAGTAAGAAACAGGTTGCAAACTGCAGGGGTGGACTGGACAAGGGAGTCGTCGGGACCGGTCATAGAAATGATGTACGTAGGGCCTCGGGGAGGACGCAATGTATTGGCTAATAAACGGCCCAGGCGTTCACCCTCGCCATAGCGCTGCGCCACACAATGTTTATTAAGGAACAACAGCTCCCTCTCTGCCGCTTCCCGAAACTTGACACAAAGCTCCAGCCAGCGGGCGGTAAGGGATCTGAGGAGGAGATAAGCAAATCTCGGTCTTGCCGCAATGTCCTCCTAAAGTCGGTCTTAAATGGAGCGAAGATCCTGGAGTACCCCGGCATGTTTCGAAATACAGACCCCCCTTATATAAGCCTTGAAACTCTCCCATAAAATCGCCCAAGTGTCAACGGAACCAGTGTTAAGTTTGAAATAATCCTCAATGGCGCGCCTGACGTCCTCAGTGAAAACGGGATCTGATAAGGCCCGTCTGGGAAAACGCTACTGTCGCTTATAGCCGCCTTCGCGTGGAATGAATAGCTGAAGGAGAACCGGGGAGTGGTCTGAAAGAGTGTGTGGAAGAGTTCGGACCATTCCCAACCAGCCAGCCACCTCAGGAAAGACCAGCCAATAATCAATCCTGGTCCAAGTGTCGTGGAAACCAGAATAATCGGTGACAGAGGGTTGTTGTGTGTGCAAATGGGCCTCCACACCCACAAGGGAATAGTGTGTGCAAATCTCTCATAGGGCCAGGCGGGAATGGGGTTTAGAGTCACGAGTGGAGGCGGTGCTATCCCTCGAGAGGTTCAATAGGAGATTAAAGTCCCCGCCAAGAATCAACAGCCCAGTGTCTATTGCGAGGAGGTGTGTGAATAGGGAATGGAAAAAGGAAGGGGAATCGTTGTTCGGACCATATATACATACAAAGGAGACTCTATGTCCCAACAGCAGGCCGGTCACTATCAAGAACCGTCCCTCAGGGTCCTGACGTGAGGAACAATGTACAAATTGGATCCTTTTGTGCACAAAAATAGAAATGCCCCTGGAATACGAGCTGTAACCAGAAAAAAACCTGTGTGGGCCCCAAGAAGAGGCTATCGAGCTAGCATCCGAGCTTGCCAAATGAGTCTCTTGCAAAAATAAAACATCAACATGATGATGTGCGACATAATTTAAAACCTGTCTACGTTTCCGGTTGTTATTCAATCCACGCACATTCCAAGTCAATAGTGAAAGCCCAGAAGGACCGGGCACATTCCCTAACTGTACCATCTGTACTGTAACAAATAAAGAAGGTCGGAGCATACAAGCGTCACATCAAATAAAGCAAGTCTCATCATGTGTAAACTGAAAAACACATCAAAAAATGAAACAAAATCCCCCGCCACCCACCACCCACCCTCTCATTTATTTTTTGTTTGAATATTTTTATTATTGTTGAGAGATCATCGAGGTATTACAATACATAGCAATAGGGTGAGGAGGGTAAAAGAAAGAATAACTTTGCGAGGTACATCAATGAACTTGTACAGCTTTAACATTATACAGTACTAATTTCTTGTGTCTTTGCTGTTGATACTGAAAAGGAAAAAACAACAATATACAAATCATAGAACAGTTCCTCGAGGTGTTTCATATTGAAAGAGTGTTGCCTGCCTCCACAGAGCTACGGGCCATCCGCTAAGGGGGGAGATGGCGTTTAAGTATTGAGTTGGTGATATATATCATGAGGTTGAGGCCCATCATGAATGTCAAGTGTGTTCCCCGTGGGGTGACATAGGGGCAGGTCGCCGCTCGGATTGGTTGTAGATGTAGTGTAGCCCGCTTATGTGCGTGGATTAGAACCTAGCATCCTGCACATGTAAAGGCCCACCTCGTCTCGTGCCATATCAATTAATCCCATTATGTGGAGCACCTCCTCATATAGAGGTGTGCGCGTTGAGTCAACCAAGGATCAACCGCACTTCTTGTGTCGCGGCGTGCTGCGATCAGGTTAGTTATTGCGTCTAGTAAGGTGTGCGTAAAAACATCGCCAACTTGGCTAACTGGGGGGGTGAACGAATGTGCAGGTGGAATAGAAATAGATGTGTAGGTCTTTGTTTTCAGATACTCAGAATGTGTTGATGGGGTGGGGGCTGTGTCTGCAGCGTGGTTACAGTAGGGCATCGTTTTCTGGTGGTGTGTGCGGGGGGGGGAGGGGTTAGAGCCACATATCAGTGAAGTACGATTGTTACTCTGTGTCTTGTGCGTGGTGTGCTATTATCCACCGAGGTCAGGTCGCCCCTCCCAGGCGCGTTGCCTCCTTCCATAGCCATTGTCTCAATGGTGCCCCACCTATTTGACAGCTATGCAAGCCCCTGCTCAAGCCATGCTTGTCGGAACAATTTAAGGACGTCATCCCAGGATGCTGCTATTGGTATGGCTCTCAGTCTTGCCGTCTCCTCTCTGTGTAGGGTTGTGCTCTCCGCAGCCGCCCAGTTATTAAGGGAGGTGCACCAGTGTTGGAGTTTGGGCGGGTCTCTACTCTTCCAGTGTCTAGTAATGAGTCTCTTGGCAGTGACTAGCCCGCGATCCCAAAACCGTGTGTGTAGTTTGGTTTGTTTTGTTAGTTTGAACAATCCCAGCAAGCACGCTTCCCATGTGAGCAGCAGTTCCGCGCTAGCCCCTCTCGACAATAATGATGTTATGCCTCGCCAGTATGTGTGAATTCTGGGACAGTTCCAGAGCATATGTAGGATGTCTGCATTCGTCAGTGAGCAGCGTGGGCATGCGTACGTGTTTAGTGCGAAATACCGATTAATTTTGTCCGGGGACAAATAGGCCCTATACACAATATAAAATTGTATAATTTTAAAACGCGAGTTGCGTGGGATGGGAATGGGTCCCTCTAGAATTTTCTCCCATTCTTTGTCTGTCCAATCTCTGGCGACAATAACGCTTGCGCTAGCCAGTGTATTACATGTGACCCGTTTCCCATGATATGTAGATATTGTATTAGTAAATGCATCTGCGGTTCCTCTGTCATGTCTCCCCAGGCTTTCGTGTATGTGCGTATCAGGGATGTGTGTAATAGGAACTGTACCGCCGGCAAGTCTGAATTCGCCGCTAATCTGTCAAACGGAAGCAGGGTGCCTTCCACATAGAGATCAGCGATCGTGTCTATCCTGACTTGTCCCTACCGTTCTAGCATGGGCACGGTTACGAACCCCCCATCCCTAGGGGTACCTAACAGTGGGATTGCAGGGGCATAGGGCGTCACCGCCCGGGTGAGTCGTAAG
Source organism: Lissotriton vulgaris (assembly GCF_964263255.1). NCBI lineage: Eukaryota > Metazoa > Chordata > Amphibia > Caudata > Salamandridae > Lissotriton > Lissotriton vulgaris. The sequence continues at coordinate 1,753,854,337 of NC_141691.1, forward strand.
CTACGTGCGTAGCACTTATATGCTACCGCTAAATGTAGTTGTGTCGGGCGAGGGGGTTTGGCCAGGGGATGAAACAGTGAAAGGATTTGCACGTGGGTCAAAGTCGAGGTATCAGGTCGTGTCCCTCAGATTATTCCCGCCTAGCCAACTAACCACCCACTGCAATTGTGCTGCCAGGTAGTAGAGTTCTTGATTGGGGACTGCTAGTCCTCCCGCTGCCACCGGTGTATAGAGTTTTGACAGTGCCACTCTGGGTCTGCCGGCGTTCCAAATGAGCATTCTAATCATGGTCTCCAGTTCTCAAAAGATGCGGTTTGGGACGTACACTGGTATATTGGAGTAGTAGTAGAGTAGTTTTGGCAGTACTATCATTTTCGTTAGGGTCACTCTGCTTGGGACATTTAGGGGGAGCGTTTTCCAGAAGGTTATTTGTGCCTGCAGAGAAGAGATGGCTCTGACCAGGTTACTCTCCAATATATCCGCAGGGGACCGGTAGATATGTATGCCTAAGTATCGGAATGTGGTGGTGTGCCAGGCCAGTCGTGTTCCGCCTAGGCGCACTTCGCACTCTTGCATGTCTGGACTGAAGGAATATACCCCCGATTTACCCCAGTTAACTTTGAGTCCCGAGAGGGCTGCAAAATCGTCTAGAGTATCTGCGAGGATCTGTGGTACCTGGGTGAGGTCCTTAATATACAAAAGTAGGTCATCCGCATATAGCGAGACCGCATGGGTTCCGTCTGTTAAGAGGATGCCCCAGATCTCACTCTGGCTCCTCAATATTTCCGCCAGCGGTTCCATCGCTAGGGAAAAAAGCTGGGGCGACAGAGGGCAGCCCTGCCTCGTGCCCCTCCTGACTCTGATGGCAGCGGACAAATAGGTGTCTGGTACAGTATGCTAACCATGTCCATGAAGGCATCCCCCAGCTCATATTTCTGCATCACCGCCCGAAGGTAAGGCCACTCCACTGAATCAAATGCTTTTTCTAAATCGAGCACTAGGCATTGGCCATCGCCGCACGGCATATTCTTGTATCCTGAACAGCCGGCAGATATTGTATGAGGTGCTCCTCTTGGGTACAAACCCGTTTTGGTCGGCATGGACCCGCTCGGGTACGTAGGGGCCTAGTCTCTGCGCCAGAGTGGACGCTAGGATTTTATAATCTGTATTCAGAAGTGCAAGGGGCCGGCAGGACCCTAGTTGCTTCCCATCTCTGCCAGGTTTTAAGAGAGAGACCAGAGTTGCCTCATTGAGCGTGGGTGGGAGCGAGGAATCCTCTATTGCCTTCTCGTACATCCGGATCAATTCCGGGATCAACAAATCCGAGTAGGCCTTGTAGAACTCCGCCGGCAGTCCATCCGGACCCGGGGTCTTGCCATTGGAGAGTGCCGTGATGTCCGCGCGGAGTTCCTCTGTCGTTATGGGGGCTGCCAGGTCTTCGCGTTGGGCATCCCGCAGTGCCGGTAACTGTATGTGTGCCAGATATTCTGCTATGTCTAGAGTGGAAGCTTGTAGGTAGGAGCGGTACAGTGTGCTATAATGGGTGGTGAATGCAGCATGTATTTCGTTTTGCGTGTATAGTGTGTCGCCCTCGCCATTCTGTATCACCGTCACTGGTTTCGTTCGATCTTCCCTGCTAATCAGCCAGGCCAATAGTTTGCCAGGCTAATCTCCCGTGCTGTGTGTGCGGGCCGAGTGGGCCGCATAGTTGAGGCAGCGCAGCCTTTCCAGCAATCGCTCGTGTTCCGATCGAGCTTCCAATGCATCCCCGCTCCCTCCCGTGTTTGCCTTCTGCTCTGTATGTATGAGGTCTGCCTCTACTTTGGTCAGATCTTTTTCTAGCTGCCTCCTTAAGTTCACCTGTGTACCTAGACAGTGGCCCCGCATAACAACCTTGAAAGCGTCCCACTCTATCTGGGGGTGGACGCCATGCCTGTGTTGTCCTCAAAGTAGTGTACTATTTGCACAGATAAGGAATCGCGGAATGGGGCGTCAAGCAACAGATCGGGCTGCAACCTCCAGGTGAGTACAGGGGGACGTGTATGCGTCCATTTTAAGTCTAAGACATGTGGGTTATGGTCAGAATGCGTGCGACCCATATAGTGAGTGTCAGCCACTTGTGGGAGCAAATCGTCAGTCAGCATGTATTTGTCCAACTACACATGCAGGTCGTGGCCGCCTGAGTAGTATGAGTATACACGGGCATCCGGATTGCGGCACCGCCATACATCACATAGGTTCCATTGCGTGGCCCAGGCTGCGAAAGCTTTCATTGATCCCAGCACAGGTGCACTCGGTAGGGGTGGGAAGGAGCGATCCAGTGCGGCGTCTAGTACGCAATTGTAGTCACCACCCAATATCCATGGGAGGCCATGCCATGGGGATAAGATAGTGGAGAGGTTCGCGAGGAACCCCTGTTGGTCTGCGTTGGGGGCGTATATTGACGCTAGCACTACAGGGCGCCCATCTAGTCTTCCCCTTATTACCACCAGCCTGCCTTCCTTGCCTATATAGGAGTGTTCCATCTCAAAGGGGGTTCCCGGTCTTATCCATATTAGTGCGCCCCTGGCATAGGAGGAATAACCCATGGCGTATAGCCGACCACGCCATCTGCGACGTAGCGTGTGTGCCTCTGTGTCATTTAAGTGCGTCTCTTGTAAGAGTGCAATCTGGACTCTGTGTCACTTCAGATAAGAGTTAATTTGGTATCTACGTGAAGATGTGTGTATTCCACGCACATTCCGTGTGCAGAGTTTAATCATTGCCATTGCGCTTGGTCAAGTCATTTCCGCCTCCTCCCAGTTTGACACCACCTGTCCCGCTGCGATAGTTCTGCCTCCCAAAGGTCCCCACATTCGTACATTGAAAAACATAGTCCATATTACCTGCAAGAAAGACATAGGGATACAATAAAACAATGAGCGGTTCTAATAATGCCGCTAAACTTGAATAACGATCATGGGGAACAATACCAAAAGGTCGACTGCAAAACATGCAGACGTCCAAACACTCTGTCGAGACAGTCAACATTTAGTCTAGGGGGGTGCCTGCCTGCCGAGCAGGGCAAGCGTATCTTGACCAATAAGCAAATGTGAATATATGCTCTCCCTCCCGGGGGAGTAGATAGTGGGCACAGCCGGCCCGGTGGTGTGTCATATGGAGATCATGGCAGCGCGGTGGCCCGCGTGCATCGTACTCCCAGGATATGTCGGCTAGTTACATTGGTGTTGCAGTTCAGTGGGGTACATTAGACCGGGGGAGCTGGTCGGTTAGGACCTAACGGTCAACACGGTCGCGTGGTTCGGACTTCTGTTGTTCTGCCAGCAACCATGTAATCAGGGGGCAATACTCACTGCACCTTCTGTTCAGCATCCTATTGTCCCAGGGGCAGGTCTCCGTGTGTCGTCCCAGGACCAGCAAACCACCGAAGTCAGATGCGGCCGGTTGCAGGGGCCTCTTCATCAGGAAAAAAGGGGGGGTGGTGGAGACAGGCCAGGCATTCAACCAAACGGGTACGCTGTCTGTGGTGTGACATCCGGGAGGTCCGACGATAGCTGAGAGTCCGGTATTCCATAAATGCCTCGTCATCACTAGGCAGGGCTTGAGGCATGGTTGTTGGGATCGAGTGTGAAGTTGGCGAGGCACTAAGTTCCGCGACCACTCGCAGTGCATCCTGCTTCCCCTGCTGTATTACATCCTCTGGTGGTCCGGTTCCCAGCTGCGTGTGGTCGTCCATGACCAGTGCTGATCTGTTGCGGCGTCTCCGTCTTGGGCCTCTGTTCCGCTTCGCTTGGAAATTTTCAACGATTTTTCTGGGGGTCTTGTCTGTGCCGCTGTCTAACCAGTCCTCCACCTCCTCCCGGCTGGTAAAGAAGTATGTTTTGTCATTCGCCACCACTCGGAGTTTTGCTGGGAAGAGGAGAGAGTATTTGAGGCCATTTTGGCATAGGCGCTGTTTCACTGCCAGGAAAGAGTGTCTTTGGCGCTGTACATGCACCGTATAGTCAGGAAAAAACATGATTTTTGCGTTTTCAATTTGGATATCGTGCGTCATGGGATCTCTCCTTTCCCATTTTTCCGGCACTCCCACTATTCTCACGTTATTGCGTTGCGCCCGCCCGCCCTTCCGCATCCTCTGCTCTGTCCTCCAGAAATTCCACTCTGTTGAGGAGGTCTCTCATTGTTTTATCTGACTGGGTGATCCGGGGTTCGAGGTCCGACACCGAGCTCTCCAGGGTGGTGGTAGGCTCCGCGAGTTTTTTGTGGTCCGCTCGCAGATGCGTTAGATCGATGGCGACTCCATCTATCCTCGATTCCAGTGACGTGTATGTGGATTGCACCGATTCTTCCAGTCTCTCCATTGCTGCCAGCACGGTGTCAAGTTTGGTCGTTATTTGATCAGCCTCCGTCAGTTTAGGGAGTTTGTCCATTTTGCCCCGCTGTTGTGCTCCGCCGGAGCCTGTGCGCGCCCTAGTGCCTCCAGACATGAGCAGTGTCGCTGTCGCGTGTGTTATGTCCGTGGGCAGGGTGGTCAGCAGCGCACCCAAGTATTGCCTCAGTCTCAATGAGGGCGGTTAGGGAAGCACTCACAGGTAAGAGGGTGTAGGAGCTCAGATGCCGCCTGGGGTAAGGGCTGCAGCGTCACCTGTCCGCTCGGGAGCAGCTAGGCGCACAACCCCGTCACAAGCTCGGTCTTTTAGAGTCAGTTCGCCTATCTGCAGTCTGCGTGTTTATTCGCCACACCAGTCCCCTTCTGCCAATGCCTTCTGTGATGCAGCTTCAGTTGTCGCTGTGTAGCTCTTTGCCGTAAGTTAGCGTATCTCCCTGGTCCCCACACTGCTGCGCCCCACTTTTGCTTAAGGCGTTAGGAACTGGTGCGGCCACTAGGCTGGTTCCAGCCGCTATTTAGCGCAGGTCCTCGTGTGAGTAGCTCCGGTGTGCTGCCGGGTCCCGGCCCTGGCTGCCCCCGGTCTCAGCTGCGGCCTTCCTTCGCCACAGTTAACTGCTGCACTATCCGTGGTGGGTCCCCAGGGGGTATACTCACTGGTCCGGCGGCGCTGTCCGCCGGGCGTCACGCGCTGGGGCTCCGTCGTTGGTATCCGGCTGGTTGCGGGCGCCCCCGTTGCTTAGTGCGTCTCGTCGGAAGTGCGACTCCGGCACTCCGCTTTCATTCTCCCGGCCAGGAAAGAAGTGGTGGCCGTATACAGAGGCCCAGACGCCCCCCGGATGGCCGAGTGCTAGGTCCCGATTGATGCACTCAGTGTCCGCCGCCACGTCCACCCGTTGTAGGCCCCGCCTTGCGGCCTTGGTTTCTGTTCTGATCCTCAGGGTCGCGTGATTTGTTGTGCTGGCTCGGCGTGTGGTTGCGCGGCCAGGGTCCACCGGGACGTCCCGGTGCGGGTCGGAGGCACCCAGCGGCTCTGTTTTTCGTGGAGTGGCAGTATACAGGTCCAAGTCACATTCCCCGGAGCGTGTGCCAGCTGTGCCCAGTATTAATCTGAGAAATTGCCCGGTGTAGGGGAGCTCACGCCGGAGCTCTACCCGAAGACGTCTGGTCCCGCTGCGTGCATAGCCACGCCCCTCCACCCACCCTCTCATAACCCAATAAGAGGAACATCCCAACATTGAGATAAAAAAAAAAAAACATGGAGGTGTGCACCATGGGGCATGGCGACGCCACGCCAGACAGGCGGACCAGCAAAGAAGCATCAGAATGAACAGAAATCAATAACACATGTGAAAGAGCCGAAAACAGTTCGATGCCCCGAAGTCAAATACCAAGAAGAGAGGAGCGGGGAGGCAAAATAAAAAAGGATGTTCTCAACCATTCCCTGTGGGGGAAAATAGATCAATACTGGCTTGCGAGGCCTGCTGTGGAGGGAAGTTTGACCGGGAGCCACGCGGTGACCCGCCTGTGTTGCTTTTAAAGTCACGGAAGAACTCCTGAGCAGCATTCGGGGTGTCAAAAATCCTGGGCCGGCCATCAATGTCTACCTTAAGGCGTGCAGGATAGGGCATGCCGTAGCGAAGGGCTAGATTTCTCAGCATGGCCTTAACACTTTGATATTTTCGCCGGGCTTCCTGTACCATAGCTGTATAGTCAGGAAAGAAAGAGAGGTTATTGCCCTGCCATTGGATTTCGCCTTTCTCATGGGCAGCGCGGATGGCAGTGTACCGGTCTCTAAAGTTCATGAGTCTGGCCACAATTGATCTGGGCAGTAGGCCCGGCCTGGGACGAGGGCCTAAGGATTGATGTGCCCGCTCTACTACGAAACCCTGGGTGAAGGATTCCCTGTTGAACAGTTCTGAAAGGAGCTGCTCCACCAATTTGTCCAGTTTGCCAGTGGCCGTCGTTTCCAGAACGCCAAGAATACGAATATTATTGCGTCGACCCCTGGCCTCCAAATCCTCATTCTTCATAGCCACATCTTTAAGGATCTTCTCCATCCGCTCGAGCCGCTTAAAAGAGGATGAGGCCCCATCTTCAATATCAGAGACCCTCGATTCAACCACATCTAGCCTACGATCATGACCCTGGATCTTAGCGCTCATGTCGGCAAGTTTTTTGTCAAGGTCATCAAACCAGGCATCAAGAGCCTTGAAGCCCGCCCTCATTTCGGCGAGCATGGCGGTGGCAAGGGAGTCTGAACTAGCCGTGGCAAGAGGAGGGGCAGTCTCCGCAACCGAACAGGCAGCAGGGTCTGATGTGGCCCCGGGAGTCTTATCAAATTGGATCTTGGGTTGCCGGGGGTCCTTCTTGACCATCGCAGTAAGTTGGTAGTGTCTGCGACAATGATGAACAAACTCCAGGGAACCAAAGCGCGCCATCAGGCAAAACTCGAACCAGGGCAGTTGGAGCGCCACCAGAGGAGAGCCGCGGCAAGATGGGGCAATTGTAGCGCTGTGGAGTTAGTGTTCGACTGCCCAACAACAGCAGTTTAGCCTGGAGGGATCACTAGACAGGTGGCAATGGCAGAAGGCCGACTGCAAGCCCTCCGATACAAGTAGGCATAGACGATGCAGCAGCCAAATCCACAGGAAAGGAGGCACGTGCGGGCCCAGACACAGCGGGAGGGCGAGAAACAAGGAGCCCAGGGAGCCACCAACTCAGCCGGGCGGTCCGGTCCCTGTGTGAGACCGAGAAGGGTCCCGATCGGAGGGACGGGAGGCAAGGAGAACCCTCACCAACCAACCGGCCACAGAACACCTCCCAGGCGTCGAGGGAGGGGGGAGCCCAACCCCCACCACCACCCGACCACAACCCCACCCCCACCCAGCCCCGGAACACGGCCCCAGGAACCCGAGCCCGACGCCGGCCAACCCACCCACTCTAGGCCCCAGCTTAGGGCAGTGCGGTAGGCCTGAGGGCCAAAAAGTCCGCACCTGCTGAGGGGGCCACGCGGGAGAGAGGCGGGTGCCGAGTGGGTCACAGGAGCAGGCACCAGATCCGGAGGGAGCAGGGAAGGCGGTCGGGAAGGGGGCAGCAAGGGGCGTGGACTCACCTCATCCCCAGCGGCACCAATATGGCGGACGGTAGGCCCAAGCCGGGCCCAGATGGAATCGGGCACCGGCGGCGGCTAGAGGCGGACCTGGCCACTATGGAGGCATCTGTCGTCGCAGCAGGGCCACATGGTCGACGGGAGCTGGAAGTTGGCTATGACAAGGCTCTCACATCGCAGGATCGGGCTGGTGTCTTTGCCCGACCGGCATAGCTCTAATTGGATGTGGCCATCTTGGTCGCCTCCGTAGCACTATTTTTTTAATCCACAATGACTGTTTTTATAACCTTGTTAAGGGGCCGTTGGTTCTAGAATTACTTAAGTATCCTTGGTCCCTAACGATCCTACGGTTTCCCTTGTGTCTATATACCAAGAGATTGATAAAGCATGACTCATGTGCCGATTCTTGTAAAATTGAGACTTATGAAGAGCAAATTATTTTTCATCTCTTCGAACAATTTATTGTGGCTCCTTACCCATAGATTTCCTAGACATGAACCTGACCCAGACAGGTGGGATGTATAAATTGTGTTCCCCCTTCCTTCCTGTCTGAGGCATCCAGGGATAGAGGTCACCTAATGCATTAGCTGATGCGGCACTCCCATGAAGTTCAGCTGCAAGCTGACTATAGCTCACCCGCCGAGATACACGCCATCTCCCACTCAAATATACATGTGGTGCCTCCCTGGGCTGTGCATCTCCCTTGCTCTGTCCTAAGGGGGACTAGCAGAGCAGGAGTACTAAAGAGGGAGGAGGCAAATCAAACACTGGTCCTCCATGCCTCAGTTACAAGCCACATTGCATTGCTTTAGTATGAGGCACATGTTCGCCCCACGCACTCTTGTATTAAGTGCATATGGAGCATATGGAGCCTTGACACAGAACTTTCCCGTTGCAGGCACTACCTGCCTAAATAGCATATCTGTGGTCGTCTCCCCACTGCTGGCCTGCAAAGCACATCAGTAATTAAACAAAAGGAATCCACTTAAGGAAGGGTTTCCCTACTTTGGTTGGGAACACCCTGTGTTGTAAAATACCCCTCACAAACCAAAAGGACCCTTGGTGTCATGCTTCATCATCGGGTCTTCGCACCCCTCTACGGGATGCGGCGTGCTACGACCAGCGACTGCGCGGGAGCACTTATTAGGACTATGTGTGGTGTATGCGAAGGAATATTATGTGCGTGAGTAGTGAGGTTATACGGCGAGTGAAGTTTAAAAAGGGCCTGGCTCGTAGGGTAAAAAACAATTTTAATCTGCCCCCGTGCTGGCACTATTAAAAACGTGCAGCAGATGGAGGTGTATTATGCAAGACTATGAGCACTACCTCCCTTGTGTGTGTATCGACATGTTTCGGAGACTGAGCTCCTTCTTCAGGACAAGGTACACAAATCCCCACCTTACTCACGTATCTCTACTTATAACATGAAGTTATGTACAAAAGTGAAAACTAGTGCAGGTCATGATATGTACCTGCAGAGTGATTTTACAGTCGCTGATGGTCGACCTGTAAAGGAAGGGGACAAAAAATATTTTCTGGTGGTCCACTCCTTTAAACAAAACACTAGGCGCAGTGACCTGTGAAAAAATATTTGTGTGGGCTCCGATCACTAGACAGGAATGTCAATCTATTTGTGAATTTGTGCCTGGCGTGAAAAAAAGGACATGTACAAGACATACAATACACTTAACATAAAGCACACACTCTAAGAACGAGTTCTTTGTCCATTCTGTTCTATGGTGGTGATAATACTCAGGGTTTTAAATACAGTGAGAGGCAATGGGGAGGAAAAAGGAAATGAAATGGCATACTGTTATGAATCACTTCCAATGCCTCATGAGCCTCAGGAACGTTGGGGAATGCGTGCAGATTCGCTACCTGTGAAGAGATGTACACTTGATGCTTTTACTGGTACTTACATCCTCGTTTCGGCGTTTCACCTTAGTTCTTACTACATACTCACGAAAGTCTAGGAGACACTGCTGCCTGATTGCTCCATACGCGGCTCCGCCGAGAGTGCGTTGGCTACCGATGTTTTGTCGTTTTTATACTGCCGATAATTGCTAATTAGAGTCATTAACTGGCCGGATGCGCCCAAACAAGGGTTTTCCGGTCTATCTCTGTTAGATTGCAGTCAGGTGTGCGTGTCATCGCCGAATACCGGCGTTGCGCGCATGCGCCCCGTCAGTGTTGGGATGTTTTCTGTTGGAACGCTGCTATTTCGCGCATGCGCCCTTCTGAGGTGCTGATGCCGAGTCCTGCGCATGTGCGTAGTGCGCACGGTTTACATTTGGGACGTGTATGTCCTTAAATACTCAAATTTGCATGTGTTAAATGGTTAAAAAAGCGTTCATAATAAAACGTACATTTCATCACAGCCCAAGTGTTCAGAATGGCTGTAATTGTTTGTTATAACCATGTCTTTAGGATCGGTTTACTCAAAGCGCATTAATCGTAGTCAAATAGATTGACATTCCTGTCTAGTGATCGGAGCCCACACAATTATTTTTCCACAGGTCACTGCGCCTAGTGTTTTGTTTAAAGAAGTGGACCACCAGAAAATATTTTTTGGCCCCTTCCTTTACAGGTCGACCATCAGCGACTTTAAAATCATCCTGTAGGTACATATCATGACCTGCACTCATTTTCACTTTTGTAAATAACTTCATGTTTTAAGTAGAGATACGCGAGTAAGGTGGAGATTTGTGTACCCTGTCCTGAAGAAGAAGCTCAGTCTCCGAAACATGTCGACACACACACAAGGGAGGTAGTGCACATAGTCTTGCATAATATACCTCCATCCACTGCACGGTTTTAATAGTGCCAGCCCGGGGGCAGATTAAAATTGTTTTTACCCCGCGAGCCAGGCCCTTTTTAAACTTCACTCGCCGTATAACCTCACTACTCACGCACATAATATTCCTTCGCATACACCACACATAGTCCTAATAAGTGCTCCCGCGCAGTCGCTAGTCGCAGCACGCCGCATCCCATAGAGGGGTGCGAAGACCCCGATGATGAAGCATGACACCAAGGGTCCTTTTGGTGTGTGAGGGGTATTTTACAATACAGGGTCTTCCCAACCAAAGTAGAGAAACCCTTCCTTAAGTGGATTCCTTTTGTTTAATTACTACTGACCAGGGGGTACGAATCCACCTATGAACTCTCTCTCCCCTTCTTGTTAATTTTGCTGCAAAGCACATCCCCATATTTAACACAGAGGTTTTCGGTGGGAACCACCTTGCAATCTGCATTGTTTTCAACCACCACATGAACGCAGTCTCATTCCTTGCTCTCACAGCCTCCCTCACGAGCTCTCGATCCCTCTGTTGATGCCACAGCAGGGTCAATCCCCCCAATAACCAGCTTGATGCCACCAGGCTCAGGGAATCACATCACAACAGTGTAGATACACCACCAAGATTATTAAAATAGGTTATAATTATTTAATAAATATATACCGTTTTTAGAATTTTTTAAACATTAAATTACACTTATTTATATTTTTTAATATTTTACAATTTTAAATAATTTAAAAATGTTTCCTTTGGGGTTTTATTTTAAGTCCCTACCTCCATTATTTTCTATGGGAGGGTATTGCAGTAGCAGGACTTACTTAAGTATCAAGCTGGAATAATCTACTACTGTTTTGTGTCCCTTATTGGCTGTAGTAATTTTAGAAGTGCAGTTTGTGAACAGCAAAGTGTTCACTCTTTTTTGGGTAAACTCCTCCATATCCCTTCCTGAGCCCCTCCTTACTCTTCCCTAAACCCCTCCCATTTAGTATTAAGTACGCCCAGGGCTTAATTTGTAAAAACAAGAGTGCTGGTGACCGAAGCTCTGCTTCGAAGCCTGCAGCCGGTGCTATTAAATGTCATTGCACCAACTACCAAGCCTGCATAGCACTGAATACACCTCATGCCTCTTAACTCGACTACCAGACACTCCCTGTCCTCTCACTCTTCAGGTTCCTACTTTCTCCCTTTGTGACTGTTTTCCATCTGTATCTTTCTCCTTTTTTTGTTTTTCCCTCTGGTGCTCTCAGGAAATGTCTGATGAGGAAAAACAAGTGCCAGTCCCCAAAAAAGAGTGTTGGCAACCACCGGATTTAATTCTTAACTTCAGTATGATCCTTTTTCCCACTCCACCAGGATCCTCCCACATTTACTATTAGGAAGCAAACAAACATGTCTGAGGATCTCCCCACTGAAAAGAAAGGAGACATGGAAGTGCAGAGTTGCACTCAAAGCTTGGTGACTTTTTTTTGGTGGCACTCAAAGCTTGGTGCTCTTATGTCCTTAATTGAAAATGTTTCCTGAGTGTCAGGTTACAAACTAAACAAAGATAAAACTGAAGTAAAATTGCTTAATAACCAAGGTAACAAAGAGATCATGGGAGACTCCGGTCTGACATGGCAACCAAAATGTTTTAGGTACCTGGGGCTAGATTTTGACAGGGATTTGATCTCCACTCTTCACACTAACGAAAATTTAGTCTTTAAAAAAATATCAAAACTGTTGGAAGGGTGGTCACCAAAATACCTTTCATGGTGGGGTAGGGCTGAGTTGCTGAAGATGATGGTGACTCCACTAGTGAATTATCTTGCAAGCATGCTGCCGATGACTTTCTCCTCTGATTTTTTAAACAAGATTGACAAACTCTTTATTACCTTCCTCTGACAAGGGAAGAACCCCAGAATATTACTGACTAGGCTACAGCTATCTAAGGAAAAAGGCGGTCTGGGTCTTCTTAACTTCAGGAATTATCAACCAGCATTTCTGTGCAAGTAGGGTGCCAACTGGCTGACTGTAAATCAGGACTACAAGCCAATCTGGCTAGATGTGGAGAAGTCAATCATCGACAATATGCTCTTAGCTGCCACACTAACCATGGACCTTTCCCATTTCCCCCACTCTAAGTATGTTCTCCCCAATACCAGGCGAGCACTCCTGAGATTAGACCATTATACAAGTCAAAATTAAGACTAAACAAATCTAATCTAGTTTCTCTATGGCGGAATCCCTCGCTAAAGATAGAGGGTAACATGCTCTACTGGGAACGCTGGTCGCAGGAAGGGATAAACTTAGTTAAGGATATTTATGCAGGCCCTAACCCATTACCTTTCTCAACGCTTCAAAGCCAACATAATCTGACTCCCATGGATTTTTACGATTTTTTTAAATTGAAAGCCCTACTTTCAGCACGTCCAATTAAACCCTTGGATCCATGGCTCACCTCTCGACTCTCACAAATCTTGAAGGCAGGCCATATTGTATCGAAGATATATAAACTCCTTTCACCCAATGCTAGAAAGTCACACAGACGTAACAATACCCACTGGTAATCAGAACCCAACTCTACCAATCTCACGTTTAAATTGGATAAAATAAACAGTTTAGCCATCGCGAATAAAATATCTCCTATCCTGTCCCAAACCAAGTTTATGATTCTTAACAGGTTATATTGGACTCCTGAAAAACTCTTCAAGCTACGTTTCAGAGATAATCCGACATGCTGGAACTGTAACGCTGCTGTCGGTGATCCCGCCCACATGCTCTTCACCTGCCCCTCCTTACAGGTGTTCTGGGATAAAATGTATAGTTGCATAAAACACGTATTCAACATCAATCCCCCCCAGAGAATTTTCATACATTGTATTGGGCGCCCTAGACACAACACTAGTCAACGATAAAGACCGGCAGCTGCTGGATCTCTTGCTCACCCTAGCTTGCAAAGTCATAGTATGCAAATGGAAGAATGCTAAAGATGTGTCCTTTCAAATTTGGCAAGAATGGCTGTCCTTCCTAAGAGGGGCGGATAACTCGGTCCTCCACAACTCCCCTTGGCGAAGATCTCACAAGAAACTCTGGAAGTCCCTAGACGCTTCTTCATTCTCATTTGATCCTCCGTGAGCCCTTTTCTATCACAATAGCATATGTATTCTTATTGCAACTTCAATGTATTGAATGTATTCACGCTACTTAATTTATTGCTTGACCACTTGTAACAACTATTCCTGTATCGAATGTAAACACAATGCTTGATCACTTGTAATAGCTATTCTCGTCTACTGATATGCTCCCTGTATATGATCATTATGTGGATATTGGGTGTAGTCATTAAGTGTTTGAGTGCTCCATCATGTACGCAACTACAATTTATTTGTATGTATTACTACGGCCAGATCCATTTTTATTGTTTCTATTGTTTTCATTCTCTCCTTTTATTTTACAAATTTTTATTCATCTACCTGTGTCCATACATATATGTATTTCTTTTACTTGTATTTTTCTCTCAATAAAAATTACTTGAATTAAAAAAAAAAAGCTTGGTGAATAGCATTTTGTAGTACTTTAGTTGTACTATCATTGTAGTACTACTAAAGAATACTAAAGTGTACTACAAAATGCAGTTTGTGAATCTGACCCTGAGATTTTAGTGGACCATTTACTTATACATGTTTTTAGGTTTTGCCTGGACAGTGTATGCAGCACATTCGCTGTCCTTGCAAAACCTCTTGTAAACAAAAAAAGCTTAAAAGGGGCTTACAGGCTGCCCCTTACTTATCATTACTTATTATTAGTTAACATTCACGTTGCTCTCATTTCCTTGATTCTTATTGATCAGTGGCTTCCTGGGCTTCTTGCTTCCTCCTGGACTTCATGTTTCGATCCCTGCAGTGTAGCTTGGAACAACTACAGTTTTCTGTCTGTGGCCAGGGTCCTTCCACTGGATGCAGGCTCCTGCAGGTACTTTTTTAGGTCTTGCCTACACAGCGCGCATGCGCTGCGTAGGCAAAAACGTGCATGCGTTGCATTGCTTTGAATGGCAACGCGTGCACGTGAGTGAGCTGCGGCGCCAAGCAGCACCATATGTTAGCAATTATCCTGCCTTGCTGCTCGCTCCCACAAGGGAATCTGGCGCAGGCCCCCTCTTCTCTCCCCACCGTGCGTGTCGCTCGCTTTTTTTGGGGGGTTAACACGAGTTCTGAGTATTAAGTACAGCATTGTAATTAAATACTGCTTTCGTACATGAATGTTATAACTAGACTGTTTATATTTTTGTCTGATAATTCCCATGGGTAACAAATTTACAACTACCGGATATCAGTTGATAAAATGTAGGTAAACAGAGTTCTCAAGATTTGCTTTTGTTTGACTTTCCTCTTTTTGTACATTATGTTTAAGGAATACCATATCCGGATTAGAAGAGCAGGATATAGCCCAGGATAGCCACGTTTCAAACACTGTCATACATTCTCAGTAGGCGGATTTTTAAACAACAGCGTTTCTGGATGTGATGTGGTATCGGGTTCTCCAGACCTACATATTCTGCAAAACTGCTTAACACCATGAAACAGAAGTTGGCACGGAAACTAGAAATGCAACAGACAAGTTTATTAGGACGGGTAACAAGGAGAGAGGTAGGGAGAGTACACTGATACTCTTGTTCCCCGGTCAATAATCAGTAATCAAAAGAAGAGTGTCTATGGAAAAGGCTAAGCCGTTCTAGGGAGCACAAAAAAAACCACACTAGGATGTTGAAGAAAGCCCTCACTCACCACCTAGTGATGACATGCTTCATCATCGGGCCCCACCAAAGAGACCGAGTGTCTCTTTGGTGTGCTGCAACGCCAGGATTACTGCGGAGCGGGATAGCGAGTTTAGGGCGTGTTGAGTGCAAAGTGGACTAGTGAGTGGTGGGGGTATTAAAATAGTCAGTAGTGTATCTGAGGTAATAATTTTATTAAATGATCACTAAAGACAAAGATATTAAAATATGTGAGGAAACAGTCCACTTTAATTGAGTGGTGGGTTCCTATAGGGTAGTCGACATGTTTCTTGCCATCGAAACGGTGTTAATTTACCCGGCAATTCATCAGGACTGTGTGTGGTAAACCCTGGCGGTATGGGCACACTAAGGCCCACCCTTACCTAGGGACGTGAGTGTGAAAATTAAAGAAACGTGAAAAAAGTGCAAAAAAAATTAGGAATGATTGAACTATTTCTAATTACTCCTGGTTTAGGAGGCTTCTACTTATCGTTTCTGCACCTGGAAGATAAAAGGACAGAGACATACAAGTAGGAAAGAACAAACACTTAGAATGTCTCCTGGTTGTTACTGTAAATATCGTGCTCCAAGGGTGAAATTCACTGTAGCTGTGGTTGAATAGCGCTATGGTTAACACCACCTATTAGCCCTGGGTTCAGATGAGCTAGGAGAGGTGTGGTGTACTATTCGTGGTACAGACTAGTAGTGACTAAGGAATAAAAAAGGTGAAGATCTTCATAGAAGATCGTCAGCTCAGCGATCAATATAAATGTACGAATAAAGATCGCAATCAAGTTAAAATGTCTCACTTTATAGGTGTTGGGAATGAACACCATGGGTCTCAGGAGGGGGGTGGAAGCGTATTCGGCACACCCTGTAGAATGGCAAAACATAGGAAGAAGGAGAATGGCATAAAAACAATGTAATGCCCCTTGGTAAAGCGAAGCGCAATTTGTACTTAGCTCATTACTGGTAGATGGTTTCCACTTACGCCCTTGACGCTCAGCACCCGCAGTCTACCTACGTCGCCCTCGAACCGGACCCCGATGATGCAGAAGCGGGTTCGGTTCACTGTTTAAAAGCAAAGTAGCGAGGCGGTGATTGCTTCCGGGTGGGCGTGGTTACGTGACCAAGCACGTCGTCAGACTCGCGCTACCAATTGGAGTGCTCTGGAGGCAATGACGTTCGGTCACAAGGGGTGTTGGTTGCTAGGTAACCTGGATAAACAATCTGCGCGCTAAACACGGAAGTGTTTGTAGGAACTAAAGCGGCAAATGCGCGTTATTAATTGGTGCATTCAGGGGGCAATGACACTTAGTCACAAGGGATATTGGTTGCTTAGTGATTGAGGTATACAATATTCGCGCTCAACGCGGAAGTGTTCAGGAGGCTGCAGCGGTAAAGGTGGAATCTCACTTGTAAGTGCTTTCTTTATGGATATCTAGTGACAGATGGTAAACAGAAGACGCCAAAAAGGGGAAGTGGTATCTCTGTTACAAGAAGGAAAGCAGCCATAAGGTTATGGTAGTGAGGGGTAAATAACCATAGGGAAAAGACCCAAGATACCGCCAGTGTTAAGTGGGGGGCTTACATTGTAAAGAGCCTGTAGTTAAAATGATCATACTGATTCATAGAGTGAGAAATAGTCTAACTCCATTCCGGTTCACTTCATCACAGTATTCCAGGGAATATCGTCGTTAAGACCTAAAAGGTGGGTACCAAGCCTGTATACCCACCTTTGTTCTTTTTCAAAAAGAAGGTTTGGAATGTTCATTGCGCCGATCACATGCTCGATGACAGTCCATCGCATGTCATTGGGTGTGTGGTTTTGTTCCAAGAAATGACGGCTCATTTTGGTGGTCAGTTTCTTATACCTGATGTTGGAGCGGTGTTCACATATCCTTTGCTTAACTTTGCGGGTCGTCATTCCAACATAACGTATGTCGCAGGAATAGGTGATCAGGTAAATGACGTTTTGGGTATTACAATTTGTATGACCTTTCTGTGTCCATACTTTGCCTGGCTCAAGCATTTTGGTGTGTGTCGTAAGGTGACACACACTACAGTTGGCACAAGGGAAGTGTCCAGTGATTCTCGGTAAACCCCAAGTTTCTGTGATCGATCTCTCCATAGTGGGTGCCTCAGTTCTGGGTCGGGTATGCACGAGGGTATCCCTCAGGCTGCGTCCTTTCTTAAAAGAGAAGAATGGTTTCTCCCAATCTGTTTTTATACTGGACACAATGCGCCAATTCTTATTGATTGATTTCTTCATGTGGTTAGACATTGTGCTGTACGTGGTTACACAGGTCAATGGTATGGTTTTGTTATCGGTAACCCTATCTTCAAGGAGAGATTCTCGTGGTTGGTTACGAGCCCTCTTGTAACCTTTATTCAATATCATGGGGTGGTGGTACATTCCTACAGCACCCTTCGGCAATGCAAGAGGTATCACCCCGAACATCGGTGCGGGTCCTCTTTTATACAGTTTTACAGTAATAAAAAGAGTAGGCGGAACACATTTTCTCAGTTTAGGTACATATAAGGACAATTTTGGAACACAGCCAGCTCATGGGAGGAGTTATATCACTACTGGTCAGTTTTGGGGAACATTCCTAAGTAATGACTGTCCACTAGTACAGAGGGTTTGACTACGCATGTGCAAGCTTGACCAGCACTAAAAATAGCCTGTTGCTGGAAAAGTTAGGTGGTCAGTGGTACAGAGAAAGGACAAAAGGGCATGCTGACCACGAGGCAGCGCGTTCATGTAAAATGGACGCCAGTGTTTTCAAAATGGCCCCCGAACATCATGGTCAAGATAAGGGGAAATTCGTGTAGCAAAGCTGAACGCTAACCTGATCACTGTCAAATTACGACAGACTACCTTTTTAGCGTTTAGCTGAAGCTACCTCATAATGGACGTAATCAGGGTATTCATCGTCAATATTGATTGACATAATATTCGTTATTTCTCTATTGATCATTTTCTCATTCTTGACAATAGCTCGTTTGGATGGAATACAAGCAGAAATGCACATAGAACATAACATAGGGCCACACTGAATACATAGGCATAGAAAGACGAGTATCCCAATTATTATACATAAAATTGTCAACAGTTTCCAACCCCAAGTACTGAACAAAGTCCAAAACCAACCCGAAAGTGTCCAGGTACCATTATCAGGATGTATTTCAGCAGCTATTTTATGCAATTTAGAAATAGCATCATATACAGAAGGTGAATTATCAGGCACATACATGCAGCAACTACTTCCAATAATGCGGCATGCACCCCCACGATCAGCTAACACTACATCTAGAACCATTCTGTTCTGGAGCGTTACAATTCTGGTAATTTGAAGTTCCTCAGTCAAATTCCCTAAAGCAAAAACTGTCTCATTAGCAACGGCTTCCACAACACGTGTCAGTCGTCTGATCTTTCTGCTGTTTAGAGCAGCACCAACAAATGAAAAGAGGCCTAAATTGAAATCAACATATTGCTGCAGGGAAGTATCTGTCTGATCGATTTCGTCAATTGCTAATGTTCTCTTCACTCTATTTAGTATAAAATCATGGTATAACACAA
This sequence comes from Lissotriton vulgaris, assembly GCF_964263255.1. Lineage (NCBI taxonomy): Eukaryota > Metazoa > Chordata > Amphibia > Caudata > Salamandridae > Lissotriton > Lissotriton vulgaris. Next base: position 1,753,872,970 of record NC_141691.1, read on the forward strand.
AATCGTTATGATACATAGGCGGGGCAATAAACACAGGAGGTAATACAAAAGATATATAACATGTTCCTAACCATCCTATAGGGAGACAGTGATAACCTTTATTTCCACAAATAAAGTAGGTGTTTCGTGAAGCCACAAAGGTGATACCATTTGGAGTGTCAAAGGTGAGAGTAGTATTACATTCACTTCTTCCTACTGGGATTGTACCTTTATTTCGGACACATAAATCAGCTTTGGTATCAATAACTGTAATCACGTGCAGACTAGACATGTTTACATTTCTCTGATTCGTATAAACTCGAGGCGAAGATACATTATCTGGTCGATATTCTTCCCATTCAAATTTAGTTCCTTCTGCTTGCGGGTAACCATCTCCGTCGTTATAACAGACTTTATTGAGCCGGAAAAGTAATCCACCTTTTGTCGGCCATCTCAAAGTGAACAGGAGAGTATACCAAGCATTGCAAGAACCATTGTGAGAGAACGGAAGAGGAATAAGCGGAGTGCCTCCTTTCTTTTGATGTCCAGGCAACATTCCACATACCCAACAGTTCGAAGTGTTTGTCATATTATGGGTGTGATGTAAAATTTGAATGAAACTGTTATTTAGATAAATCTGTCTATGTCGTTCTTCATGATAGGGCAAAGTGAAATGAAAATGTTCGGATGGAATTGGGGTAGTAGGCAATAAATATTCTCTTGCCAGAACCAATCGTTCTACCACCCAAGCTATTACCGCTATCACCACTATGGTCATAACGAAAAGTACTGCACCAAGAATTCTCTTATTCCGCATCGTAGAAGGTGCCATAGTTCAAAGTACAAATGTCTCAAAAAGAGAGCAACTAAAAAAAAAAAATATATATGAGTGCTGAGCTCCGAGGTAGCCGTTGGTTTCTTCTCCGAGATTCAAGACGGGTGTCGCTACACTTGGCAGAACTGATCCCCCCCTTGATATTCCCGGCTTCCGTTTCACAAACCTGGAGCGGTAACTCAACCAGTCTCACACAAAACAACTGCTTTTCTTGGCCGCAGATTATATCTCTCTCCACCAGAGACAGTGTGGTCCGGGAAGGCTCCCTCCGATTCAGTAAACGTAACAGCTGGGCACTTCTCTTCGTCCAAGATGTCTCGATAATCACACAGCACAGTCGGGTTCACCAGATCCGGAGAGACACGACGACAATGAGTAGAATGCACCCAGTGCTTCTTGTTCGTGACTCGCACAGCCGTTCGAGTCGCCAGCAACACCTGCTCAGGGCCACGCCACCTCGGCTCCAAGCTGCTGGTTCTCTCAAATACCCGGATCATGACATGGTCGCCAGGACGAACATTGTGAGCCTCTCCAATAGAATTGTCGGGGAGCGCTTCTCGAACCTGTTGATGAATAGAAAGTAAATCATTTGTTAATCGTGCCAAATAATCGTTCATCATTATACAAGGCACATCATGTAACAACCGAGGCTTAGGAACTCCCCATACAGGGATGGGGAATTCCTATAGCCCGACGCCCGGGACATATTGGTTGGGGTCAAGGCCAACAAGTTTTAATGTGCATTTTGTCCTTGGGACAAGTAGGCCCAACCCCTGCCGCACAAACCCTTTGGCTGCCAGTTTGCAGTACCACATTGTGGCTCAGGGAAGGGCATTCTCTACAATTAAGGTAAAGTGTGTGTTATGTGTAATGTGTGTTAATGCTGTTCAAACTTGTATATATGGTTCATTAACGCAAAGCCTTTATTATTAGGGTGAGCACTAAAAGTAAATGTTTTAAGCTCAGCCTGTACTACTGACGATGGTTCAAGTATAAAAGTGTACACACATTTTCAAAGTTTAATAATATGAGGCTCTGTATAATACACCCAGCATGCTCTCTGAGTATATGCAAATATTTGCAGAAGCTTGAAAGCAAGTGATGATTCTTTCCTTTCAAAATAAAACGTTCACAAAAAATGCATGTAAGAAAAGGAAACATTTAGCTAAACTACTGTAAGATTTTAGGTACTGTATCTTTGCAGCATCATTTAGTAAAATGTTGATGTATGTTAGTATTTCCCAACAATATTCAGAATGGAATATCAGAGTAACCAGTTTAAATACGAATATGAAAAAACAAGAACAAACAAGCATTGGCAAAGCTAGTGGGTCTGAAATTGGTGATCAGCCTTTTGGTTTTGTCAAGGCGTGACTTGTTTAGTTATGTTTTTTGTAAAACCTTAACAGTGTGGGAGCTGCTGGGTCCTCACCATTCTAACAAGCATTGGCAAGAGCAAAACAAAAAAATGTTGGTCTCAGCACACATTGCCTCAGTGGTTCTGGGCACTGAACAAAACTACTTTGTGTGCCAATATGCTTCTTCTAAAAGAGCAAAATACTGTCACTTACAGGGACGCCGGCTGATAGATGGAGAGAGACAGAATAAAAAACAAAACAAAAGGTCATGGTTAAAGCCAGGCCTAATTAGAGGACCAATTATTAAAGAAAGCCTCAAAAGTGCATCGATGGTAAATATCCTTGCATTAAGTGCATATGTACAGTTTCCATGAATTCACAAGAATTTACAGAAGTAGGCCACGAAATAGTACTCCCAGAAAATATTTGCGAACTGCATTTTAGCATGAGCAAATATGCAGGTGTAGATTTGCTTATGTGAAAATCTGAATGTTTTCAAGGTCACTTTTCCTCCAACCACTTTTTTCCCAAACCTGGGAGAAGTTTTAAGTCTGCCACTGTCAGTAGTAAATTTCCAACCGTTCTCAGTATGGGAAATGATTAGAGAAGAATAGGTGAAAACCATTAAAACATGCATGTTAGTAGGTTTGCACAGACTAAAAAGTGCATTCCAACCCTGGAACTATTGCTTGCCACTACCTTCAGCCACAGTATGTAGACCTGCAGAAACATAGCTCCATTAGGGAATTGCTAGTATTCAAACAATACTATGGTATGAACCCTGGTATAATCAGAAAGGCTATATCAGAACTCTTATATAATGAGATTGCTGCGTAATTTGTTGCCGCATTACATGGCACGAAGGGGACAAGTGGATTTAGTTACAGGACAAGTAGATTTATTAAGCAGCCTGCCCCATGGACAAGTAGATATTTTATTGAATTACACACCCCTGCCCATATATTCATAGGCCTCCCAAACACCACTTCATAAGGTGTGAGGCCAGTTCGGGAATGGGGCACTGATCTAATAGATAGCAATGCTAGAGGCAGAGCATCCGGCCATTTCAAAGACGTAGATGCCACGATCTTAGCTAGCTTCAGTTTCAGAGTAGCATTATACCTTTCCACCAGACCTGCTGACTGCGGATGGAATACAGCATGAAACTTTTGCTGAATTCCCAATCCCTTCATGACTTATTCCACAATTTTCCCAACAAAATGAGGACCATTATCACTCCACAGAAATTTACAAACACCATAGCGTGGAGAGTACTCTTTGAGCAAAACCTTAGCTGTTGTCAGCGCTGTATTATCCTTCGTGGGGAAGGCCTCAATCCACTTATTGAAAGTACACACCACCACTAAGACATACTTAAGGTTGTTGCAACGCTCAAGCTGGATGTAATCCATTTGTAGTACTTCGAATGGTGCAGTAGGTGGAACAAACCCTCCTTTTGGAGTATACGTTCCTTTAGCAGGATTGTACTGCAAGCATATCAGACAGGTCTGCACTACTCTTTTGGCCGTATTGGCAATCTCAAGATGCCTCCCAGACTCGCGTAAGCAATTTAGTAATTGCGAGAGCTCCAACATGTGCCAATCCATGTGTCATTTGAACCATTGATTGCAAGTAAGCTGCAGACAATTTCCATCTCTCCATATCTTTGCTTCTCCAACAACCCGCATCGTCCAACACTCCCTCCGTTGCCCAGGTTGCGAGTTCTGCTTCAGACGCTGATTTCTGAATGTCTAGTATCTCCTCTTTAGCATCATGCCATCGCTCAGCCTGCGATTTCACCACATTCATCGGCGAGGCATTTTGTAACATAGCAGTTTCCCTCGCTATGCAATCTGCAAAAGCGTTTCCTTGTCCTACTTTGTCTGTCACTTTCTTATGTGCACTGCATTTAATTATCGCCACTTTCTTTGGACATAGTAGCGCATTCAGGAGATCACGCACTAGTTCTCCATGCATAATGTGCACTCCGTGTGAAGTCAAAAACCCTCGCTCTCTCCAGAGTAGGCCAAAATCATGCGCTACTCCAAAGGCGTACCGGCTATCAGTGTAGATGTTCACACATAAACCAGCACTTAATTCACATGCTCTTATTAAGGCTATCAATTCTGCTGCTTGGGCCGATTTCTGTGGTATTCGTGCTGCTTCTACCACTGTCTTAAGTGTCGTGATCGCATATGCTGCAGAAGTTGTACCATCTGGCAACCTAAAACATGATCCATCAACCCATAGTTCTCCATCTACATCTGGAAGTGGCGTATCCTGTAAGTCAATACGACCCTTTGTTTGTTCTTCAGTCAGGAAAACACAATCATGGTGTTCTTCCTCCTGGCCCTCAGCAACTGGATACGGCAATAAAGTAGCAGGGTTCAGAGTAGCACATCTCTTTAGTGTGATATGTGGCGCCAACAGCGTTAGCTCATATCCTGTTAAATGTGCACTTGTTAAGTACTGGGTCTTTGTTTGATTTAACAGAGCATCTACCGCATGGGGAACTAACACCAACAATTTATGTGACAAAACTATTCCCTCACTCTGTCGTATAGCCACTGCTGTTGCTGCGACTGCTCGAAAACACCCAGGTAATCCTCGTGCTACGGGGTCAAGTACTGCCGAGAAATACGCACACGGTCTCTGTTTATCCCCGTGTGTCTGCACTAAGACTGACAATGCACACCCATCCTTCTCGTGTACGTATAATGTAAATATCTTCGTATAATCTGGTGTACCTAGTACTGGTGCAGAACAAAGGGCTTGTCTCAATTGTTCAAAAGCATTCTGACATTCATCTGTCCATGCAAGGGGAATCGGTGTAGTTTTGGACAATAATGCTAACAAAGGTTTTATAATGTGTGAAAACCCCATTATCCACTGCCTACAAAAAGACGTTAAACCTATGAAAGCACGAACATCTCTCTGAGTGCGGGGGACTGGTGTATCTAAAATCGCTTGGATTCGATCAGATGTCAATGCACGTCCCTCCTTAGACAAAAGATGACCGAGGTAGGTCACCTTTGGTCTACAATATTGAAGCTTTTTTCTCGAAACCTTGTGATTATTGTGGGCAAGAAAAGAAAGCAAAGCAAGACTACTCTCCTCACATTGCTCCTGCGTGTCTGCTGCAAGTAAAATATCATCAACATATTGAATGAGAGCCACTCCAGACTGTAAATCGAAAGAATCAAGCTGTCTTTTTAGAGCCTGGCTATAAATGCTAGGACTTTCAGTATAACCTTGAGGAACTCGACAAAATCTATACGATTTATTATTTAATGTGAAGCCAAACAGATATCGGCTATCAGGATGGATGGGAATGGAAAAGAAAGCATTTTTCAGGTCTATGACGGTGAAGGTAGTGGCTGTGGGCGGAATCAAAGTAAGTAGGGTGGTAATATCAGACACCACCGGGTATTGGGGCACTACTATCTTGTTAATTTCTCTCAAATCAATAATAAACCGATAGATTTTGTAATCAGTATCTTTCTTTAAAATCGGAAGAATAGGGCTATTACAGACATTATAGGGAACTTCCTCTACCACGCCTGCAATAATCAAATCATGTACAATATGCGTTAAAGCAACTTCACCTTCCCTGAAAATTTTATACTGTGGTACACGAGGCAGAGACGCTCCCTCCTTTACAGCTTGGGCTAAAGTTTTCCAATCCGCCCCCAGGATCGTTTGATCATCGAACTTACGAATCGCCCTCCACATATCAGGAGGCAATATTAACCCAAAGAAAAGGTCAATATCAACTAATGTCATAACACACGAAGAAATAGCCCCTTCCACCCCTTCATAGAAGGCTGCCGGATTCTTACGGGGGTCAGGCAGAGCAGCTTTAAGTGCCATAACATCTGTTCTGTTCCACGGTGTGTAAACCCAATTATATATAATATAACCCTTTGCATTCACAGACGTTTTATCATCATCTGTACCTTGCCCTTTAGGAGGGACATATAAAGGTGCAGCTTCACGCATAGGCATAACATGAACTGTCGAACTCTTATCTGCTCCAAAGATAGGACACTCTTTGGATTTCTCCGTCGATCCCGGCGCAGGCGCATCTGATGCCTTTTTCGCCTCCCGTAATCTTAACGCCTCATCCCGTAGCTGGACCAACCGTTGGAAAAACGGATCCGCATCTGAAAGAACAAAAAGACCTTTACGCATATTCTCACGACCAACTGATACATCCTTAGGCTCCAAATCAGTTGAATACTTTCTAAATCGTTCTACAACTTCATCTCCAAAATGGCTCAAGAAATACAATGGTTCTCGCTCAGACCACTTACGCATATGGTCATCAATCTCTGAAATAGTTATCGACTTAAGATTACGTTTTCGAGCAAAACCACGCACTTCCACGATCAACACTTAGCCTAGTACGACTATCCCCTTGATCGTCTTCGTCCGAATCCTCAGTCGGGCCGTAGGTGGAACGTACGGAGGCGGGCAACGGTCTAATAATGAAAAATCATCAGATTCATTAGTAAGGACAGGATAAAGAGGACGTCGAATAGGGAATTGACCATTCATTTGCAAATTACGTTCCCGTGCCTCCCTCTCTTTCTTTTCCTGCAACTCTTTTTCCTCCAGCTGTAAAGCTTTATCACGAGCAGCCTTTCGCTGCTCTTTGTCCGCCAAGGCTTGTTCACGCTTCATTCGCTCACGCACCGCTTTCTCCCACATACGTACGCAATCGAACATATCCTGTCTAGACCTGCGCTGAAACAAACATTGCTCCACATACTGAACCTTTCGTAAATAAAACGACCCATGTAGTGGCCATTGCAATTCGTGATCAGATTTGGTATATTTGTGCCACAATGTACATAATAGGGGGAAGGCCAAATTTAACGTACATTTCACGATTAGGTGTCCCCTCTGGGGGAGCCGGCTGAGATTCATTTAATCGATAACTGGTACCTTTTCCAAGACAGAACATTCCTCGAAGTGTGCTTAAAACAGGCATGTCAAAATATCACGGAACCGCGATATTACAAAAATGGCACTTAATATACTTCACACAAGGTGTGCCGTTCAAACAAATACAAAATTAGAGAAATATCTCTACATTGCCTGCCTATGTGAAGTGCACTGCACATATAACTCTATCATAGAACCAAATGTTAGCTAACTCAAAACAAATCCAAAAAGCCACAGTAAGCGTCCGTAGACTATCTTACCAATCACAAGCTTACCAAATTCTCAAGTATCCAGGTTCCAACTGCCAGGTTCCTTAATCGAATCAGCCAAACAGGCACTGTACGACAACTCGAACGATCAGGATCTCAGTCGAGGACCGGCGCCACCTGGAAGGTCAGATCAGAAGGAAAGGAAGAAAACACCGTGGGTGCCAAGACTCGGGTCCCTCAGTGGCAGCGTACGCGTCCATGGCGAGTTTCCAATCCTTCGTCACGACCTCTCCTTCGGGCATCCGAGTCGCCGATGAGTCACTTCGTGGTCGCCAATTTGTGGTATCGGGTTCTCCAGACCTACATATTCTGCAAAACTGCTTAACACCATGAAACAGAAGTTGGCACGGAAACTAGAAATGCAACAGACAAGTTTATTAGGACCCCATGGGTTGGTGGTACATTCCTAGAGCACCCTTCGGCAATGCAAGAAGTATCACCCCGAACATTGGTGCGGGACCTCTTTTATACAGTTTTACAGTAATAAAAAGAGTAGGCGGAACACATTTGCTCAGTTTAGGAACATATAAGGACAATTTTGGAACACAGCCAGCTCATGGGAGGAGTTATATCACTTCTGGTCAGTTTTGGGGAACATTCCTAAGTAATGACTGTCCACTAGTACAGAGGGTTTGACTACGCATGTGCAAGCTTGACCAGCACTAAAAATAGCCTGTTGCTGGGCAAGTTAGGTGGTCAGTGGTACAGAGAAAGGACGAAAGGGCATGCTGACCACGAGGCAGCGGGTTCATGTAAAATGGACGCCAGTGTTTTCAAAATGGCCCCCGAACATCATGGTCAAGATAAGGGGAAATTCGTGTAGCAAAGCTGAACGCTAACCTGATCACTGTCAAATTACGACAGTGAGGCATATACTTGGATGCCGAGTGTAATTCGTCTTGGATTGTGACATTTATCCGTGCTTTCAATAGGGGTGTAGCATTGTCAGTGAGATTCACAAGAGTGTGAATCTCAAAATTCTAAACTAAATAAGTGGGACAAAACAAACACAGACGTTTTACACCCGACTCTGGGCCCCCAAAGTCAACTACCAAGCCCAGAATGCCTTTAAATGGAGGGGCATTTGGCTGGTCACATCCCAAACGCCCCCCCTGGAAGCTAAGCTCCTGGCTTTCCAGATATTCAAAATGTCATTGTATAGGGCTTAATTGGTAGCAGGCTTTCTTCAAAATAGTAATTTACAATGCTTTATTCTGGTGCTCAGCACCTCACTTAATCATCCACACCAGCGCTTTTCATGAGCACCAGTTACCGGCACTTTTATTCATTAAGTGATGTGAAGGGAATCACAGGATATTGAGCTGACGCCTAGAATCACAGGATGTTGCCATGTTGACGCCTAGATTTGAACCTGCTCGCACACCCCCGCAGCTCTTGCCATTACACCACCTGCTCTCCCTATTTTCATGTTCAGTAGTTAGGTCTATATAGGCGGAGCTGAGAAGGAGAAATGGGCTGCCTCCTGACGAGAGCCCCAGCACTACTTCTTATTTTTTTTTTTACAAATTAACCACTGGAATTTCTCAAGTCTGTTGGTTACTTGCACAAAAACCATTTTAGCCGTGGCTGCCGTCCAAAATTTGCATGCGTGTCAGAAAACCAGATCGCCTCCTTTTGGACAATGGCCTTCTTTGTGATTTTTCAAGACCTGCCAAAAAATACAAATGTTAAAAAAAAAAAAATGGTGGATATTTTCATGAATACGATGAAACAGAAAGTGATGGTGAATTTCGAAATGTGCACGCTATTCTAGACCGCAGCCCAAGCATAAAGCCCTTATTGTGGCATTTCAAAATACTTTCCCATCTTCTCGTTTGCTCAACAAAGGCAAGCGATTCGCAACTGGGCAAACACAATATTTTAACAATATAGGGACAGCGTCGCCAACCGAAAGAGGTGAGGGCTTAACTTTTGAAATTATCGGGGAAGAAATGCAGTGCCCTTTAAAACCAGCTCATCCTTGCTTTCAAGATTTTCAGATTGTAAAAAGCTTTCTTGTGTCTTGTGGGTTGCGTTCGAACTGTGGAGGAAGCAAGTTTAGTAGTGTTTTCTATTCCCTGGTGTGTCGCCGCACTCGGGTCGGGTCGGGGTGGGAGGATGCACGTGTCCTCCTGACTGTTGCGCACGCCTGAGCACGAAGCCGGCAGACAGATCGCATCTATCCGAGTGTCTGTCCTGGGTTACCTCGGTTTATCTTCTCTGTGTGTGGATGGTGGCATTTATAAACTACGTGTGCGAGATGTTTACATTAAGCGGGGGGGGGGGAGTGGGCAGCTATGCCAACCACGGGAGCAAGGGGCAGCTCTTTGCCCCTGTGCATTTGGAGGCTGAAACAAGGGCAGTTACAGACGGAGGTTGCCGCCTCTTCCCATGATTTATTGCAACAGCAACAACAGCTGTCAAACTGTCTAAAGGTAATTTATTTCCAAGAGTGACTTCTTTTTAGTGCACACTTTAAAGCCCCCTGTGTGTGTTGATCAAACGTTCTGCACCAAGCTTTTGGCAACTGACGCATAGAGCTTATTCCTATAATACATATAACTAATAACTTGCATGAACCGGAGGCTTGTGTCGAATGGTGAATCGAGTTACATCAACTGGTGCATGTAGCTTTTGTCAACTGATGTCTATAACTTGTATCAACAGGCGTACAGAGCTTGTTTCAACTTAAGCATGTAACTTGGGTGCATATTATCAAGGCCGGCGATATGAAATTATCGCCGCTTTAGCAGCCGTTTTCGGCAGCAAAGCGGCAATAATTTCATCGCCCTATTAGCAAGCTGTCGCTAACAGAAGTTAGCGACAGTTTGTAGGCAATAGCGAGTGGTTTGGGACCCGCTTTGCATGTCAGCGATATTTATCGCTAATGACATGCAAAGTGGGCGTGCCCAACCTGTTAGCGACTGAAAGCAGTCGCTAACATCGCTATCGCCTCTTATCAACGCAGGCGTAGCGATGAAAAAATGTGCGCTAAGCGCGAATATTGCTGAAAACGAACGCCTGCTCAGACCAGTTCCTAACCATTATATCCAATGAGAGGTGGATATTCTGGCTAAGTCCCCATTGGCAAGAATGCGTGAATATCGCTGGATTACCAGCGATATTGACGCATTTCGCCGCTAACGCCGGAAATTGTATCGCATTTGAGATAAACGTTGCTAATAGCACGTTATCTCTGCAATAAACTCCGGCGATGCACAGCAATAGAAAAAATGTCGCTAAGCTTAGTTAGCGATAAATATTGCTACTTGTTGATAATATGCCCCCTATATCCATCGGAGGCTCCAGCGTGTGCAGACTGGTGCATCGTGGTGATGTCGACTGGTGCGAATAACTTATATCGACCAGCTGTTCGAGCTTTGATCAACTGGTGCTTCGTGTCTGGATCAACCGGTGCCGTTTACGTCCTCTGGTGCTTCGTGTTTGGATCAACTGTGCTTATAGTTTGCGTCCTTCGATGCATCGAGTTTGTATCCATATGTGCATGAAAAGTCAGGGCCGTGGATGCCATCCCCACTGTTGGGGACTTCTTAAAGGGAGGGCAGGCCAGAAGGACATACCGAGCAGTGCACCCCTCCTCGCTTCCATTGAAGGGCAGGCAGCGTGCGACGAACAGTTCTGGCTCAGATGTACTTCTTAAATTGTAAGTGATAGGAGGTACCCGACCAAAAAAACCTACGGTCACGCGTGCCAACGTGGGCATGTTTTCTTCCACGTCACAGGATGGCTGCTAAGTGCCCAGGTGAAGTTGTAAGATGTTTTACCCTGATGAGAGAAACAGTGGTGCACTGTGTGCTTAAAAAGCCCACCTTTCAATACATGTCATTCACCCACTACTCCAAACCAGACGTTTTCGTTCACCCTTCTCTCTTCTCCTTCCTTCTTATTCCGCATCATTTCCTCCTTCCTGTCTCTCTCGAGTACATCCTTTCATCTCCTTTGCCTCCATCCCTGTTACGTCCTTCACCAAATTCCTCTTTCCCTCCATACCTTCATTGATAAAACCCTTTTCCCAGCTCTTCTTCACCCCCCACCCAATTTTTAACATGCCTCTTTTGTACTCATCCTTCCCTAACTCAGTCTGTTGATGTTCCCTGCAGCTCTCGTGCGCATTTACGTCTCATCTCCTGCTGTCCTTTCTTGCTGCTCCCTCCCTCCTGTCCCGCCCCTCCCCTGTGCGACTTGTTTTATTTATTGTCTTGTTTTAATGCTACCTCTGGCCCTAGCCTCTGCCACAAAAACAAATTAACAAAGCAAAATAGCTCTCTCAGATCGATTTGTATTTTTAAAGTTTTTTGAAAGATGTTGCACAGCAGCTGCCATGAAACATGGCTAAAAGTAATAAAAAAAGCGTTAAGGCGCAGTCAATGCTGGCAGCACCATAGCACTTTCTTTATATGTGCTTTAAGCCATATTACCCAGTAACCCATGCTGCTGTGCAACATCTCTAAAAAACAACATTGAAATCACCAACAGGTCTAGCATATGCAAAACCTATTGCCTTTGCCAATGCTTGTTTCAGTTTGATGTTGTGGACGTCGAGGAGTTTGTTGGCATCTGAGGTAATCTTGCTGGTTTTCAACAGCTTGACTAGATCTGCTGAGAGGGCATCCATGGTAGGTCTTTGAAAGAACAGAATATGTGCTTTCCTCTCTTTGGCTGACCTTGATGCAGTGGAGTGGTATGGGGGTGGAGGGGTGGAGAAGGCGATGGCAAATGAGTCTGTCCATTCCAAGGATACTGAATCCCCTCAAAGGGGGTGTTGCCTTTGAAAGGGGTGACTTTGGTGATGTGTTGCTTGATGTCCAGAGTGCTGAGGAGTGTGTCAACTGATTCTCTCATTGTCTTTGTGCTGTGGTTGCCAGGTAGGTGGAAATCTCTTTAGGATGGGAGGCTGGATGAGGGCAAAGGTGATAAGGTCGGAGATTTTTCCATGAAGTGCTTGTTGGTTCTGGTTCAGATCAGAATGAATAAGGCTATCTGAGATGTTGTGAGTCGGAAGTGAGAAGCTTGAATAACTTGGAAGTAGGTTGTACGTCTGGGAGGTCAAGGGACGGGTGCAAGCCTTGGAGGACTTGCGGGTGATGGCAATGCCTGTTACTGTTTTATGTGTGCTTTTTTTAAAAGTTTAAAGGAGTGCAGGGCTCGAAAACTGGAGGAATCAGTGAACTCTGACAGGTGCTCTAGGGAAAGAGTGGTCCAATACTAAAATGTCAGTCTAAATCCGTTGTTCCCTAGGCTTAGTCCAATACAGTTGCAGTCCCTATCCAAACTCCGGACAGACTTCCTCGGACAAAGAACTGAAGTAGAGTAAGTAAATAAACACACCTACACAAGAACACAGTGCCTAACAATATCCTGTATAATGGGTTTTATCTGCTGCTGTTAGCTTCTTCACCAGCCCTTCACTCCCCGTACCTTGTTTGCTTTTATAGCAATTACTTTTGGGTAACTAATTCCATGAATAACTGCAGATTGTTTTGTTACTTTAGCTTTTTGTGACTTGCTCCTTATACAGTTCTCTGGTTTATCTTCCTCTGGAACCAGTCTGCAGTTTCTTAGTATCTCAGACAGCAGCCCGAGAAATTGCGAGAGTGTACGTTGGAATCTGAATACTGAAAACCCATCTTGTTACCGCTTTCTGTCACTTTCTAACGCCTTGTTACCTGCAATTTTAGAAGCTTGGATGTTCCCTGAAGATTGAACTTTGGGGCTGATATAAATCTTGGTGGACGGATTAATTGCTGTTACCCTATCAGGGTTCTTTACTCCCGCCCTGCCAACTTTATTTAGAGATGTCCTCTGCCCCTGCAGACATCTCTTGCATCTCTAGGAACCGCATCACAGTGGTTCCTGGAAATGCATTGTAAGTTTGAAGGACGGCTCCGTCAACATGACGGGCAGTGCATCACACGTACGACTTTTTTATTTTCAAAAAGTAAATTTCAAAGCAGGATTTTCTTTCTAAAAATAAAAAAATTAGCCCCCGCCCATCATGAGAGCATTCTCGGATGGCATGGGGGGCATTCAAAAGTTTTTGCTCCCCATTACTGCCATGTTTTCCATGGCAGTGATGGACAGTGAAAACTGGACATGTGTCCTCCCACTCAAAGTAGGCAGGGCGGACACTTGTCCAACACTTCAATGACCATTACTCCATCGAAGGTGTATGTAGGTGGCAGAGATGGAGTTGGTTGGCTCTGTCGTTTACACACTGATGGTCTGCCTGACTCTAAATGAGGTGGAGGGCCCTTCAGGTTTGTGGAAAAGGTACCCTCTCACCATTGCAACGATGTAGAGAAGTGTGGCTCACTGGTTAGAGGAGGCAGACCTGGAAGCAGAGGTCAGCCCGGGACCAGGGTTCAATTCCAGGCTCGGCGGGGCTTGAGTGCTAAAATGTCCATGGACTCGACAATTCTCGCTCCGGTGCCTACTCGATTCACGGGTTCACACTCTGTGACTCTGGGCAATAGCTTGCTTAATCTCCACAACGGCCCCTCGCGGCGGGATGCCTGGCTTTCACGTTGTGGATTCCCTGCCGGGGTTATCTCACAGGGGAATACCAGGACGGGTTCCCTAAGCAAGCGCTTAGAAACCGCTCGGTGATTTGCGCTATATAAATTCCTGTACATTTACATTTACATGTACCCTTTCTGTAAACATCTAAATCTGGCCCCTTGTCTTGTCTTTCTTCCTTGCCATCAGTTTTAATATCTATTTGCATAGAACTGTGGGTCATAGCAAGGTTCCAGGTGGAGGGTGACCAGTTTTTATCATCGATGCCACCTCACATTCATGACAGTGAATTATGTGATAATGGCTGACCTGAGGGGCATCGTTTCTGTCCCTAGGCCCTTCCTGCACCAAACCCACCCAAACAGGTGACGCCTTTGTTTGTGTCTGTCCTTAGCAAGGGAGACACAGGCAGCGGGCCTCCCTGAAAAACTGCTAGAAAAGGAGCCTTGAGAGCAGGGTTTAGTGGTCGGGTTGCAGGCTGATGGCCTACAAAAGCTAGCTACCACCTTGAGTCGAAAATGTTATGGAGTAGGCCTCCGATTGGCCCCTTTACGCTTGCCAGATGGCAGAAAAAGCAGCCATGAAAGCGGGAATTGACTATGAGGGTTGTGGGTGGGTGCTGATGAAAGCCAACTGACTCATTGAGGCTATCCTCATCCTGGGCTCCTCGCCCTCCGCCTGGGACGACTCCTGGTGGCCCCCCGCCCTGGGCACCGCACCCAAACCGACAGACCACGCACGCAACCTGGGCTTCATCCTGGACTCCTCCCTCTCCATGACCAGGCAAGTCAACGCCGTCTCCTCGTCGTGCTTCAACATCCTGCGCATGCTTCGGAAGATCTTCTGGTGGATCCCCACGGAGACCAGGAAGACCGTCACCCAGGCCCTCGTCACCAGCCGACTGGACTACGGCAACGCACTCTACGCCGGAACCACCGCCAAGACCCAGAAGAGACTCCAGCGCATCCAGAACGCCTCAGCCAGACTCATCCTCGACATCCCACGACACAGCCACATCTCCGGACACCTAAGAGACCTGCACTGGCTCCCGGTCAACAAGAGAATCACCTTCCGTCTCCTTACCCATGCACACAAAGCTCTCCACGATCAAGGCCCGAGCTACCTCGACATCGCATCAACTTCTACGCTCCCAAACGCCACCTCCGATCTGCCAGCCTCGCCCTCGCCGCCGTCCCACGCATCCGTAGAGCCACCACAGGAGGAAGGTCCTTCTCCTACCTGGCCGCCAAGACCTGGAACTCCCTCCCGGCCGATCTGCGCCTGACCCAAGACCACCTCTCCTTCAGGAAGAAGCTCAAGACCTGGCTGTTCGAGCAGTAGCGCCCCCCCCCCCCCCCCAAGCGCCTTGAGACCCTACGGGTAGGTAGTGCGCTCTACAAATATTTTTGATTGATTGATTGATTGATTGATCTCATAAGGTTACACCCTTGAATAACTTCAGTTGAATTTGAAGATAAAATGTTACTTTTCTTTTCTTTATTCTCTATAAAACTGAAATAAATAAATACCACATCCTGGAGTAAGACTTGAATCCTCTCACAGGATTCCTCTATAAAGTAGTGCAAAGTGAGAACTTGTCTATCACGTGGGATTGCAATAGTACCCAAAGGTCTAGGAACACCAGTAGTTAACAACAGGCACCTCCGCAGGCATTGCCCAGGAAGCCTTAGACTGCGTCTGATTGGTTACGCTTGGAGCTCAGAATAGCAGCACCAACAAAAGATATATAGTAAGATTTCCATACACCAATCCAGCTTTTTTGGAAATGCTATATAAAATCCCAGAACTATTACGTGGAGTTCTGGTGAGGAATCATCAGGTAACCTTAATTCAGGTGAAAGAGGCGAGAAATTGTTAGTTCATCTAGGGTGACAATTAAACTTACATCTCCACAGATGGCACACACATCCAATCAACGAAATGGCTGCAACAACAAAAAAAATTAAAAGCACATTGAACTTCGTTGCATGTCACCCGAGGCGCGCAGGTATAAACCGTGGAAAAACAATAAATCTATGTAAACGTCATCATCCACAATGGACCCTGCCGACTATGCCTACCCGGCCGCGCGCCTGCTCAGATGAACCCAGAGGGCGATGCCAGGGAAATGTTTAATGTATAACGCTTTTTATGTCGCTCTAACCTGCCACAGAAGGTGCTCGCTCGTCGCCAGTAGGCTGAAAGCGTGACTCAACTAAATAAAAGCCCGCTGCTGTCACCTCCCTGCCTGGCACTTCCATTAATGGCCGCCAGTGTGCGTCATGGAAATCTGGCGCAAAGTCACTTCCGGGCGCCGCTGGCTCCGTCAGCAGAGCCGCTCTCGGACGAGTCTCCTCGGAGGCTGCACCTTTGCAAAGCCCTGTGCCTGGTATCCATGAGCATTATAAAGGAGGCAGACTTATAGGGCTCGCAGAACTGCTGGACGCCTCCAAGCTCTCTGCCAACGTACGTTGTGACTGTCAGGATATGTCACTCTTGTCTCCACCATTCCTGGCTGAAACCTTCTCCTTCTTGCTGTCCAGTTCCGTGTCGGTGCCATTGGAGTAATGATTCTATTCACGCAGGCTGTTTGGAGTGTGTAAAGCAGCACTCATTTACCTATTCAAAGTGAAAATCACAAACCTCGGCCAGAGATTTCTACCTCCGTTTCTCCTATTGGTTTCTGTATGGAGATCTCCACAGTCAGGTGGAGTTTTGCGCTGTAAGTTCAGTTGAAGCAGGTCTGCCCCCATTTGAGAGGTTGGAGACTCCTAAATATACATCTTGGTGGAGTTCCTCTCAGAGAACTGATGTCTTGCCTCTATGAGGAGACCTACAGCTTTTACACGTGAAGACACTTTCACATGTAAAATTACCTTTGTGAATAGGCCCCACAGTTTTTAAACTCTGCCAAAATCCTGCATTTTTATTGCAGCTGTAATTGGTTGGATACTTTTCAGCTCTTGCCCAAATGACACATGAACCTTTGTGCGCCTTAATTCAGATTTCACATTGTTGGTTAGGATGAAGGTTATGAAAAAGCCAGGATAGGGTTAAAGTTTAGTTTATAATTCAGATTAGAAATAATGCTAGATTTATATTGTGAGTTAAAGTGGAGAAGTACATTTGAGTTTACAGTGTTGGTTTGATGTAAGCAGGGCCGGACTGGCCATAGTGGACACCGGGCGTTTCCCTGGTGGGCTGGAAGGGTGGGGCCAGTTTTGGACCGGTGGGGGCTGTTTTGGTTACTGGGGGTCAGATTTGCAGCAGTGCCCCCCCTCCCTACCCCCCACCCCTGTCAGACCTATTTACCAGGGCTGGTTTGCAATCCCAGTCCGGCCCTGGAGGGGGGGGCCCCTTGAGCTCGGGCCCCCTGCACTGCAAAGGATGCGGGGGCCTTTGTTATGCCTGTGGATCGGAGACCAGGGTGGGAGATTGAGGACAAGCTTGGCAGCTGCGTTCTGGACGGTCTGAGCCGTTTTGCCAGTTGGGTGGTGATTTCTGCCTAGAGGGTTTTCTCATAATCCAATATGCTGTCCATTGGGTTTTGGGTGACAGTTTTCCTGGTGTCATTAGGAAACCACTTGAAAATCTTTTTCAGTATCTTCAAGGTGTGGTAGCAGGCCGTGGTGACAGCATTGACCTGGGGGTACATGTCCAGCTTGCTGTCGATGATAATCCTAAAGCCTCTTGCTTGTGTGCTGGGGTGGGTCTGAGGTCTAAAGGCTGCCAGGAGGACTCCCATGGCAAAGAACTTTTGGTGGATGAATGTGTAAACACTTGGATGGATGAGTGACTGCATTAGATAGATGAATACGTGAATGCATGGATAATTAATAGGTGAACGCATAGATGAATCATTTAACAAGAGGGAGCATGGATGGATGGCTAAATGAATGAGTAAGTGACTGAGTGCCTCTCCCAACCCTCCCCCCTCCCCCCGGGCTGGGCGGACCTAATTGCCAGGGCTGGTTTGTGATCCCAGTCTGACCCGGGGCATAAAGTTGGGTTTAGAGCGTGGTTTTGGCATATGGTTGGGTTTAGAGCGTGGTTATTGCATTATACCAGTTAGTCTGTTATGGCCTTCACAGCAGGGCATGGATCATTACATATGGCATTTCTTCTTTTAAACCAAAAAGTAATACAATAGGTTAAGGTTTTCTCACTCAGAGAATGTAACCCTGTGAAAAACTGTTGTGGACAACCAGGTGTAGCAGAGAGTTTATTTATTCGTCTCCTGTTAGAGGATCAGTAAGTGAAAACACGATATATTCGAAAGGACGGTACACTCATTGCCAATCATTCTCCCAGAACATCAATAGTTCTCAGAGGTTTGAGCTGCAAGCCAATGGCAACACGTGTGGTTCTGCATTTCATCCTCATGTCGATCTATGTCAAAGGGCTCACGAAAAGACCATGGTGGGATTTTCTCTTTGCAAAACCTAGTTTGGTTAGCCAATCTACTACTTTTGCAGGCAACATACCTGAAAACAAATTCAGTAACATCTGTGCGTGACCTTCAACTCTCAAGAGTGCAGCCAGTGTACAAAACACAAATCATTTCCAGGAGGGTTCAAGCAGAGTTTATAGCTTCTCTCATGATACTGACTTCTTTCAAACTTTCCTCACTTTAGAGAGGCAAGAAGAATTCATTATTCCTATCAGGAGGAGAATAGGCATCTAAACCTGTGGCGACAGAAGAATGCAGACTCCGAATTTCTTCACAAAGCAGAGTATTAATCAATATCTCCAGACATACAGCCAATGAAGACCATACTCATACCTTGCAGTCAAGTTCATTTTAAAGCCCTCTTATCCACGGGTAAAACAGATATGGCTCTCAAGAATGAGATGGTAAAGAATGTAATCTTCAAAGGAGTCATTCAACTTGTTCCAAACAATACAGAAGTACAGGAGGTCCTTACCAAAGTCCACCTGGTTGAAAGTAAGGACAAAGGTCATAGGGCTCTTGAAAACACTGGATACAAACAGATGCTATCGCCTAGAATGCAGAACTTTAAAAAATATATATTTTATTAGCATTGTAATTGTAATACACATCGAGTAGAGTAGTTAACAAACATGACCATATTCAGATAATAACCAATACACTGTAACACGCAGTAAATCCGCACACAATAAAAAATAGATATGCATACAGGTGTGTCCATCCCACCTCCATATAGTCACCAAAATCCTGTGTCACATCTGGTGCTGTCCCATTTGCATGTCCATGCTCTAGGTATCAGTCACTCATGTCGGAGTCCTCGGTGGAGGGGTACATATGTTTCCCCAAAAATTGTTCCACTTTCCCCACACTCGTGTCCATTTTTGGGGCCAGCCTCTATTGACAAAAACTGCCTTTTCTGCCACCATGGCGCTATCACTGTGGAATTTTAGTTTACGGGCTGAACATCATCTGCGCCAGCTTGTCACCCACGTACAGCGCGCACAACGGCCATTTTTGGTATCATGGTCTCCCTGTCCGCGATCTATCGCCAGCGCGCCCCTCTGACCCAGCAAGCATCCTCCGCGCATCCTGGCTCCCCCTCCCTCCCTCTCGTGAGCCTAACCCTTCTGCATGACCCTGTCCTTGGGAGTCACGCCTGCGCCTGACCAGCACCTCCTCTCCTCCCATGAATGCCCCTCTGTTGATAAACCTTCCCTCCGCGCTCAATTGTCCACGCGGCATGAATACCACTCCTTTGATGACCCCTTACCCCGTGTCCGACTGTCCACACAGGTCCGAGGCCATCGCCTAAGCTGGGAGATACCATTTACTGCCCCTCATTGTATGGAGTCGCCCCTCTTCAAAGGACACACTGTTGATCAGGGCCTCCCCACCCCCTGGGATATGATCAGGCGCACACATCCTAAGACTTGGCGAAACACTCAGCTGCGTGATGACCCCCTCCTCTTATCAGCAGGTTGAGGACCTCTATTGTGAAGGTATATGGGGGTGGGATTGGCACGAGGATTATGGGGATGTTTTTTTCCTTACTTCACAATGTTATGATTGTAATAAAGAAAGGTCACATGCCATAAACCAGTGTATAAGAGGCCAGGCCTCAGAGAGGCTGTTAGAGCACCTCGAGACGATACCTTGTTGTCTGATCTGATGTGTTCTGTTCCGTCGGAATAAAACTTCTGTTTCCTGCCTTCTGGTCTCCGGCGCCTGCCTCATTGCTTGGTAATTTGAATGGTACAAAGGCGGTTAGCGCCGGGCAAATCTTGAAAAAGGTCATAGCCCTACCTTTTTCTACAATTGGCGTCCCAAAGCGTGGGGCCCATCAGTGACACGTGGATCCAGTGGGAGAGGTCCCGACGACAGAGTGAACGACTGCAACGATCGGGAGAGCTCGTGTCCGATAGACCCTCGTCTGACAGCCGATCATCCGACCTTCACTAGTTCCGAACAGACCTCTCTCGAGTGATCTACGGTCCAGACTGGGAACCATCAGGAGTGCCACGAACATCACGAAGAAGAGAGGACGATCGGGCGCTGGATTCGGAAGACAGGAAACCGTCCATGCGGTCCGGGTAAGGTCGTGAAAACACGACAAATTAAGAAATGATTGTTTGGTTTGGATAATACTAGTATTACGCTTTGTTGATCCCTCTGGAGATTTACCGTCTGCAAACGGAGAAAACAACAGGCTCTCTCTTTGCAAACAGTGAAGGATAGGTAACGCAGACTTTTGTCCCCATATTAATCCGTCGTGCCTATCTTCCTCCCCCACTGTTTTCCCGAACTGTCGTTCGTGGATTGTTGTCTGGAGATTCTCTGCCTGCAAACAGGAAAGAACAAGGTCTCTCTTTGCAGGTAGAGAAAGAGTGGGTAACGCAAACCTTTAACACGTCGTACCCACTTATTCTCCCCACTGATTGTTTGATTGACCGAACACTGATTGTTCGGTATTGGTTCTTTTGAGGTATTCACCGCCGACAAACAACGTAGAATAGAAATATTCTGTCTAGTCTTTGTCCGCCGTGATAAGATAGGTAGTGCAGACCTTTGTCCCCGTTGTAACCCGTCATGCCTATCTTCTCCCCACTGATTGGTAGCCTGTACAGCCCGGACCGCTTATAAGAGATGAACCATCCAGCTCCACTGGAAGGCACCCCTAATAAGGACATGTTCACTAAGCATGGACTAGTCGCCATAGCTTATACTAAGCTATGGCATAAATATACGAAAAAGAACCCTGAAAGTCAGTGGCCACTGATAGGTTCCTTTGATGAAAATAAAATAAAAACATTGGAAATGGTGCTCCAGAAAAATAAGACTACGCCCACTATGCTCGATAGTCTTGGCATGTGGCGCAAAGAAACGGAACAACGGAAGAAAAGAGAAGAAGCAAAAATAGGGAAAGAATTACGAAAGGCAGCCCACCTAGCCGCTAAGCAACTAGAAGAAGAAATAAAAGAAAGAAAAGAAGCTGCACAAAACCAAGTATCTGGGTCAACAGGTCAATGCCCTATTAGGACTCCCTCTGCGCTCTACCCTGAATTGCCCTCCAAACAGCGGGCGAACGATGAGCTACTGCTAGGTCCCCCAATCATCTATATGCCCCCTCCATATGCCCCCTGCCAACAAAGCTTGCAAGCCCCGAGTGCGAGCGAAAGTGACCTCAGCGCTAGTGCACCAGCCCTCACGGCCTCCGCACCAGCCACGTTAACAACATCGCTAGATGACCCCGAGGCTAGCAAGCAACCACCAGCTAGATCAAATAGGTTGAGCAAAGATGAGCGGGATGGGATCGACAAAATAGCAAAGACACTAGTAGAACGAAGGGAAAGCGAAGAATACACCATGAGCATGTATAACTCGCATGCCGACAGCCACAGACGGCATTTCATTTTGCGATTCAGCTACCACACTCTGAACGCATATGAGGATAGGTATCAAAGTAAGGGCCCCGCTAAACTGACAACGCTATATAGGAAGATTGATGTTGGAGATGGGACTGAACGTGGGGCGACGGAGCTCTTCATGCAGACGCTTGAGGTCTTCCGCCACCTCACGGAACAAAAACCAGAAGCCAAGGTTACAGTCCCTGAAACGACCTCAGTAGAAGTAGCCAATACTATGATGCCCATCAGAGAAGCGGCCCCTTACTGGATCCCGCCATGTGGTCAGGGAACAAGCGATGATATTAATCACGCAGATGCAAAAGGAAGGGTTGTGTACAATTGGGTCTACCAACCATGGGACCGACAAGATATTTTAACGTTTAGACAAACTCTGCCTGATTTGAGAAAGAACCCGACAGCATTTTATACCGAAATAGCCACAGCCTTGGGTTCGACGATAATGACTTTAGCGGACATTGACTTGTTTTTCGGGTTGTGCCTGCCAGCTGACGTGTGGAAGCAAATCCGGAAGGCTGACCACACGGATCTGTTCGGACATACCTGGAAGCAACTCAGTGACCTAGACAGACAGCGAGAGCCCGGAAGGAAGCCAGTAAAGGACATATTAGAACTCCCAGACAAATTAGTTCAGAAATTAAAGACACTGATCCCAGAGAAAAAGGTAGATTGGTCGATAGTCACGGCCTGTCGTCAGAAACCCCAGGAAGATGTGTCAGAATACTTCTCCCGATTCGAGACAGTGTTCTCCGACTACAGTGGCCAAGACATGACCACCGCAACCGGACAACACCTGTTTGTACAGAATTATGTGAAGGGGCTATCACAAGAGGTCTCCCAAAAGCTGCAGACGAGTGAGAGTAGTTGGGGGGCCTCCAAACCCGCAGCTATCCTTCAGATGGCTCAGTATTACGAGCACCAGAAGAATGAGAATGACAGGGCATCCGAGAAAAAGAAGAAAGATTTGAAAGAAAGGGTAATGATAGCCCAGATACAAGGTACAGCGGTTGGACGGGAACCCCACAGGGGGAACTACCAATCGACCACCCCTAGAAATCCACCTCCTAAAGATCACACCCCAACACCCCACACTGGACGTAGAGACATTAGCGATGACCAATGCGCCTTTTGCAAAGGATTCGGCCATTGGAAATCCCAGTGTCCGGTTCTGCTAGAGATTAACAGAAATAGGGACCCCAGGGATGTGGCAGGTGGTCCAAGAAATAGAGGACAAGGACGAGGGCACACAAACGACACCAACAATGACAGATCAGGGAGATTGAACACATTTGACCGCCCTGACAGAACCAATATCAACTATCCGACGGTGAGAATGCCCCCGATTTTGCATAGGACTGCCAGGGGCAAGGGAGGGATCCAGTCGAGCTCTGTGTTGACCAGCAAGGTCCTTATGTCACCGCTAAGGTCCTGGGTACAGAGTCTCCATTTTTGGTAGACACTGGGGCGACACGTAGTGTGTTATCAAAACGACCGATTCCAAGGGCACCCTTGTCTGGCTCACACATTACATCGATAGGTTTCGATGGGACGCCCTCCACTAACCCTCTGTCCGTACCTATCACCTTTGACCTAGAAAACAACACTACTGACACAACGTTTCTGCTCTCCTCCAACTCCCCTGACGCCATTATGGGCATTGACTTACTGAAACATTTTCGAGCCACCATTAGGTGTTCCCCAGATGGAATCCGAGTCATCCTGTACGACAACCCAGACATACCCAAAACTTGCCCTGCACGACACATGTGCTCCATAACTGATGCTGACCTGTACTTGCTTGATACCCTGCCTCCGTATCTATGGGCCAAAAATGACTCTGATGTGGGACGAATGATGATTGACCCTATTCATATAACTGTAAGACAGGATGCTATGCTCCCGAAACTCCCACAATATCGGATATCCCCAGAGGGCGAGAAGGCACTGGTAGCGATTATTCAATCTCTGGTGGATGCAGGAGTGGTTGAAGAAGTGGTTAGCAACGTCTGCAACAGCCCAATCCTACCTATTGTTAAGAAACAAGGTGAAGGAGATGAGAAAGCGTACCGCTTCATCATCGACCTGCGAGAGATTAACAAAGTGGTTGTACCCCAATACCCCGTAGTCTCAGATATCACCACCATTCTGACCCTCATCCCGTCCACTGCCACCACCTTCACTGTTATCGACCTCAAGAATGCATTTTTCTCTATCCCCATCCATCCAGACAGCCGTTATCTCTTCGGCTTCACTTTAAAATCCTGCTCGTACCGATTTTGTAGAGCTCCCCAGGGGTACACTGAAAGCCCGAGCATTTACAGCCAGGCCCTCAAAAGACAGCTGGATGCCTTCCGGCTACCAGATGGAGTGGTGTTGATCCAATATGTCGATGATATCCTTTTGGCGGCCGACACCACCCCCCTCGCAACCACAGCCTCTGTCCAACTCCTACACTTTCTTGCAGAAAATGGCCATAAAGTTTCCAAAAAGAAATTACAGTTCTGTCAGCCACAAGTGACATACCTAGGCCATCTCCTGTCCAAAGAAGGGAGGAAACTCACACCCGACCGAATCCAAACCATCCTAGACACCCCCGTCCCAAAAACACAAAAGCAAGTCCGCTCTTTGGTTGGCCTAACCTCTTTTTGCAGACAGTGGTTACCTAATTACAGCCTCATTGTGAAACCATTACTTGCCCTGTTGACCAAAGATGTCCCCTCCCCGCTTCCTTGGACCCCTGAGTGTCAAGCATCCTTTAAGGAATTACGGGATGCACTCTGTTCAGCACCCGTCCTAGGAACCCCGGATTACTCCAAACCCTTTTCCCTCTTCACCCACGAAAGGGAGGGGTGTGCATTGTCTGTCCTAACTCAATCAATTGGTCCTAAGCAGCGCCCTTGTGCCTACTTCTCCGCCACTCTTGATCCTGTAGCCAGAGCTTTGCCTGCCTGCCTTCGAGCAGTAGCTGCCGCCTCTATCCGCCAGAGCGAAGGAATCGTACTTTCAAACACCCTCACTGTGTTAGTACCCCATGCTGTCGACACCCTTCTGAACCAAACCAAGACTCAACATTTGACTAGCGCACGACTGACAGGGTACGAGTTGACTCTACTTGCACCCCACATCACACTAAAGAGATGCACGACTTTGAATCCTGCCACCCTGTTGCCCCTGCCTGAAAATGACCCCGACATGCCTCCCATACACGACTGTGTGACCCTCACGGACGAACAGACTAGGAGTAGAGTTGATCTCCGAGACATTGCTTTTACAGACCCTGATGGAGAGCTATGGGTAGACGGTTCATGCATCAAGCTCCCAGATGGCACCACTTCAGCTGCCTATGCAGTAACGACAGCCCGAACAGTAGTTGAGACAGCCTGCATCACACAACGATCTGCCCAGGCAGCGGAACTGATAGCCCTCACACGAGCATGCATCATAGCCACAGGGACCACCGCGAACGTGTATACGGACAGCCAGTATACCTTCGGGGTGGTTCACCACTTTGGGCTCCTGTGGAGGGAAAGGGGATTCCTGACGTCCCACGGCACCCCCATCCTTCACGGAGATCTGGTTTCTGCCCTGATTGAAGCGGTTCTCCTCCCCACACGACTAGCGGTGATCAAATGCCAGGCACACAAGAAGGTGACAGACTTAGTCGGACAAGGGAATGCACTGGCCGACATCACTGCACAAACCACAGCTGAGAATAGGACAGTGACACGCATGTATGTGACCAGGTCACAAGCAGAGAAATGGACTGACGCAAGGGAAATGATCAGAGACATCCAGTCGGCTAGCACCCCTCACGAACTGACCGAATGGGCAGGGGTGGGTTTGAAGGATGATGAGGGCTGCTGGCGAACAAAAGATGCAAACAAATGGTTGCTGCCTGACTCATACCTGATCCCCATACTGACTATGGCACATTCCCCCGCACACATAGGATCTGCACCCATGATCGAACTCATTTCCAAAGTCTGGCACAACGACAAAATCCCCGACTCAGCTAGACGCCTAGTCCAGCAGTGCCTTATCTGTTTGCAACACAACCCCGGGAAAGGAACTGTGGTACCCCGGGGAGGGTTTGGGACCCCCAATCACCCCTTTGAGGTCCTTCAGATGGACTACATCCAACTAGAGAGATGCCAGGGCTTGAAGTATGTACTAGTCATTGTATGTGCCTTCAGCAAATGGGTAGAGGCCTATCCAACCCATGACAACACTGCCATGACTACTGCCAAAGTACTACTGAAAGAATGCTTTCCTCGCTATGGCCTTTGTCGAATTTTATGGAGCGACAATGGCCCCCACTTCATAGCTGAGGTTATCCAATTAATCTTAAAGGGGTTGGGGGTGAAGCAAAGGTTTCATGCTGTCTTCCACCCCCAATCCGCCGGTCTGGTGGAACGCCATAATGCCACACTGAAGTTGAAATAGTCAAAAATAGTGGCAACCACCGGACTTAAATGGCCAGACGCTCTCCCTTTGGCCCTGCTATCGATGCGCTCCACTCCCACCAAACACCATTTGACCCCCTACGAGGTTGTGTTCGGGCGACCGATGAACCTCTGGACTGCTCCCAAACCAACCTCCATTCATGACGTCCCGGACGTCCTACTGTCTGATTATTTGTGCAAATTAACTAAGACGTTGTCTGTCATTCATCAACAGGTGCAGCAGGCCATCCCCGATGCTTCCAGGGGCCCCGGCCACGACATCCAACCGGGAGATTTCGTTCTAGTCCGCAACTTTCAACGGACCAAGAGCCTAGAACCCCGGTGGACGGGCCCCTGGCAAGTGCTGATTACCACACGGACGGCGCTTCGAGTGGAGGGGAAGAGGCACTGGCTGCACGCACATCACTGCCGGAAGGTCTCTGCGAACCTGGCCACGACCGAAAACGTCGACACCCAAGAAGAGCTCCTGATCAACGACCGACCAACATTGAACTGTTATCCCGATACTGGGGCACTTGAACTTGCAACATTCTCTGACCCCACTGTGCCAACCAGAGAAGGGTATTTCCTGCGTCGAAAGGAGGGAGCTTCGGCTAAGTAGGCCACGGACTAAGTTGAATCTCAGAACGGTGACCTAAACACAACCAAGGGTTACCGAGAGAGAAGCTAAACAAAGTCTGTGGTCCTGCCCGCTACCGAGCCCCCTTGAAGATGATGGAAGCGCCAGATAAGAAGATGATGGAAGCGCCAGATAAGAAGATGATGGAAGCAACAGGAAATACCCACTATAGAAACCCAAAAACTGACAATTTGCACAAATCAAAGACAATTGCCCTCTTTATCGTCTTCCTCTTCTGCCTCCTCCTCATGACCTCCTTCTGGATCCTGGAGGAAAGCACACCGGCTCATGAGGCATTTCTACCTACTGCACAACCGACCCCCATGAAAGAGCATCACCTGATCTCCCTGTCGCCTCAGCTCCGAGAAAGGCGCAGGGAATTCTGGAACAATTCCTTCGTGCAACTGTTGCACCAACACAACCTTGCTGCAAATGCGACGAACTGCTGGATCTGTGGGTTGCTCCCGCATGCCACTGGACACTCCATCCCCTTCATCCCTTCTTCTTTCTCAGTTCACGGCTCCTGCCTCGCCTGGTTGATCCTCATGCAAGAGAGCCACAAGGATAACGCCACCTCCAGCCAGACAGTGTCGCACTTCTACTCTGGGTTCTGGCTGAACAAAACCGGAAAGACCTCTGCTGCCCTGTGTCCTGCGCTCACAGGTGCCACCTTCCTTAAAGACATTCCAGCCAAAGAACGAGTCGAAGTACAGGTGCTCCACAATCCAGCCAGAACCACCTTCTCTCATCTGCGAAAACAAACTACCGCCACTCTGACTGTGGCTCTGTCTGTTATCAATGTCACAGGTCTTGTGTGTCTCGAAGGCCAGGGAACACAGCTGGTGGGTCACAGTTCCTGCCGAATCACCAGAACATTGGACTCCGTTGATCCCCCTTCCTTTGTTGCTTCTCCAAATATGTACTTTGTGTGTGGCACCAAAGCTTACACCTGGCTCCCGAAAGGTTGGAAGGGTATCTGCTACATTGCCTTCATTCTTCCCCCCACGTATGTAGCCCCTGCTAACCATCACCGGCAGAGGCGTGCAGATGACATTGGACAAGCCGACTCCACTGGAGCACAGTTCTTGGATGCAGCAAAGGGACTCGTTCCCCTGTGGGGCCCAATGGCCAACAGCCGCGCTATCCGACACCTGACCCAGGCAGTAGAAACAACGATCAACATCACGGCTGGCATCCTCGCTAACAACACGGCGGAGCTTCAGGCGGTCCGCCTTGTGGCCCTTCAAAACCGCCTTGTTCTAGATGTGGTCCTAGCCGATCGAGGAGGAGCATGCCGCATCATCGGATCTAGCTGCTGCACCTACGTGCCAGATAACTCGCCTTCCGTCTACAAAGCAATTGAGCACCTCCACAGACTTTCCTCGGAGGTTCACCAAGAACAAGAAGGATGGTCGCTTGGGAGCTGGTTTTGGGACACTTTGAAGGACTGGGGTTGGAGGTTGTTTTCCTTCATACTGATACCTATTGTGATATTATGTGGGTGTTGCTTAGGTATCCAATGTCTGCCATCTTTGTGCGGTCTTGTTTCCAACTGTATGTGCCCAAAGACTTTGGACTTCCGAAATGAGCACATGAGTCCCCTCTATGAAGTAGAAATACGTGGCCTTATGGGGATAAATCCGAACTGACAAGTTGGCGAGACATGTTAAAAGGGAGGACTGTGGAATTTTAGTTTACGGGCTGAATATCATCTGCGCCAGCTTGTCACCCACGTACAGCGCGCACAACGGCCATTTTTGGTATCATGGTCTCCCTGTCCGCGATCTATCGCCAGCGCGCCCCTCTGACCCAGCAAGCATCCTCCGCGCATCCTGGCTCCCCCTCCCTCCCTCTCGTGAGCCTAACCCTTCTGCGTGACCCTGTCCTTGGGAGTCACGCCTGCGCCTGACCAGCACCTCCTCTCCTCCCATGAATGCCCCTCTGTTGATAAACCTTCCCTCCGCGCTCAATTGTCCACGCGGCATGAATACCACTCCTTTGATGACCCCTTACCCCGTGTCCGACTGTCCACACAGGTCCAAGGCCATCGCCTAAGCTGGGAGATACCATTTACTGCCCCTCATTGTATGGAGTCGCCCCTCTTCAAAGGACACACTGTTGATCAGGGCCTCCCCACCCCCTGGGATATGATCAGGCGCACACATCCTAAGACTTGGCGAAACACTCAGCTGCGTGATGACCCCCTCCTCTTATCAGCAGGTTGAGGACCTCTATTGTGAAGGTATATGGGGGTGGGATTGGCACGAGGATTATGGGGATGTTTTTTTCCTTACTTCACAATGTTATGATTGTAATAAAGAAAGGTCACATGCCATAAACCAGTGTATAAGAGGCCAGGCCTCAGAGAGGCTGTTAGAGCACCTCGAGACGATACCTTGTTGTCTGATCTGATGTGTTCTGTTCCGTCGGAATAAAACTTCTGTTTCCTGCCTTCTGGTCTCCGGCCCCTGCCTCATTGCTTGGTAATTTGAATGGTACAAAGGCGGTTAGCGCCGGGCAAATCTTGAAAAAGGTCATAGCCCTACCTTTTTCTACATCTAGATTGTGACACCACTGCTGGTGGGAGGGTGTTGTTTGAACTCCCCAGTGTTTTGCAATGTTTCTTTTAGCTACGGTGATGCTGAGTGCAGCCCAAATCTGTGCGGCATGGTTTAGATCAGTGGACTCCCACACATTAAGCAAGCACATCCAAGGTTCGAGAGGGACCTCAGATCCACATACCTTGGTGATCGTTGCCATAACTGCCCTCCAGTATTGTGCTATGTGGGGACAATCCCATATTGTGTGGTAGAAGAAACCAGTGAGCCTGTAACCCCTCAGGCAAAGTGGCGTGTCTGCCCTCCCTATTTTATGCAGTAACAACCGCATATAATACGTTCTGTGTAGTATTTTAAGCTGCACGAGTTTTAATCTGGAAGGAGTCGCGACCTCCTGGGGAGACACCAGCGCATCCTGCAAAACATACAAGCAATTACTGTGCACACGTCAGATAAACAATACGGTATAAATGTATTGCCGGACAAACAGAGATGAAGCTGTTGGTTTGGTGAAGGCTTTATGTGATTCTTTTTTGGTGAATATACAGACACCAGCCGACACGTGTTTCATCAAACAGGACGAAGCCTGTGAATCATCAGGGCTGTAAGTGGCGTGGTGAGTCTTACACGGGTAAGGTAGAGTAAACGTAGTAAACTGGCTAGTCAGCGTTCAAGATGTACAGGAAGAAATTGTTGTAAACAAATGAACAGTCGGGTACGACTGTAGACGGTAACCTGTGGATAAACGTTACGCTGTGCCACAGCGGCGTTTCAGCCGTTAATTTGCCCCACCAGCCCATGCGGCGCAAAGACTGCCGCCACACTGCAAAGACCACTTTTGTCACCGACGGCAACCCACGGCGTATACGGGCCGAGTAAAGAACGGTGTGGAGCGTACGGTCACCCATGAGATGTCTTTCCAGGGCATAGGCCGGGTCACTCCTGTCCCCGTACCACCATTCATTGAGGACAAGAAGATGTGACGCCTGGTAGTAGGAGAGGAGGTCGGATGTGGCCAAACCACCACAATAGGTGGACAGAAAGCACGTCCTCAGGGCCACCCTGGCTGCTCCGCCATCCCACAGGAAGCGGCTCAGCACAGAGTTCACCCGACGGAACCACTCCATGCCAATAGGGTGCGGGAAATGTTGAAGTTGGTACAACAGTCTCGGCAGCGCCACCATCTTAAAGATGGCCGACCTCCCAAAGATTGTAAGTGGCATTCTGGACCATGTTTTAACATCAGCCTGGACCCGTTCCCACACCGGCAAGACACTGCGTGTCCAGGCCACGGCTCGCGAAGTCGAGAGGAAAACACCCAAATATTTCAGGCCGTCCGTCGCCACGCGCAGGTCGGCGGCCCAAGGGTCGGCAACCACTCCGCCACGTAAAACCCACAGGGTCGACTTAGACAGGTTAAGGCGGAGCCCTGAGACTTCGCCAAACTCCCGCATGATCTCCAAAACTCGAGGGCCCGAGCGCCGCAGGTCGGTAAGGAACAGGAGGACGTCGTCTGCGTAAAGTGCAATTCTATCCGTAAGGGTATCGTTCCAGACAAAGCCACGCAGATGGGCATCTAGTCGTATCCGCGACGCCAGGGGCTCCATGGCCAGGGCAAACAGATAGGGGGACAGCGGGCAGCCCTGCCGAGTACCACGGCCGATTTGGAAGCGCCCTGAGACCGCACCGGCTACACGGACCGACGCCGTAACATTGGAGACGGATATAGGACAAGAAAACAGGCCCTAGATTGAGGCGGGCCAACAAGGTGAACAGATACGCCCAACTCACCGAGTCAAAGGCCCGGTCCATGTCCGCGAGGAGGAGTGCGGCCTGTTCATCCCTAGCACCCATGGCGTCGATCGCTGCCTGCGCCCGCCGGATATTATGTCGGGTGGCCCTGTGCGGCATGAACCCGGCCTGGTCAGGGTGGACCAGGTCGGCGATGTGGGGCAGAAGGCGGTTCGCCAGGGCTTTCGCCAAGATTTTGGCCTCGATATTGAGGAGGGAGATTGGCCTGTACGAGTCGTGGCGGTCCGGCGCCCTGCCAGGCTTCAAAAAGACCACAATCTCAGCATGACGCCAGTCAGGTGGCAGCTCGCCTCTAGACCGCGCTGCCTCTAGGGCATTGCGAAAGTGGGGTCCCAGCTGGACATGAAACTTTTTGTAAAATTCGGCAGGATAACCGCTAGGGCCGGGCGCCTT
Organism: Lissotriton vulgaris; assembly: GCF_964263255.1. Lineage (NCBI taxonomy): Eukaryota > Metazoa > Chordata > Amphibia > Caudata > Salamandridae > Lissotriton > Lissotriton vulgaris. The sequence continues at coordinate 1,753,904,612 of NC_141691.1, forward strand.
CCCAGTATTCAATTGGCCAAGGGCCTCCCCAAGTTCCTCGGACGTAAGCGGGGCCTCTAAGGCCGTCCTAGTCTCCTCCGGGACTGCCTGCGGGAGTAGGTCATCCAAGTATGAGGCAATCTCGCCCTCCACCAGTGGGTCACGAGGAGCGTATTGTGCCTCGTAGTAGCGGGCAAAGCTAGCCGCCAACCGATCCGGGTCGGTCATAACTGAGCCATCCCCCGCCGTAAGGCCGGGTAGCGCAAGGGGCTGGAAAGTCGCCTGGCAAAGCCTATGTAGCATGGTGCAGGACTTATCGCCCCACTGATACACCCTGCTGCGCGTGGCGAGCCACGCCTGCCGGGCCTCCTCGTACAGGACCGAGGAATAAGTCTGCTGGGCCTGCAGGAGCTGTCGCACGACGCCCTCGTCACCCCCGAGTCGACCACGCTGCTCCAGCTCCTCCACGCGGGCCGCGGCAGTCACGATGGCCTCCCGACGCTCCCGCCGAGCGGCCGCACACCAAGCTATGTCAATGCCCCGGATCGTGGGCTTCAGCGCCTCCCACACAACAATGGCATCGACACCCCCCACCAAGTTCTCGCGCCAGAAGTGATCGATTTCTTCGCGTAGGTGCGCCACATACTCCGGCCGCTGCAACTGCCAGGCGGACATACGCCAGCGAAAGGGTTGTCGTTTAGAGGGGAGGGTCAAGGTGGCTAGGACAGGGGAATGATCCGAGAGGCCCCTGGGGAGTATCGTGGCGTCCCTGACACGGTTCAGACAAGCCCCGGGTACAAACAAATAATCGAGCCTCGAGAATGACCCATGCACCGCCGATACATACGTGAAGGCCTGCACTGCGGGATGAAAATACCGCCACACATCGATCCAGCCCAGACTGCGCACCGTCGCACACAACCGGGTGGGGGCAGCCGCGGGGGGGGGGGGGGGTCAGACACCACACGCGCTCGCCGCTGGCGGTCCAGGCCCACATCCATGACTTCATTCCAATCACCCCCCACCACAGTCAGGACCTCGGGGATTTCGTCCCACAACGCAAACAGCCGCTCAGACAGTGCCCATTGCAGGGGGGGAGGGGCGTAAACACTTCCAAAGACCACCGGCTCGGAACCCAGTAGGCCCTTAACAAAGACAAACCTGCCCTGCGGGTCGATCCATTGCTTCTCATGAACATAGGCCACCCTACGATGTATCAATATGGCCACCCCCCGTGATCCCCTCGTAAAGCCAGCATGATAGACCTGGTGATAGCCGAACCTCTGGAGGCTAAGGGCCTTGGAGCCCAGCATGTGCGTTTCCTGAAGCAGGAGGACATCCACCATCTCCCTCTTCCCCCACCGCAGCACAGCCCCACGCTTGATCTTATCCAGGATACCCCGCACATTCCATGTCACCACCCGCAGGGTCTTCGAAGGAGACACAATCGCAGCATCAGCCATTGTCAATATACAGTCCAAAATCTGGAAGGTGCAACCCGCAAATCGACAAGAATCACAGCCCCCGACATGTGTGGACCCACCCCCCCTGCCCGCAAACTCAGCGCCCCCTTCCCAACCCAGAACCCCCCCAACAAGTGCAACACCAAAACACCCCCCCACACCCCACACCCACCACCCCAATACCTCAGAAAACATTGAAGTACCTGTCGCGGCATGGAGAGACCCGGGCCCAAAACAGAGGACCCAGGGCCCGCCATACCAATGGATCCCCACAACCCCACCATGACACACACTCACCACCCCCCCAACAACACTCACATCCGTGAGGGTCAGAGGCCCACATATGGTACCCTCCGAGCCACACTGCGTCCCCATGTCGATAACTGAAGTCTCTACATGGGAACCGGCTGGCACATCAAGGACAAAATGAAACAGTCTCACCAGCCAAAGCAGAGCAAGTCAGTACGCAGCATACAAAGTGCGTGTAGGCCCAACAATGTTCAGCTGCCCGCATCGGAGTGTTCAGAGTCTCTGGCACCACCCGATTGCGATGCACAGGCGGAAGCCGATCTTTTCTTGGAGCGAGACCTCCGATGGCGGCCCTTCTTGGTCTGGCGATCCGTCCGCTCCGGCGACGATCCCTGAGACCTGCCCGGGTCCAGCCCCGGCTGGGCGTGGGGCCGGAGTCGCACCGCCTCATCGGTCCAGCGGAACACCTCCTCAGGCGAATCGAAGAAATGGGTCCGAGACTGATATATTACTCGCAGGCGAGCCGGATACAGGAGCGAGTATTGGAGCTTGAGGCCCCGAAGCTTAGCCTTAGCGTCCATGAAGGATTGCCGCTGCTGTTGCACCATCTTCGTGTAGTCCGGGAAAATCATGATGGTATGATTCTCAAAGGTGAGGGAGCCCTTGTTCCTCGCCTCCCGCAGGATAACATCCCGGTCATGATAGTTCAGCAGGCGGGCGATAACTGGCCGAGGGCGCTCACCCTCCGGTGGCCGCTGGGTCAGAGCCCTGTGGGCCCTCTCAATCACGAAGCACGTAGACAGGGCCCCTTCGGGGAGCCAGCTCTCCAGCCACCCGGTCAGGAACCGCTCCATGTTGTCCTTCTCGCACCGCTCTGGAAATCCAATGTAGCGGAGGTTGTTGCGCCGCGCGCGCCCTTCTGCATCTTCCACGCGGGCCGCCAGTGTCTTTTGGACGCTCTCCACCTCTGCTAGGCGCTTCTTCAGGCCACTAATGTCCGCCTCAGTCTCCGTGATACGGGTCTCGGCCCCAGCGATCCGCTCCACCGCGTTGCGAAGGTTCTGGCGCAGGAGCGTGACATCCGCCCCAACCGCTCCAATCTTGGCATCGAGCATGTCTCGGGATTGGGTGATGGCCGCTAGGATAGCTGCATTGTCCGGCCCGGGGCCGCCGCTGCCACCGGCCGCCCCGGCGCCACCACTCGGCCCGGTGAATTTATCGATGGGGCCATGTTTAGGCGGGCCACCTCCTCTGTCCCTGGTCATGGCAAGCGCTGGGCAGGGCGGACACCACCTTCGAACCTTCGGGCACTGTCACAAATCCTGAGCGGGGCAGCCCAGATGAGGCCCCAGGGAGGGATGCGGGCCGGCCGCCGCGATCGGATGTCGCGAAAATCGAGGTCCCGGCGTCACCCCGGCAGAGCAGGCCGCACCCACACTCGTCCCCACAAGCAGCCGTCCAGGGTATAACAGGAAGAATCTGCGGGTCCGCAGTCTGTGGGCAGCCGTATCCAGCGGGCCGAGCCAGGGGAGGCGGATCGGATGTCCCTACCGGCCACTAGTCCATCCCCGGCCGCCTCTGGGCACAAGGAACCCCGTCTCCAGACTGTCGCGGGGCCACGCCTCACCACCACCGCTCGTTGGTCGTTCAGGGGGTGAGCCGATGGGTAGGAGCTGTTGGCACCGTCCCGATCTCCAGGCGATCGCGGTCGAAGAGATGAGCCAAGGGCGGCGTAGCGGATGCCACCTGCACCCGCCAGGTCACAGCTGCCACCAGGCGTCGCGAAACTCGAGGACCCCGGTCTCCGGCCGGCCACCAGGCCGCACTCCGCCGCCGCCTCCCTTCGATCACAGGAAGGGAGGAATTGCAGGATCAGCACACCAAAGTAGACAGGAGACTTCACCAGATCGAAAGCAATCACTGGGCACCAACAGTGGGCTCGGGGGTCAGGATAAATGATCGAATTAAGTCCGGGCCGGCGGGAGCTCTACAAGGCTGCGACCGCCATCTTCGCCCGCCAACGGTTAATTTCTTAATATGCTCCCCGAACTTTAAGTCCTGCCCGAACCAGACACCCAAGTTCTTTACAGGGCCTCCTGTTGAGTTCGGACAGGGTAGATCAGAGGGCCAGATTTGCTCCCTGAAATTATCCGGGAAAGACCCGTAGAGGAGGATCTCTGTCTTTTCCTCGTTACATTTAAGTTGGGCCAATGCCAGCCAACGGAAAACTCGCGACAAGCAGCTCTGGACGGTCAAGGGGTCTAAGTGGTTTTTTGGCCAAGTGAAGAGCAGCTGGGTATCGTCAGCATATGCCATTATTTTGGCACCCAGCTGCTCAGCTAGATAGACCAGGGGGGTCACATAAACATTGAAAAGAAGAGGGCTTAAGTTAGACCCCTGCGGGACTCCTGTGGTTAGTTCCTTAGCCTTGGATGCATAGGGGGGCATCCACACTTGCTGTGATCTATCTTTCAAAAATGAGGTCACCCAGTCCAGAGCCCGGCCTGAAATACCGATGGCAGCCAATCTGGCCAGAAGCATCGAATGGGGCACCGTATCGAAGGCGGCAGAGAGGTCTAGCAAAATCAGAACTGCCCTGCCACCTCCATCCAGGCACTCCCGAATAGCCTCCGAAACCTCGATTAATGCCGTTTCGGTGCTGTAGGCCGCTCTAAACCCCGATTGGGCAGGATGGAGCGCGTGAGAGGACTCAATGAACCCTTCAAGTTGTCTAAAAACAATCTTTTCACATGTTTTAGCCAGGGCTGGCAGAAGAGATATGGGCCGATAGCTGGAGGGCACAGCCGGATCCAGGCCGGACTTTTTCAATAACGGGAGGAGCTTGGCTTGCTTCCAACTCAGAGGCACGGAAGCCGAACAAAGAGATAGATTAACAATCCTAGTTACCTCCTGGCAGACTATAGACGACACCCCCCCAAAACTCTAGCAGGGCAGGGGTCGGAGGGCGATCCAGATTTAAGGGCAGACAGGATTGTCAGAACATCCAATTCGGAAGCTGGGGAGAAGGATGTAAACAGACCCTCCATCGGAACAGCTGTCAATATGGGCAGTGAAATGGATGTCTGGGACTTGTTCAAAGCAGTCTGGAGTCTCTATCTGTTGTGTTTGAGCTCGTATGTGCATAAAACGAAGAACAACCTTAAACAAAAAAGTCACGTCTCGAGCCCCCGAGCCAGTCCTGGGCTTCCTCTGGTGTGTCAAAAAACCACGTCTTCCCATCTGCCACCACACGTAGTTTAGCCGAAAACAGTATGGAGTAGGGTAACTCTCTGCTTCTGAGTTCTTTTTTGACCTCAAGGAAGCTTTGTCGTCGCTTTGTTACTGATGCCGTGTAATCCGGAAAGAATGAGACCACGGAATTTTGTATACGTAATGGGGGAGCCACCCCTACCATTTGCAATATAGCGTCTCTCTCTCATAAATTAAAAATGCGGGCCAGGATGGGCCTTGGAGGGGCTCCAGGCTTGGGCCTGCCCCCAGGTACCCTATGCGCTCTTTCCACTGAGGAAAATGTCGAAAGTCCCCTGGATTGAAGTCCGGATTTTATGAGGTCCTCAATGTAAAGATCCATTGCTGGGGCACCCTCGCTCTCCGGAACACCAGTAATTCTTACATTATTGCACCGGGAGCGCCCCTCCTGATCGTCGAGCTTGGCCGCCATAAGCTTGTTCTCGGCCTCCAGCTGACTGACTTTCTTCAGCAGGGTGTTAGTGTCTTTAGTGAGAGACGTCGTCACCTTCTCAACCTCCGGAACCTTGGTGGACATTTTTTGAAAGTCCGCCCTCAAGAAGGAGACACCAGTAGAAATTGACCCCACCGTCGTTTGGACCTTATTAAGGGCAGACATGATATCTTCCAGTGTGATCTTGGCCGGTCCCTGTGGCGGTGGGGTTTCGGATAGGGCTTGTCGTTCTGGTAGGGCTGAAAAGTCTTTAGAGTAGGCAGATTTATCCAGTTTTACCTGGGGGTTCATGCGTGGTCCTCTACCCCCCATTTGTAGCCCAGGGTCTGGTCACTTGCCAGTAGTCACCGCCGCCTGCCGTGTGCCACGTGTGGCCTGTCGGCTTTTCCGCTGTGTCGTATGGTCATGGTGGGTGGTAGGGACGGAGGCCAGCTGTATTGTGTGTGAACATGTTAGTTATAGGGAGACAGGGTGTTGCTAGTGTAGATAATTTCACCGATAACGTCTACGTGTCCCCGCACCAATGTCCATATGGCTCCTCACTTCCCAGTGTGCGAACCTCAAAGTGCACCGCGGCTGCGGGTGCCTTTAGTTGGCCCCACAGGATTAAGGTAGCGCTGTTCCATATTTGCCCTCGACGTTGCAGGTAAGTTGGGGCGCATGGCGTTCCTCCCGCCGCTGCTCAGCTTATTGTGCCCCACCAGCGCTTCTCCAGGGCCTTATAGCTTCATGGGGCCCCCAAGATAGTCCTGTTGTGTGGGCTCACTACCACCTCATGTTGGTGTTGCCCAGTCAGAGCGATCTGTGCCTCCACGTGATGTTTTGTGCCCCCAGTCTTATCGCTTTGGTGCTGCAGAGTGCCACTCTGTCCAGTCGGGCCTCCTCACTAAGCGAGGCCCCGGCGTCTGCTGCACGTTTAGGCCGCCGAGATCTTTATGGCCGCAAAGATCTGTGGGGGAGTATATTGTGGGCTCAGCACTTGGGTCTCGTGTCCCTATACCGGGCGAGGCCTCCAGGCGGCAGTTACGGGCCTGTCACTGCCCAGCTGCGCACGTCTCGTTTCAGCCTCCACCGCAATCGAGGCCCCGGCTCCAGACTCCTTTCTAGGCCACCACCGTCACGTTGGCCCCGATGCCACCGGGAAGGTTCTTTTCAGCTGAAATCCAGAACGGAGAGAGCCTTGTGTGCTCCGATTTTAGTACATGCCTTCGGGCTGGATTTCTGAGCGGATTGTGTGCCGGATTGACAGGGAAGCTTGCGCCTTCTCCGGAGCTCCTGTAAGTAGCAGCCAGAGATCGACTATAAACTAGAATGCAGAACTTTTAATAGATATTTTTAAGACCACTAGGGCTTCTTTCCATGCGCATGTTCTTGGTTCCTCACTGTTTGAGCATGATTGCCCATTAGCAAGGTATGCATGTATTTGTGTGGTATTTGTGGAGCAGGCACCTTGCTGAAAGACTGTACATGTCAAAGGCAGAGATACACTCCATAAGTGACTGGAGTAGCTGGGTTCTGACAGGGGTGATGAACTGTTACTTCACCATGATATAGTGTTCTTTAAAGAGGTGTCTCTCCAAATCTTTCCTAAACTGAAGGGCATTTAGGGCTATCCTGTTGGGTACGGCAGTCATTTCAGATCCTGGGTGCATACATGAAGAAAGCCTATTGCGTTGATTTGTTTTTCACTCTGGCTACAGGTATGCTGAAAGTGGATATCCTGATGGTGATGGACTTGTAAATTATGCCATTGGTTTTGAAGCTGCTGGCCAGGGATGGATTTCCATTAGGGAGGAGTGGTCTGGTCACAATTATTGGTGAGCATACAGCAGTGTGGAGAATACCCTCCAGAAGGACCAGTGTGGGCAGGATGTTGCCACCACCCAGATGCAAGAGTATAAGGAAGTGAAACAGCAGTTCTGAAGCTGCTTTTTGAAATGTATGTTTTTATTTTGTTTAGTAGAAAAAAGCTGGTACAAGCTGTCTTGGTTTTCTCGCTGATGTGTTCTGTGAAGTTAAGGACAGTGTTCAGGGTGAATCCAAGTGACTTGAACGTGTGTGAAAGTTGAGGTTCAAATACTTCCAGGTTAATGTAGATGAGCCAAATTTTGACTAGTTGCTCTGTGTTGTTCTTGAATAAAACTAGAAATTCCTTTTTAGTGAAGTTGAACTTCAAGTAGGTTTTGGTTATCCTGGTCAGGATGAGCCTTGCTGAATAGGAACCGCAAGTCTTTGTAGACCCTGCTCAGTTACTTTGAGCAGCAGAATCCGCCGATCCAGCGTGCCTCAAAGAAACACTATTAAGGAACACAAGACTTTGGGGAAAATAGGTATACTTGCCTGCATCTGACACTCCTACTTCTTAAGGCACACTTACTTGAACAATCGAAAAAGGATGACGAGGAACATCAAAGAAGGAACCCTTTGAAATTCTGTAGGTGAGGGAGTCTTCTGAATCCTGGAGGTACCCATGTGAATGAATTGGCGATAGTTGGATAAGTAGAAGTAGAACCAGTAAATTACATTGCCACTGAATCCCATTTGAGTTTTGGAGGAGAGTGGATGATGATAGGATATCAATGTTCTTGAAGGAAGCCGAGAGGTCCAGCAATATCAAGAGGCAGGGGTAATTTTTCCATATGGTCTCTAAAATGTTATGGGATGAGACCTCAGTGGGAGTAATAGCAATACGAATCTGGCTACATGATGGAGCCTCAGTATTCAATAAGATGTAACCAAGAAACATCAAAATGGGGAAAAATCCAGTTTACAAAATACTTGTGCCTGACTTTTTAAAGTTTATTAAATAAGACTACAATGCTTTACAATACTTAAAAGACTGAGATTGGTTAAGGCCTGAAGGAAGGCTCCCCATGTAAATTAACTATGCCGGCCTCTGCATCCACTCGTCACCAAAACTCCAACCTGCATGACATGCTCACTGTGTTCAGTGCAGACATTTACTGCCATGAGGTTAGTGTAATGCTGGGCACCATCTCAACCCTTTCTGTCTGTTCCAGAAGCAACTGTTGGGACAGATAAGTCCCCTGCATGGTTATGGACATGTACCCCTGTCCCGAGGGCACAACTGCACTATTGTCAGGATCCCTAATGCTGATTTTTAATGCCATAGGCAAACAAGGATCATGTGTGTGCGCCATGAGATAGGCCTGTCTCATTGATTGCAGGGTTGCTGAACTGGGAGAGGTGCCCAATGCACTACCCTCATAGTCGTGGAAGGCTACTGCCTTCAAAAAGAGTTAAGCAGCACGCGTCAAGTGGTGGCAGCATACTGCGTAATGGTCAGTAGAAGTGAACAGGTCCTTTTTAACCTGTGCCACAGGTGTGAGGCCTACAGTCTCACTCACTTTTTTAAAGTTCAGCTATTGTGTGCTTAATTCACCCCTTGCCCTACAGCAGTTAGATGCAGAGTACGGCGCAATGCATGAGTGGTGATTCTGCACTAACTGTATGTGTGCCAATGTAGGGTTCAGTACAGGGATAGAGCAGTGCTGTGCAGTACAAGCATGGTGGGGGCACATACTGGGTGCATGTATACCCAGTAGGGATACATTACATGAGAGATGTAGTGTTGTGCTGTGTGTGCACAGTGAAAGCATGTGCTGGGTGTAATTGTGCCTGCGAGAAGTATAATTCATGAAGGGTGAAGTGTTGTGCAGCGCGTGCATGGTGTGTGAGAGCTGACTGTGTAGCACACCATGGCACAATACAGAAAGGCTACAGTACTGAGCAGTGTACACAGAATGAATGCGTGGGCTGAATGTAGGTCTGCCTGAGGTGGCATGATACATGAAGGTGACAGTATTGTACAGTACGTGTGCTGTGTATGTACACTGAGTGCAATTGTACCTGCGATAGAAGACTGCATGGAGGACCCTAGGTTTCATTTTTGGAAGCCCAATTCGGGCTGGTGAAGACATGAGGGGTAGAAGAACCCCCCCAGGCAGATTTATATATTGCTGCATTCCTGTGAGATAGGTAGGACACACTGGAAGAAGGGAGAGAGAGACTTTCCTATGTACACTTCAAAAGGGTACGCTTTGATTCAGTGATAGATCACAAGGAAAAGGCCTGGATACATCTTAGGAAGGAGATGGAGCTGACAAGAGAATCATAAAAAGTAGGGCTGGGAGCCTGGGATTAACCTTTGGATGTAGATATCAATTTGGGCAACATGCAGGTGTGAACTCTAGTCACTCCTATGACCACTGTTGTAGGACTATCAGGTTTGAAGTATCTCCTGTTGCGACAGACAGCCTTTCAAGAGGAAGAAGAGAGAGGAAAGAGTACACTAAAAATGAAGAACTCCAATATAAAACTTCAAACAGCCAGACCCTAAATCACATTTGGTGTCAGTAAATAGACTGCAAAAATGAGAGGTTGAGACCCCAAAATTTGGCATCTGCCAAGCAGCCAGATGGACTGTGTGAGGATGGGAAGCTCTGCAAAACTTCTGCCTGTGACCAGGACTGGAGGCAAAGGCCTTCTTGTCTCCCTGCTGGGTGATGGGACATCACTCATGGAAACAAAGACAACCTGCTCTGGACCCTGTAGCACCAGTGTCTGCCTGTTTGCCAAGACCAATGTACCCTGTGCAGAAGAAGAGAGTTGGAGGGAGCGAAGCCCAGTGGGTATCCAGCGAAGTGGACTTCTGGTGCAAGGTGTGAGGAGATGGCTGTTGCACTGATAGGGTCCCTGCCCACGTGAAGATTCCAATTGGTGACCCTCGTATGCCAGGAGAGGGCTGCCATAAAGATAGCCATTAGCAGATTGCAGTGGCGGTCAAGTGAAGCTGTATGATGCCCATGGTTGTGACCCCGTATGCCAGGAGGGGATGCTGTCAAAGTTATTGCCGGATCAGAAGAGTTGAAGCCTGTGCAAAGCCTAGCAGCAACCCTGTATGCCAGGAGGGGCAACCATGGTACAGAATACTATATGGTGAGGGCCGGCGCCCTAGAAGTGGAGTTACAGCAGCCCTGCATGCCAGGAGGGGCTCTTGAGTATTATGTGGTTGCAAAGATTGGGCCATTGCCCAAGAAATCAGAGTGGTGATTCGTGGGACACCACTAAGCAACGAGGATTGAGCCAGAACTATCCTGTGAAACTGAGGAAGACACTGTTTGTGCACCGCTGTATAACTGAGATCCCAGCCAGGAGCACAAGAATCCATCCCTTGCCCCCCACGTAGGGAGGGCAACACTTACTTTGCAGGAGGAGCACCAACGCACCTTTGATCGCTGCCGGAGTTAGCTGCATATGCTTAGGAGAGAACCACGGGCAGCAGACTCCATGGGACCAGAGCAGTGTGCCTGCATTCAGGGCACTCACCAGGACATTGCAAGCCTCCTCACTGCTGTTACAGGTCTATTGGGCCCTGGGGGAAATCCCTGCTGAGGGTGGTGTGGGTCAAGACACTTGACTATTTTAGGAAGAGTAAGAGTGGAGTCTTAATTTAAGGCCAACTAGAGAGCATTCCCTGTACGTATCCACCAGTGAATGGGGAATAAACCCCACCACGTTATGAAGAAAAAGTGGGATAGGGATTTGATAGCAAAACACTAGAGCCCACCTGAAGGGGAAATGTGTTACTGTTTATAGATGCTGTAATATTGCTTTGAATGCCTAGAGTTAGAAATAAAATACTTCTGTATACTATAAAAAAAGTATTTGACTGGACATTGATTTTATTGATATTGCTGTGCTCTCTTTGAGTTATGTTCACTGACCTATATTCACACTTCTCCGAGTGGGAGTGTTGGACTGCGCAAACATAGCTACCACAGACAATTGGGTTTAGATGTATTTGGCCCAGTTGCTCTGGATCCACGTTAGGTCGTGCACCGCGGCATCAGGAGTAAAAGGCCTCAACCCCCACGGTTCAGCTCAGTAACCCCTGCATGCCCAGTGGCCCTTTGAAAGGGATTCTGACAGCCACTCCGAAAAATCTAAGACTAGGAAGATGACTCTGACCATACCAATATTTCCATAATACAGGAAGTGCGATCCCAAACTTCCAGATGTGAAGGTGTTCCTTGGAAACCCTATAGCACCTCAACATAAAGATTTGGCTTTCCAGATGCTTTCCTAGTCTACTCTTCTGCCAAGTCTCGACCTGCACTCTAATTCCATCATAACAGGTGATTTGCTGACAGGGGAATGCTAAGGTCCCCTAGATTACTATGCTCAGTGCAAACTGAAATTGGGGCAGGCACATGTACAGATGGTGCATGCTGTCTGCGGTCAGTAGCACAGCTGTGACGAAATGTGACCCGTTAGTTTTCCCGAAAGCTGTTGTGCTTTGGTGAATTAAGCAGCTGCTGGAGCATAGGGAATCCTGATCGAGCTAATCTGACACTGGTCATGGGCGATGGATGTGTCAAGTCCTTGGAGCTGCATTGTTTTGCCATCGCCACAGTTGGCTATGACACTACAGTTTATTTCTGAACATTGTCTGTCGATGGGCCACTTGCCCATCTGTTATTTGGACACCAGCTTGACAATGAGCTGGATGCTGGAACTTTGGTTGTGACAGGAACGTGTTGTGCTGTATGTGATCATCGGTTGCTGGTACTGCTGCCGGCGATAGACAACATCACAGGGAATTTGGCTAGGGATGGGGAAGGGTGCTTTAGAATGAAGGGACACACAGACACCAGAATTCGCAGAAATGGGGAAGTGGAGCCTGGCATCTTGATGATGGTTAGCTTTCATGATGAGTTCTGTGGTTGCAGATCCTACTTGAGAGCCACAGTCTGCCTAGGCTGGATAATGGTGCATCAGCACCTGGGCACAGGACTTCACCACGTGGATCCAGAGATCCCATACAAGGTGGCATGTCATGTCCCAGTTCTGCGATTAAGCCATACGCACAAGTTACTACTTGTGTAACAATATATCTGTAAGAGACATTAGTTAGTGATAGATTTCTTGCCTTAGAATATCCCCTGGCGTCAGACTGGATCCGGAAATTTTTGCGTAGAAATACCCCTGCGCGTCGGTAGGCGTCGTCCTCGTCCGTTGTCGGCATTGTTAGCGCCAGAATGACGTCGTCGGAGTACTTAGACGCCGCCCATGCGCGCTGACGTCAGTTCTGATACACAGCTTTACCGTGCTAGATACGCAGAGCCATGATAGAACCAACACTGGTGCCATGAAACTAGGGCCCTGAAAGGGGATGACCTTAACCCTAGATATCGGTTCGCAGAACGGGGAGGATGGGTGGGTCGGTAAGGAATCTATCACTAACTAATGTCTCCTACAGATATATTGTTACACAAGTAGTAACTTGTGCATCTGAAAGAGACACGTTAGTGACAGATTCCTTACCTTAGAATAGATACCCCAGCAATACTATCCCCGGTGGTGGGTCTGCGAACCAATAATCACACCAGAAAGTCCTGGAGGACGGAACGGCCAAAGAAGCCATCCCTCCGGTCTTGGCTGTCCAGGTAGTAGTGTCTTGCACACGTGTGCAGCGAGGCCCACGTAGCTGCCTGGCAAATGTCCTGCAAGGGCACTCCTCGGCCCAGGGCAGTTGTAGTCGCCGTGGCCTGAGTAGAATGAGCCCGCAATCCAGCAGGGGGCTCCTTTTTCGCCATGGAATAACATGCCTGGATACACAAGATGATCTATCATCCACCCGGAACTGGCGTGTGCGATCCAGATAGTAAGAGATCGCACGTTTTGGGTCCAGACGGTAAAGCCTCTCTTCCTCTTTCGAGGGATGCGGAGGCGGAAAGAAGCTGGGCAAGGTAATGGACTGCCCGATGTGGAAGGCCGTGACAACCTTGGGCAGGAAAGAGGGTCTCGTCCGCAACACAGCCTTGTCCGGATGGACAGAGAGGAAAGGAGGTGTAGAAGAAAGAGTCTGGAGCTCACTCACCCTCCTGGCAGAGGTGATGGCCACCAGGAAAGCAGTCTTCAAAGTAAGAAGACGGAGAGGACAGTTATGGAGCGGCTCAAAGGGAGCACACATTAGGTAAGTAAGTACAAGATTCAAGTCCCACTGGGGCATCACAAAAGGAACAGGAGGAAACATGTGTGTGATGCCCTTCAAAAACCTATTTACAATGGGGGACTTGAACAAGGAAGGCTGATCAGGTAGCCGTAAGAAGGCGGAAAGGGCAGAAAGGTACCCCTTAAGAGTGCCCAGAGCAGAGCCCTTCTGGGCAAAAGGAAGAAGAAAGAGGAGAACCTCAGAAATGGGTGCAGAGAGTGGGTCCACAGCCTTTGCTGTGCACCATGCCACAAATCTGTTTCACCTGCAGGCGTATACCGACTTTGTGGAGGGACGCCTGGCTGCCAGAATGATATCACAGACTTCGGGAGGCAAGTCAAATGGCCTCAACTGCCGCCGCTCAATCTCCAAGCTTGTAGGTGGAGACTGGACAGGTTCGGGTGCAGAACCGTCCCCTGCTGCTGCGACAGAAGGTCCTCCCGAAGAGGAAGACGAATCGGGGGATCGACTGACATGCTGAGTAGCTCGGGATACCAGTATCTTCGTGCCCAGTCCGGAGCCACAAGAATAACCTGGGCCCGGTCGTGCCTGATCTTCTTCAGCACTCTTGGCAGAAGTGGTATAGGCGGAAAGGCGTACAATAGACCGCAACTCCACTCGCGACGAAAAGCGTCTCCGAGCGAGTGTCGCCTTGGAAATTCCAACGCGCAGAACTGATGACATTGCGCGTTCTCTTCTGTGGCGAATAGATCTAACCAAGGCTCTCCCCATTGCTGAAAGAGGCCTTGCGCCACGTCCGAGTTCAGACGCCATTCGTGATCCATCATGCACCGACGGCTAAGTTCGTCCGCCCTGGCATTCAGAGAACCTGCCAGGTGTTGAACCACCAGGGTCACACCCTGATGTTCCAGCCACTGCCACAGGCGCAGAGCCTCCTGGCATAGGGTCCACGACCCCAGCCCGCCCTGTTTGTTGCAGTACCACATGGCAGTGGTGTTGTCCGTGAACACCTGCACTACACTCCCCCAGACAGAGGGGAGGAATCCCTTCAGTGCTAGTCGGATCGCACGCAGCTCCAAAAGGTTGATATGGAGCCGGGACTCCGCCGGAGACCAGAGGCCTCTGATCTCAGACTCTCCCATGTGGCCGCCCCATGCCCTGGAGGGACGCGTCCGTCACAACCACGTGCTCCGGGTGGGGTAGGGAGAGGGATCTGCCACTGACCCAATCGCGGTCCGTGAGCCACCACTGCAGCTGTCTTGCAGTGCCCTCCGAGATCAAGACATGATCGTGAGGAAATATAAATTTATGGTCAAGAAATGTTCCCTAACGTGTACCCCACCGTCTCCATGTACAAGCCTAAAGTGCATGTAACTTCCCTCCTGTGCCAGCTATGAAGACGCAAATACATTTGCGTCTAACGTTAACATGTCCTCTTTCAGATCCACCCTGAACGGGTTGAATATTCCGTTCCTAAGTATGCCATGCCAACGTCTTTTTGTGGTGTACTTTACACGTTTTTCAGCTCTGGCGAAGTAGGCCTCTGAATTCTGCCATCGAGCCTTTTCCTGCCTTCTGACACTGAATGCCTCGGCCTAGGCTGCCTCTGTACCCGTGACCTCTGCCTTACTCCCTGTGCGGCTCATGGCGCTTAGCTCAGCCTGTTGCCTGCCAAGACTGTATTCAACCTTCGAATTATCTGCTCCGCTCCTCCAAATACACATTCCTGCCTACTAGTTCAAGTAAACATCCTTCCAGCTGCAGAGCAAAGGGCCCGGCCTCACTGTCTCCGTGCAAGTAATTCATAGCTCCCGTTACCATGGTAGGCCCATGCCCCCTCGCATCTCATGTAGACATGTAGACGCTTATGCACGCACTCACAGTCAGTATAGAATAGCCTCTGCTCAAGAGACCTTTTCCTCTAGATAATATGGTTCCCAAACATCAGATATCAGATATGATATAGGAACAAGTTGATCTGACATGCCAGACTTCTGTCTCTTTCCGCTAGTGTAAATGTCAAGTCCCCTGCACCCTCCAGCTCCACGTCAATCACACGTCATGCAGCTGCGCGCGCATCCAGACCTTAGATTTCTGCTGACATTGCAAGATTCCGTTATGTACCCACCTACTTGTGACACTTTCATGGGACGTTTCTAGCACACACCCCTATGTTCACGCCTAGTTCACGCCTTTTGATTACGTATTGCTAACACGTGTGTGCTTTTATCTTGTTTCTCTCAGCTGTTACGCCTACTGTATTGGTTTTCAGTATATGCTTTAAGTATAAAAGTTATGTCTTGTCAATAAAGTATGCTCTATCCCTTCCTGCACCCCAGTGGTGTTAGGAACCCGATATCCGGTTCAAGAACCATTCCTTTTTAAGGAATAAAACCCCTAAGAACTCTAACACCACGGACTCTGCGTCTTTCTTTCCGATTGAGTTATTTTTGTTTAAGTACTTACCTGCATAGAAATTAGGACGGTAAATCAAATATTTACCACATTTTGGCGCCCGAATAGTGCATATTGTAAATCACTTCGTAGTCACTGTATAGTGACATTATTGGTTATGTTTTTTCTAAGCCTTCTGATTATTGTTGCCAGTATATTGCTGCATATATATTACCCTATCTTCAAGCATACTCAATCTGCTTACAACGTCACTGCCGAACATTCTTTTAGTGAATTACCCCCTCATGAATTGTCTTACAGACTTGCGCTGCGCAACAATACATTCATTAGTATGTTTTTTTTCACAGAAATACAGGCTCCGCCCCTATCTGCTAGGATGACGTCAATAACAAGACGATTTTGAAGAACAACAACCCGCATGGCAGATTGCTCCTCTGTTAAGTTGCCTAGAGCGGAGGTAGTTTCATTCACTACTGCTTCGAGGGTTCTAGTTAATTTTCGTATCAGTTTACTATTAAAGACAGTACCTAAGTAGGGGAAGAAACCTTTATTGAAGTCTGTGTATTGCTCCCATGCCGTTTCAGTATAGTCGACAATCGGGAGATCTCTTCGTAGTCTAGTAGTTACTAGATTTGTATTTCTGTGATAATCAGGAGGGGCTAGGAAAACAGGTGGCAGAAGGAATGCAATGTAACAGGTACCATCCCAATCTGGAGGTAAGCGTATGTATGCGGTATGGCCACAAACAAAGTAGGAATGACGAGTAGCTCTAAATGAAGACTTGCCTTGATCACTGAATTCGACCACAGTAGTACATTTACTATGGCCTAAGTGTACTGAACCCTTCTTTCTGACACATAAATCACCAGTGACTGGTAATATTGACATAGCAGGGAGAACTGGAGCAGCTCCGAATTCAACAGTGAGAATCATGAGGTTAATTGTATAATTACCTAATCCATATACTTCATTTTCTAGATCAGTTCCTATCCTAGTGGGAAGTCCCTTTTTGTCAGGATAACAGGCGTTAAGCAGAACTAAGTTCAGGTTTCCCCAAACCCAATTTCCTTCGAAAACAGCAATATCAGAATCTAAAGAATTAATTATTCTAAACCATGCTCCACATGAGCCATTGTGAGTGAACGGGTATGGAAAGAGAGGCAGAACTCCCTTGTATTTCTGATATGGAGGGAGTCGGCCACATATCCAACAGTTTGTAGCATTATTAGCCTGATGGGAGTGATGTAACATACTAATGAATGTATTGTTGCGCAGCGCAAGTCTGTAAGACAATTCATGAGGGGGTAATTCACTAAAAGAATGTTCGGCAGTGACGTTGTAAGCAGATTGAGTATGCTTGAAGATAGGGTAATATATATGCAGCAATATACTGGCAACAATAATCAGAAGGCTTAGAAAAAACATAACCAATAATGTCACTATACAGTGACTACGAAGTGATTTACAATATGCACATTTCTTGAATTGTCTCTCTCTCTCTCTCTATCTCGGTCTAGGGGATACATGTCAGAAACTAATTTAACCGATTCACCTAGGGGAGGACTTAAACAATTAAACTGTCTGACTTGCTAGACCGCAATTTCGTTTTGTACTCCTCTTGTGGAGTTTTCTCTCTCTTGGGAACTTTAAAGTCACTAAAATCGAGGCAGTCCTTTGAGGGGGTGGAAGAGTCAGTTTCTGGCAACAGTTCATTACATTTTTTAATATGACTTGTGTGGATCCACCCCTTTCGGCCCTCCACTTTAATTGCCGTCCTCGTGGTCAGAAGGACGATCTTCGGCTCCTTCCAGCGGGGCTCCAGTGGGCTTCTCCTGTCAAAATTTCGGATTAAGACTGTATCACCAGGACGGACATCGTGTGGCTTTACATCAGTGTTGTCGGGAAAGGCTGCGGCAACCTGTGAACGACATGATTGGAGTGCAGACATCAAGGAGGCAAGGTAATCTGTCAGCATATTACAGTCAACATCGGTTATTTTCTTAGGCAATGGCGTCCCCCACATATTTGGTGGTCGGCCAAAGACCACCTCATTCGGGGATAGTCCTGATCTCGAATGGGGGACCATTCTCATATAGAACAGTGCAACTGGCAGGGCGACTATCCAGTCGACCCCTTACTCTTTACATATTTTGGCGAGACGTGTTTTCAATGTCTGATTGTGTCTTTCTACAAGGCCAGCTGCCTCGGGATGTCGGACGCAATGGAATTTCCACTGATATCCTAGCAGAAGTGAAACCTGCTTCATGAGCTCGGACGAGAATGGCTGTCCGTTATCTGAGTACACGATACGAGGCAAGCCGTACCGTGGGAAGAATTCTCGAACCAGCTGCCTGGCAGTGGTCGGGGCAGTGTAATCTGGGACTGGATATGCTTCGGTCCAACGGGAAAGTGCACAAACAACTACGAGGACATACTTGAATCCTTGACAACGGTCCATCTGGATATAATCCATCTGGAGGACTTCAAAAGGGTGATCGGGAGGATGAAATCCACCTTGCTCTACAGGGACGCTTTTACCTGGATTGAACTGACAACAGATCATGCAAGTACGCACTTTCTGTTTTGCTGCTGCTCGTAAATGTTTGTTGTACCAGAGATTCTGTAAACTGTCTAACATAGCTTTTTCTCCTAGGTGTGCTGGACTATGTGCGGTATTTATTATGGCTTGAACCATAGAGTCGGGGAGAAACCATGTAGATTTTCCCTTCGTCATCCATCCCTGATCTGTCTGGATCCCTCCTAGTTCAGTCCATTTCTTGATTTCATCTGGAGTAGCATGTGTCTGAATATCGATTACATCTAGTGTGGGATCCCTAACTGTCATACAATGTGTCGGCACTATGATCTTTGTTACATCAGTTGTCTGGGTGTGAGTCAATGCTGTATGTTTTGCTGTTTGATCTGCCAGGTCGTTACCCTGGGAAATAGAGTCTGTAACTTTAGTATGTGCTTTACACTTCATAATGGAAATGCCTGAAGGCAGATGTATTGCTTCTAATAGTGCTTGAATGAGAGGACCGTGTTGGATCTTGGCACCGTGAGAGGTCAAGAAACCTCGTTCTTGCCATAACACTCCGAAGTCGTGTACGACTCCGAAAGCATAACGTGAATCTGTGTATATGTTAACATTTCTGTTCTTGGCTAGTATACAGGCTCGGGTCAGAGCGATGAGCTCTGCTGCTTGAGCGGACAGTGTATCAATACGATGTGTTTCTTTAACTTCAGTTTCAGTGGTCACTGCATATGCGGCCACTAATTCTCCTGTGCTTGTTCTCATACATGAACCATCCACGTAAAGTGTCAGGTCTGGATTTGTCAGTGGAACATCTGTTAAGTCTCGTCGGGGCTTTGTTACTGCATTAATGATCTCTATACAATCATGCGGGGCTGAATTTGTCATAATCGAAGGTAACAATGTAGCAGGATTTAGAATGTTACAGCGTCTTATTTCTATGTGTGGCTGGAATAGCATCAATTCATAACCTGTCAGTCGTGCTATAGTCAAGTGTTGAGTCTGGGTTCGGTTTAAAAGAACCTCTACAGAATGTGGAACTTGTACTGTCAATGGGTGTCCTAATACAATTGAATCGCTCTGTCTGATTGCTAGGGCTGTCGCTGCAACTGATTTTAAGCACGCAGGGAGTGCCTGGGCTACTGAATCCAATGTACTTGAAAAATTAGCACAAGGCTTATGTGAACCTGCTTGATCTTGAGTGAGGACAGACAACGCTGTACCATCACGTTCTGTAACAAAAAGCGTAAAAGGTTTGCTGTAACATGGTGTCGCTAAAACTGGTGCTTGACATAAAGCTTTCTTTAATTCCTCAAAGGCCTGTGTATGTTCCTGTGTCCAGGGGAGGGCAGTCGAAGTCGCTGCCTCCTGTGTTGTCAACTGAATGAGTGGTTTAGCTAGAAATGCATATTGAGGAATCCATTGTCTGCAGTACGAGGTGAGGCCTATAAAGGCCCGCACTTCCTTTTGTGTCTGGGGTTGTGGCATGTTTACAATTAACTGGATGCGATCAGGAGTGAGCTGTCTCCCCACTTTGGACAGCAAGTGACCCAAGTACACAACTTGCTGAACACAGAATTGTAGCTTCGAAGGAGACACCTTGTGTCCCTTGTCGGCCAGAAAATGTAAAACTGGCAGTGATGCTTGTTCACATTCGGGTTCACTTCGTGCGGTGATCAGCAGATCATCGACGTACTGTAGTAAGGCAGTGTTAACTGGCATTTGGATACAATCAAGTTGTTTTTTTAGTGCTTGGCTATAGATGCTGGGGCTTTCTGTGAATCCTTGAGGTGCGCGTGAAAATTTGAAACTTCGTCCATTTAAACTGAATCCAAAGAGATATTGGCTCTCTTGATCAATGGGGACACTGAAGAAGGCGTTCTTGAGGTCAATTACAGTAAAGAACGACGCTTCTGAATCAATAGCAGTCAATAAGGATGAGATGTCGGGAACCACAGGATACTGTGGGACAATGCATTTATTGAGTTCTTGTAAATCAATCACCAGCCGATATACTGGCGGTGCATTGGGATCAGTACGTTTAAGAATCGGAATGATAGGGGAATTACAGATATTGGAGTCGGTTTCTACGACCACTCCTTTGGCAATGAGCTCTTCAACGATTTCCAGTAAAGCCACTACAGCATCGGGTGGTAACTTGTATTGTCTGATTCGCGGTAAAACAACTCCTGGTTTGAGTGTAACACGGTATGGTGTAATGTGCATGCAACCTACATCGGTTGGGCCTTGTGCCCACAGGTGTTTCGGTACATTTTTCAATCTGACATCAAACTCTCGTAATACATAGTGACCCTTAAAGTCACGCAGGAAAAGTCTAACTCCTTCCGGAGAACCACATATCACAGCTCCTAGAGCCTTCAATGTTTTGATACCTAACAAGTTTTCTGGACATGATTTAGTCAGTAACAAGTCTGTAACGCGTGATAATGGACCTACAGCTAGAGGGACCGGTTTCATACTTCATTTACAATAGGCTATCCTGAAAAACCAAGGGAAACATTCTGTGAGCCTGAGAGGGGTGCCCCTGGGACTTCATTATGGCTGATCGTTGTGCGGCTTGCCCCTGTGTCTATTAAAAACTTTCTATCTTTTCCCAATACTTGACTGTGTACATAAGGACCCTCTTGATCTACAGGAATCTCAATAAGAGGCAAGCCAACCTCCCTCTCTAGGCTGTTTCATGTGTATCGCTGATAATCAGATTGGGCATACTGGTTCATCTGTCGTGAAACTTGCTGCGTCGCGGCAATGGGCTGTGGCTGTGATACCGCTGCGGTCTGTGCTGTATGTGGTGGAGCATGCACAGGCTGTGAATTCTGTGAAGTCTGTGGCTGACCCTGGTCTTGTCTAGGCGGATGCGGTCTTTCTTTAGTTTTACCTGTTGCTATATTGTGTTTCAGGACTGGACATTCATGTACGTAGTGACCTGGCTGTTTGCAATAGTTGCATGTCCCTTTAACGGGAGCTGCCGAATTACCTGTCTGGGTCGCACCCTTTCTCTGACCGTCGGCTGGAACCGACTGGGCCACTAACATTTTCATTTTTGTGTCTTTCATACGTCTCTGTTCGTGATCCTGTTCTTCTCTAATTCTGTTCTGGTGGTATTGTAACATTTGTAACATCTGGGATGGCGTATTTGCTTGCAATGTACTTTCAACTTTATATACACGGTTTTTAACTGATGTCAGGGAATTCTCGACTAATTTTGTTACAAAAAGGTGTGAGTACGACTCGCTACCTGGTTTTAGGCCACTATTAATAATGAAACATTTCTCGAATCTGGAATAGAAATCACTAGTATCTTCATCGTGTTTCTGTTTACAGGCTGAGATTGCGTCCCAGTCTTCCTTTTTAGTTGTCAATAATCTTGGCAAGACCTGTACTATTAAACCTGGTAATGCTTTAGCTTTGTCCCCAAGGCCTAGCCCTGGGGTACGACCTTTTTCCTCGTCTTCTATTTCAGTCCAGATAATCTTTTTATCTCCCACCTCCCATTCTTTTTCTTTGAGTTTCTCGTAGATGCCGGTGGGCAGCAGTACTTTTAACAATTTCATAATATCTGTATACGTGTAATCTCCCATGAGTAACATGTCTTTAAGTTCTCGGTGAAAACCTGCAGGGTCTTTATCATGACAGGGTACTAGTTTCTTCATTTCTAACAATTCCAACTTTGTTAAAGGTGTGTACACAAACACACGTTCCAAGGCGTTATTGGCATTCATAACTGGGTGTACTTCTCGTAAAGGATTCTGCCTGTCAAAATGACACATTTTTCTTTCTGGGGGCGGAGCTGAGACATATTGTGGGCCTAAGAAGGCGTTATATCTGCAGCGTTGTTCTAGAATTATTTGAATTAATCTGGTACTTAGGCCTCTCCATCTATTCATAAGTAGCGCTTCTAATGTATCAGGTAAGGGACCTGGATCAGAATGTTGTTGTCTGTATAACGTGATGAGATGCTGAATCATGTATACACCAGCTAATCTCTGCTCGTCTGGGGAAAGGTTCAGAAATGTCTGTGCTATTGTATCATCATTGTATGTGCTAGAGTTGTCAGCCCATAGGACTGCTGACCGGGCTAGTTCTTGTTCATCCATAGAATTGAGTACATGGTACCCCATTTGTTCTTGAAGAATTTTATCGGTAACTTGAAACAGATGTTCAGGAGAACTCGGTTTTGATATGCCAGAGAGAAAAACTCTCTTGCTTTCTGGACGAATGCCTTTCCTAAGGTAATTTCCCTTACCTACATACGCTATTATTTCTTTAGTCGTGTCTAGTTCTTCAGGTCCTTCCTCCTCGGAGGAGTTATTCCTGTCACTTGCTTTTTCTTTTTCGTGTATATCTATTACTGCTTTTCTAATTTTCTTGTACATACTTGCTATACAATTCAGCTTATCATGATTTCCTTCGGCTATATTTTGACCCCACTTGTTTAGTGCTTCCATCTCTTCCTGGTCTACTCCAGGCCTGTCTCGTTCTCTTATTAAGCAATTTATGAAGAAACGTAATATACAACCTTGAGTGTCTACTTTCTGGTGAGCCAGGGCCTCTTTAATACTTTCAGGATCTTCCCCAGTCTGGACAAGATGATATATTCTATCTAGGTGTTCAGTCATTCTTGGAAATAACACTAGGTAATCTGCAACTTTTCGTAAGCGTAGTGATGCTAACAACATTCTATCGTCTTTACGGGTACTGGATCATATCTGCAAAATGGAAGGGGTTCTTTAAGCATGTCGAGACGGGGTGATTGGGGTGTACGTTGCTTCAACATGTCCCTAAGGTTTAATCTGTGTGTTGCTGGGGGGGCCGGAGACCTCCTGTCGCACCTCCTGTAACGGAGGCTTGAAAATTGTATGTCTGTGGAGTCGGTATCTGTACCTGAACTTGTCTCTTACTAGGATCAGGCGCAAACGGATTTGTTGTGTCAATCTTAGGTGTGGGAAGTGGTGGAGGTGGAGGAGCAGGCGGAGCAGACTGTCGAACGGGTGAACTTTGTTGCGGTGATGACTGGACATTGTCTTGGAGCAGATGGCCACCTCCGTCACCGTCAGTAGGCGGTACGTGGGCACGTGGATTGGTGTAAGCGGGTGCTACATCGTCTAGATAGGAAGCAAGGAATATGTCTTTGGTGGTCCTGTGACTTACTTTAGTCGGAACCAATGGTGGCGGCAGATCTTTCGGTATTTCTGAAGTGGCTCCAGGCAAACCCTCGGCCACTAAGTACATGCCATTTACAAGATTGTTTCGCATACGGTCCACTTGTTCTGCTTTTACTCGGATCCCTTCATTAACTAATTCGTTTTCTCGGACTCTATCCGACTCTTCTCTATGTCTGTCTTCTTTACGGAGTGCTTTTTCGGCACGTTTATGTGATTCTTTACGCCAAAATTCTATGGCGTCTTTCTGAGATTGTCTGGCTTTCTTTTTCCATAACGCTTCTTCTACCTTCATGATGCA
Source organism: Lissotriton vulgaris (assembly GCF_964263255.1). NCBI lineage: Eukaryota > Metazoa > Chordata > Amphibia > Caudata > Salamandridae > Lissotriton > Lissotriton vulgaris. Next base: position 1,753,928,416 of record NC_141691.1, read on the forward strand.
CTCGGCATCCCATGTTCCTGTAACAGGCCATCTGTGTCTCTCGTCTAGGTGCTTGGTATAATCGGCCCATAAATCTAGATACAGTATGGCATCTAAGCCATGCTTATGGTACATAAAATTTCCAGGAGTGTCCCTAGGGGGGATAGGAATTTCTTCCTCTAGTATCCCTTTCCTAGTTCCTATCTGTCTTAATTTATTGAAAAACGGCATCTTGTTACTTAGTACTGGATACTCGATACTTGTTACTTACTCTGAACACAGCTAGTTACACAAAAACACAATAATGTACATCAAACAATCACTCATACCACGACATTAATTACATGAAAACATTTTGAACACATATGACTACCCACGATACTAGATGTACTGCTAAACAGCACAGATACACTGTTGGAGAACAGTGCAAGAACTTGAATAACTGATGTACTGCTAAACAGCACAGATACACTGTCTAAAACAGTGCAGACCGTGTTTGTGTACCCAAACCCGTCTTTACCGGATACATAATAATGCACCCGTCTAGATACGTCCCAGCAATGGTACTCACCGGGAAGCACGGAACAGAAGGCCTCGGCTAACTCGACTGGACTGGACCGGACTCGGCTCGACTCGACTCGACACGTGGATACTTCGGAAACTGGTGGGCCTCTTGACACCTCGGACCTTGCTTCTTTCGGCTAGGCTCTGGTCGGGATCCTCCGCACTCCTCACCGCCTCGTCTGGGTGCTGATCGCAGTCTCCGTCACCTCCGTGGGCCAGAGGGAGATACAGGAAATCCTGCGGGTACGCGTAATTGTCCGTCTTGACTTATGGCAGGGGGCAGAGGTTGCAACGCACCAACCGGCGCGTAAGGTGGGGGAGGGGTCCCTGTTCGGGCGCCAGGTAAGTACTAAAATCAGAATAACTCAATCGGAAAGAAAGAGGCAGAGTCCGTGGTGTTAGAGTTCTTAGGGGTTTTATTCCTTAAAAAGGAATGGTTCTCGAACCGGATATCATGTTCCTGACACCACTGGGGTTCAGGAAGGGATAGAGCATACTTTATTGACAAGACATAACTTTTATACTTAAAGCATATACTAGATACCAATACAGTAGGCGTAACAGCTGAGAGAAACAAGATAAAAGCACACACGTGTTAGCAATACGTAATCAAAAGGCGTGAACTAGGCGTGAACATAGGGGTGTGTGCTAGAAACGTCCCATGAAAGTGTCACAAGTAGGTGGGTACATAACGGAATCTTGCAATGTCAGCAGAAATCTAAGGTCTGGATGCGCGCGCAGCTGCATGACGTGTGATTGACGTGGAGCTGGAGGGTGCAGGGGACTTGACATTTACACTAGCGGAAAGAGACAGAAGTCTGGCATGTCAGATCAACTTGTTCCTATATCATATCTGATATCTGATGTTTGGGAACCATATTATCTAGAGGAAAAGGTCTCTTGAGCAGAGGCTATTCTATACTGACTGTGAGTGCGTGTATAAGCGTCTACGTGTCTACATGAGATGCGAGGGGGCATGGGCCTACCATGGTAACGGGAGCTATGAATTACTTGCACGGAGACAGTGAGGCCGGGCCCTTTGCTCTGCAGCTGGAAGGATGTTTACTTGAACTAGTAGGCAGGAATGTGTATTTGGAGGAGCGGAGCAGATAATTCGAAGGTTGAATACAGTCTTGGCAGGCAACAGGCTGAGCTAAGCGCCATGAGCCGCACAGGGAGTAAGGCAGAAGTCACGGGTACAGAGGCAGCCTAGGCCGAGGCATTCAGTGTCAGAAGGCAGGAAAAGGCTCGATGGCAGAATTCAGAGGCCTACTTCGCCAGAGCTGAAAAACGTGTAAAGTACACCACAAAAAGACGTTGGCATGGCATACTTAGAAACGGAGTATTCAACCCGTTCAGGGTGGATCTGAAAGAGGACATGTTAACGTTAGACGCAAATGTATTTGCGTCTTCATAGCTGGCACTTCAGGTCCCACTGCAGAGCCCTCATCCGCCACCGGGCGTGATGCACCAGAAGGATGCAGGAGGCCATCAGCCCCAGAAGCCGCAGCGTCAACCTGACCGAGGCTCAGGATAAAGGCTGAAAGATCTGAATCAGAGCCTGAATATCCCGAAGCCGCTGTTCGGGTGGCTAAACCCGAAACTGCGCAGAGTCTAGAACCGCTCCGATGAAGAGGAGCTTCTGAGAGGGACACAGGTGCAACTTCGGCACGTTGATGGAGAACCCCAGCAACTGCAGGAGGTCGGCCGTAGTCTGGAGGTGGCTGACGACTGTCTGGGGCGAGCCCGCCTTCAACAACCAGTCGTCGAGGTAGGGGAAGACTGACACCCCTAACCTGCGCAGATGAGCTGCTACCACTGCCATCACCTTCGTGAACACCCGTGGGGCGCTGGTAAGGCCGAAGGGGAGCACTGTAATCTGAAAGTGCTCGTGGCCTACCGTGAACCGCAGGTAACGCCGGTGGGCCGGCAGGACGGGGATGTGAAAATAAGAGTCCTGCAAGTCCAACGCTACCAGCCAGTCTCCAGGGTCCAGGGCAGCTAAGACCTGAGCCAAAGTCAGCATCTTGAACTTCTCCTTCCGGAGGAAGCCGTTGACGTTCCGTAGGTCCAAGACAGGGCGTAGGCCCCTTTTGCCCTTCTTGGGTACCAGAAAGTAGTGGGAGTAACAACCACACCCTACTTCTGGCCCAGGAACGCGCTTGATGGCCCCCTTGGCCAAGAGGGCCGTGGCTTCCTCTTGTAGAAGTTGCAAGTGATCCCCCGACATGCAGTGGAATTGCGGTGGCATGGCTGGAAGGGTCGCCTCGAAGGGGAGGGAGTAGCCCCTTCGGACGATCTGCAGCATGACGTGACAGTGCGCCAGTGGGAGAGGTGATGGCGAATCCTGCCTTCCACTGGCGTTGCATGGGCCTGAAAACTCGGACTAGGAAGGTTTTGAGGCAGGTGCTGCGGAGGGAGGTGTGGACTGGCCTCGCCGTTGTCCTCGACCGCCGCCACGGCGGTTTCCACGGCCGCCACCGCGCTGTTGAACATTCTGCGGTGCGTGGCTGGCAGCACGTGTGGGGGCACCCCTTCCTTGGCCACGAAAGGAGCGAAAGGCACCAGATTGCTGGCCGAGAGGCCCAAGGACTTGGCCGTAGCCCTGGAGTCCTTAAAATGCTCAAGCGCATGGTCTGCCTTGTCGCCAAAGAGGCGACAGCCATCGAACAACATGTCCAGAAGTGTGGCCTGGACATCGGCTGAAAAGTTGGCGGACCTCAACCAGGCATGGCGCCGAACTGCCACTGTCGTTGTCATCGCCCTGCCCAGTGACTCCGTGGTATCCAGCCCACACCGGATGGAATATCGCGCCGCATCTCGGCCCTCCACCAGGGTTTGGGCGAGTTTAGCCCGGACCTCCTCCGGACATTGTGGCAGCACGTCCGCGACGGCGTCCCACAGGGTGTGGGTGTAGCGGCCCAAGAGACAGGCGGTATTGACAGACCGCACCCCTAAGCTTAGGGACGAGAACACTTTCTTCCCGAACTGTTCATATCTCTTGGATTCCCGATCGGGCAGAGCCGAAGGGAATGCGGTCTGGGAAGTGGAGGCCTGGATAACCAGGCTCTCGGGGTGGGATGGGTGGACAAAAAGCATGGGTCGCCCAGGGCCGGGCGGTAGCATCTGGCCACGTTCCTATCCACAGGCGGACCTGTGGCGGGCTTGGACCAAGTGCCCACAAGAACGTCACACAAGGCCTCATTGAACGGCAGCAGAGGCTCGCTGGAGCTTGACTGCGGTTTGAGGACCTCTGTGAGGAGGTTAGTCCTCACGGCCGTACCGGGGAGCTCAAGGTTTAAGGCCTTGGCCGCCCTCGTCAACACTACACTGTAAGTAGACCCCTCCTCCAAAACCATGGTTGGAGGGGAGACAAATCCAGTGTCTGTCGAAGTGTAAATACCACTGGCCTCCCCAAGCTCATATGTCCAGTCCTGTTGAGACTGGCACTCCAGTGCCAGAGGGTCCTCAGACCCCTCCCAATCTCCCTCTTCACCCGCCTCCTGTAAAACAGGACGAACAGACGGGGCCTCCTCCTGGAAATAAAAATCTCCAAAGGCCGTCGGAAGCGGCGCCCAGCGGCGCCGTTCCGGCGCCAGAGTCGGACCGAGGGGAACATTGGGGACGGCGTCCACAGTGGGCGCCGGGGGCGACACTCGTGGGGCCGACACCGTTGAGGTTGTGAGGTCGACCGGCGACGACCCGGATCCGGAAGCGGATCGGGTGAGGTCCTGCGGCGCCGGGACCGAAGTCACCGGCGGCGTAGGGGCCGAAGCACCCGACTGCGTCGGGGCCGAAGCACCCGGCCTGCTAGGGCCTCCAGCCTGGACCGTTGGGCCCGGAGGCGCCACGGAACCCGAATGAGGAGGGAGGGACCTCATGGCCATGAGGTACCGCTCGATCTCCTGCGGCGTCGTGCCGTGCCCAGGGATCCGAAGGTGTGGGGCAGGATGCGACGTTTGCGACTCCCTCGGAGCCGCGTGGGCGGTGTCGCCCGAACCCCCGGCCGCATCGTGCGAGCGTCGGGGTGGGTCGGAGGAACAATGACGTCTCTCTGACCTCTCATGCCTCTTACCTGAGGACTTGGATCCTGATGACCGATGTCCACTCCCAGAGCTGCGATGACTCCGACCCCGCGACCGGTCCCTCGACCTCCCGTGGGACCGGGACCTGGAACGGCGCGGGGCCAACTGCCGGAGCTCGAGTCGCTTGCGGGACCGCTATCGCCTAGCTTTAGACGTCAGGGCCCGGCAGTCGGAGCAGGTGCGGTCGTCGTGGTCGAGGCCTAAACACTTCCGGCACCGGCAATGGGGGTCCGTAACCGACATCAGTCGGTCGCACTTCGAACAGGGTTTGAACCCGGGCATCCCTACCGGCACCGATAGAGTCGAAGACTCGAGGAAAGAAATGATCAAAAGATCAAAAAGTTCAGTCAAAAAATGACTAGGGGTAGAGCTTCTACGGATCTGCGCTAGCTGGCGCGGAAAAAAGAACTGACGTCAGCGCGCATGGGCGGCGTCTAAGTACTCTGACGACGTCATTCCGGCGCTAACGCACAAGTTACTACTTGTGTAACGATATATCTGTAAGAGACATTAGTTAGTGATAGATTCCTTACATTAGAATATCCCCAGGCGTCAGACTGGATCCGGAAACTTTTGCGTAGCAATACCCCTGCGCGCTGGTAGGCGTCGTCTGCGGCTCTGCGTCCGTCGTCGGCGTCGTGAGCGCCGGGATGACGTCGTCGGAGTACTTAGACGGCGCCCATGCGCGCTGACGTCAGTTCTGATAACACAGCTTTTCCGCGCCAGATACGCAGAGCCATGATAGAACTAACACTGGTGCCATGAAACTAGGGCCCTGAAAGGGGATGACCTTAACCCTAGATATCGGTTCGCAGAATGGGGAGGATGGGTGGGTCGGTAAGGAATCTATCACTAACTAATGTCTCTTACAGATATATCGTTACACAAGTAGTAACTTGTGCATCTGAAAGAGACACGTTAGTGATAGATTCCTTACCTTAGAATAGATACCCCAGCAATACCAACCCCGGTGGTGGGTCTGCGAACCAATATCACACCAGAAAGTCCTGGAGGACGGAACGGCCAAAGAAGCCATCCCTCCGGACTTGACTGTCCAGGCAGTAGTGTCTTGCGAACGTGTGCAGCGAGGCCCACGTGGCTGCCTGACAGATGTCCTGCAGGGGGACACCGCGGCCCAGGGCAGTTGTCGTTGCCGTGGCCCGAGTGGAGTGAGCCCGCAATCCAGCCGGGGGCTCCTTCCTCGCCATGGAGTAACATGCTTGAATACACAAGATGATCCACCTAGAGATGGTCCTCTTGTGCACAGCCTTTCCCTTCTTCGCGCCCACGTAACCAACGAAGAGTTGGTCATCCACCCGGAATTGGCGTGTGCGATCTAGGTAGTAGGAGAGCGCACGTTTTGGATCCAGACGGTGGAGCCTCTCCTCCTCTTTCGAGGGGTGCGGAGGCGGAAAGAAGGTGGACAAAGTGATGGACTGCCCGATGTGGAAGGCCGTGACAACCTTGGGCAGAAAGGAAGGTCGTGTACGTAACACCACCTTATCAGGATGAACAGACAGGAAAGGTGGAGAAGAAGAAAGAGCCTGGAGCTCACTCACCCTCCTGGCAGAGGTGATGGCAACCAGGAAGGCCGTCTTTAGAGTAAGGAGACGAAGAGGGCAGTTATGAAGCGGCTCAAAGGGAGCACACATCAGATAGGTGAGAACCAGATTCAAGTCCCACTGGGGCATCACGAAGGGAACAGGAGGGAACATGTGCGTGATGCCCTTCAGAAATCTACTCACAATAGGGGACTTGAATAAAGAAGGCTGATCTGGTAGCCTCAAGAAGGCTGATAGAGCAGAAAGGTACCCTTTAAGAGTGCCCAGAGCAGAGCCCTGCTGGGCAAGGGAAAGAAGAAAGAGCAGCACTTCCGAAAGGGGTGCAGAGAGAGGATCCACAGCCTTTGCTGTGCACCATGCCACAAATCTGTTCCACCGGCAGGCGTATACCGACTTTGTGGAGGGACGCCTGGCTGCCAGAATGATATCACAGACTTCGGGAGGCAAGTCAAATGGCCTCAACTGCCGCCGCTCAATCTCCAAGCTTGTAGGTGGAGACTGGACAGGTTCGGGTGCAGGACCGTCCCCTGCTGCTGCGACAGAAGGTCCTCCCGAAGAGGCAGACGAATCGGGGGATCGACTGACATGCTGAGTAGCTCGGGATACCAGTATCTTCGTGCCCAGTCCGGAGCCACAAGGACGACCTGGGCCCGGTCGCGCCTGATCTTCTTCAGCACTCTGGGCAGAAGTGGTATAGGCGGAAAGGCGTACAACAGACCGCAGCTCCACTCGCGACGAAAAGCGTCTCCGAGCGAGTGCCGCCTTGGAAATTCCAACGCGCAGAACTGCTGACATTGCGCGTTCTCTTCTGTGGCGAATAGATCTAACCAAGGCTCTCCCCACTGTCGAAAGAGACCTTGCGCCACGTCCGAGTTCAGACGCCATTCGTGATCCATCATGCACCGGCGGCTGAGTTCGTCCGCCCTGGCATTCAGAGAGCCTGCCAGGTGTTGAACCACCAGGGTCACGCCCTGATGTTCCAGCCACTGCCAGAGGCGCAGAGCCTCCTGGCAGAGGGTCCACGACCCCACACCGCCCTGTTTGTTGCAGTACCACATGGCGGTGGTGTTGTCGGTGAACACTTGCACTACGCTCCCCTTGACAGAGGGGAGGAATGCCTTCAGTGCAAGACGAATCGCCCGCAGCTCCAGAAGGTTGATGTGGAGCCGGGACTCCGCCGGAGACCAGAGGCCTCTGATCTCCGCCTCTCCCATGTGGCCTCCCCAGCCCTGGAGGGACGCGTCCGTCACAACTACGTGCTCCGGCTGAGGTAGGGAGAGGGGTCTGCCACTGACCCAGTCGTGGTCCGTGAGCCACCACTGCAGTTGCTTCGCAGTGCCCTCCGAGATCAGGACATGATCGGACAGGTTGCCCTGATGCTGGGCCCACTGAAACTTCAGGTCCCACTGCAGAGCCCGCATCCGCCACCTGGCGTGACGCACCAGAAGGATGCAGGAGGCCATCAGCCCCAGAAGCCGCAGCGTCAACCTGACCGAGACCCGGGATAACGGCCTGAAGACAGGAATCAGAGCCTGAATATCCCGAACCCGCTGTTCGGGTGGGTAAACCCGAAACTGCGCCGAGTCGAGAACCGCTCCGATGAAGAGGAGCTTTTGAGAGGGACACAGGTGTGACTTCGGCACATTGATGGAGAACCCCAGCAAGTGCAGGAGGTCGGCCGTAGTCTGGAGGTGGCTGACGACTGACTGGGGCGAGCCCGCCTTCAACAACCAGTCGTCGAGGTAGGGGAAGACTGATATCCCCTGCCTGCGCAGATGGGCTGCGACCACCGCCATCACCTTCGTGAACACCCGTGGAGCACTGGCAAGGCCGAAGGGGAGCACGGTAAACTGAAAGTGCTCTTGGCCTACCATGAACCGTAGGTAACGCCGGTGGGCCGGCAGGACGGGGATGTGGAAATAGGCGTCCTGCAAGTCCAACGCTACCATCCAGTCTCCCGGGTCCAGGGCAGCCAGGACCTGAGCCAAAGTGAGCATCTTGAACTTCTCCGTCCGGAGGAAGCCGTTGACGTTCCGCAGATCCAAGATAGGGCGTAGGCCCCCTTTGCCCTTCTTGGGTACCAGAAAGTAGTGGGAGTAACAACCACGTCCTACTTCTGGCCCAGGAACGCGCTCGATGGCCCTCTTGGCCAAGAGGGCCGAAACCTCCTCTTGCAGAAGTTGCAAGTGATCCCCCGACACACGGTGGTATTGAGGTGGCATGGATGGAGGGGAAGACTCGAAGGGGAGGGAGAAACCCCTTCGGACAATTTGCAGCACCCACCTGTCCGAAGTGACTGTATGCCAGTGGGAGAGGTGATGGCGAACCCTGCCTCCCACAGGCGTCACATGGGCCTGAAAACTCGGACTAGGAAGGTTTTGAGGCGGGGGCTGCTGAGGGAGGTGTGGACTGGCCTCGCCGCTGGCCCCGACCACCGCCACGGCGGTTCCCACGGCCGCCACCGCGTTGCTGAACATTCTGCGGCGCGTGGCTGACGGTCCGTGGTGGGGCGCCCCTTCCGTGGCCACGAAAGGAGCGAAAGGCACCCGATTGCTGGCGTGGGGCCGTAAGGCCCAAGGACTTGGCCGTGGCCCTGGAGTCCTTGAAACGTTCCAGCGCATGGTCTGCCTTGTCGCCGAAGAGGCGACGGCCATCAAACGGCATGTCCAGGAGGGTGGCCTGGACATCGGCCGAGAAGTTGGTGGACCTCAACCAGGCGTGGCGTCGAACCGCCACCGTCGTTGCCATCGCCCTGCCCAGTGAGTCCGTAGTATCCAGCCCACACCGGATAGAAAAGCGTGCCGCATCTCGGCCGTCCGCAAGGGTTTGGCTGAGTTTAGCCCTGACCTCCTCAGGGCATTGTGGCAGCACCTCCGCAACCGTGTCCCACAGAGTGTGGGTGTAGCGGCCCAAGAGACAGTTGGTGTTCACAGACCGTAGCCCTAGGCTCACAGACGAGAAGACCTTCTTCCCGAACTGCTCATATCTCTTGGATTCCCTGTCGGGCGGGGCCGACGGGAATGCGGTTTGGGAGTTAGAGGCCTGGATGACCAGGCTCTCGGGGGTGGGATGGGTGGACAAAAAGCATGGGTCGCCTGGTGCCGGGCGGTAGCGTCTGGCCACGTTCCTGTCCACAGGGGGGCCTGTGGCGGGCTTGGACCAAGTGCCCAGCAGAACGTCACACAAGGCCTCATTGAACGGCAGGAGGGGCTCCGCGGAGCCGGACTGCTGTTTGAGGACCTCAGTGAGGAGATTAGTCCTCACGGCCGCGACGGGGAGCTGAAGGTTTAAGGCCTTAGCTGCCTTCGTCAACACTACGCTGTAAGCAGAACCCGCCTCCGAAGCCACAGTCGGGGGCGACGTAAATCCAGTGTCTGGCGAGGTGTCAATACCACTGGCCTCCCCAAGCTCATATGTCCAGTCCTGATGCGACTGGCAATCACGTGCCAGAGGGTCCTCGGACCCCTCCCATTGCTCCTCGTCACCTGGCTCCTGGAGACCAGGATTAACAGCCAGGGCCTCCTCGTGGAGATAGAAGTCTCCAAAGGCCGACGGAATCGGCGCCCAGCGGCGCCCCTCCGACTCCTGAGTAGGACCGTAGGAAACATTGGGGTCGGCAACCACATCGGCCGCCGGGGACGACACCTGAAGGGACGGCGCCGGCTAGGTCGTAAGGTCGACCGGCGAGGTCCCGGATCCGGAGCCGGATCCAGCGAGGTTGCGCGGCGCCGGGACCGAAGTCGCCAGCGGCGCCGGGCCCTTAGCACCCGACGTCGTCGGGGCGAAGCGCCCGACCCGGAAGGACCTCCAGACGGAGCCGATCGGCCCGAAGGCGCCACGGGAACCGACTGAGGAGGGAGGGCCCTCATGGCCATGAGGTACCTCTCGACCTCCTCCTGCGACGCGCCGTGCCCAGGGACCCGAAGGTGTGGGGCAGGCGGCGACGCGCTCGACTCCCGCGGAGCCGCGTGGGCAGTGTCGCCCGAGTCCCCGGCCGCATCGAGCGAGCGTCACGGCGGGTCGGAGGACCGATGGTGTCGTTCCGACCTCTCATGCCTCTTACCTGAGGACTTGGAACCAGACGATCGGTGTCCACTTCCGGAACGTCGATGACTCCGACCTCGCGACCTGTCCCTCGACCTCCCGTGGGACCGGGACCGGGACCTGGAGCGGCGCGGGGCCGAGTGCCTCAGCTCGAGACGCTTGCGGGACCGCTCCCGCCTAGCCTTCGACGTCAGGGCCCGGCAGTCGACGCAGGTTCGATCGTCGTGGTCGAGGCCTAAGCACTTCAGGCACCGGCGATGGGGGTCCGTGACCGACATGAGTCGGCCGCACTTCGAACAAGGCTTGAACCCGGGCATCCCTGGCACCGATAGTCGAGACAGTCGACTAAGAGAGATCAAAAAGGATCAAAAACTTTTCAGTCAAAAAGTGACTGGGGGTAGAGCTTCTTCCGGATCTGCGCTAGCTGGCGCGGAAAAAAGAAGAACTGACGTCAGCGCGCATGGGCGCCGTCTAAGTACTCCGACGACGTCATCCCGGCACTCACGACGCCGACGACGGACGCGGAGCCGCAGACGACGCCTACCAGCACGCAGGGGTATTGCTACGCAAAAGTTTCCGGATCCAGTCTGACGCCTGGGGATATTCTAAGGTAAGGAATCTATCACTAACGTGTCTCTTTCAGATGACGCCGACGACGGAAGCGGAGCCGCGGACGACGCCTACCGACGCGCAGGGGTATTGCCATGCAAAAATTTCCAGATCCAGTCTGACGCCTGGGAATATTCTAAGGTAAGGAATCTATCACTAACGAATCTCTTTCAGATTGTGTAGTCTATGATGTTTTATCATCCACTCAGTTCTATGTAGACATCTTGGTGAAGCAGGATTGGATGTTGTTAGTCATAGTGCTGAAAGTCTTACAGATCCCAGCAAGGAGTTGTACTGCAAAGTCACAGAAAGCCTACTTGTTGTTCCTGTCTGGGAGTACGCATAGCTTCTCGCTGACTACCCAGGTGATCACTGCCAGAGGCAGCTCATGTAGATACTTCTCCACTATATTGTGGGGCTATTCACCAGTGCTTTCACCACCCTCGTCATCATCAGGTGGATCAGGAATGTCAGGTTACTCTGAACGATGTTCACCGCACCTTTTCAGATATGAAGATGCTGAATCTGGGATGCATCTGGAAGAGTTTAGATCTCCTGCAATATTCTAGAGAGCCCTAGTCTGTTTGGCCTCGTAGAGCCTCACTTGCATTTTACGGATCTCCTTGTAGTACTGCTGCTGCTACACAGACAACTTAAATGCTGCAAGGACACAGGTGCAAGGGCCCTCCTTCTAGGACAGACATACTGCACCCAGCTAGAGGGGTGTCTAACCTATATCATAGGCAGTGGGTTGCAGGCATGGCACACAGATATGTGTGCCACGTCGACTCTACTTTTCTCTGCACCAAGACATACAGCCTGCAATGGCAGTGTGTGCGTGTTAAGGGACAGGACCTCTTAGGGTCGCACAATATGTGCTGCAGCCCTTAGAGGCCTTCCGTGGCCAAAGTGCCCGTGGTACTTTTTACAAGGTACTTACATGTGGCCAGAGAGGTGCCAATTGGGGCTACAAAGGTACAGTTTTGGAAAGAACACAGGCCCTTGGAACCTGATGGGCAGGGACCCAGGGCACACCAAGTCCAAGTGCATCCTAAATCTGGCACAAAGTTGGGGGGGGGGGGGGGGGGGGGGGAGAGGTACTGCTACAGAAACCCACTTTCCTACATGGTTGAAATAAAAGATATATTTTCCAACCAGATGGAGTTTACTTTGAGATTTGGAAGAGGACAAAGACAATGATTCAGGCTGTTTTCTACTGAAGCTGTGACGATAATCCAAGTATGTCTGTAGTGTGTTTAAAAGTGTTTCAGAGTGGAATGCTTAAATATAAAGCTGGTGAGGGAGTTCAAGACAGTTACAATCGCTACAAATACTAGCTGGGTGAATGCATTGATGGCTTGAGGCAGTAGTTAATAAAGATTTATTCAAACCACATTCTGTAAACGGGACGATGGCATTGCAAGTAAAATATATTTTTTTTAGGTGGAAAACTACAGGATATCCCTAAAGCAGCAAACTGGTCAAACGCCAAAGTTTTGAGCAGATTTATTTCAAACCAGTAGAGCACGTGGCTGAATTGACTTTTATGCGTAATGCTAGCCTCCTGTCTTGCCATAAAATGGTGATTCTCCAAGCAATTGTACCAGGAGAATTGTGATTTTTAAAGATTGGTAGGAGGTTAGCATTATCCCACTCTTGTTATAATGTTAGTAGTATATTTTGAAATGGAGTTAATGTATTTGTTTTCAGAAGTAGAAACCATAGGTTTAATGGCGTATTTAAGACATACGATTATATGTGTAAATTTTATTAAATGATTTGTGCAATATGCTAGCTTCCTAGTATTTAATAAAACCACGATTCTCCAGTTACAATTGTATGGAGAATTTCCATTATCCTTGAACTTTCGGCTGCCTATGACAGTCAACCACAAAATTCTGTTGACTGGATTAGAATAATGGTTTATCTCTAGAATTGCTCTAAACTAGATAATTTCCTTCCTCATTCCATAAGAAGTGGTATGCCTGGGATATTTGTATTCTTTCTCTTGAGTACTACAGCAGGAAGTCTCCCCAAAACTCTGCTTCATCGCTGCCGCTGTTTAACTGCCACTGGTCACAACTTTGGATCCAATGTAAGATGAACTTCAAGATGTACACAGACACTCAAATAGAGAGATGACCCCAAAGATGGGAATTGTTGTAATAAACACGTATCTGGCCTACATGCCCTTGGATGGGGTGGGTTATGATCCAAAATAAATAAAGAGATGCTAAAGAAAATATATAGAGCGGTGCTAAAAGAGGAAAAATAAAATGATAATAAAAGCATTTCATTATCGGGGAGGAGCCAAGCCGGCGACCAAGATGGCCGCCTAGGCTCCCGGCTCCGTCAACCTCCTTCTCCTCCCACAAGATCCTGTCACATATCCTGCGCCTATGCCGTGTCCTCGCATAGATGAGACGAAGGGATGCCCGACCGTGTGATCCCGAGTGATCTACCAGCTCTGATGACGGAGAAAGATCGATGTAAAGTTTGTGGCCTGTACCGGAGTTGGATCCGGGGCCTTGAGTAGTTGAAAGGCCGGGGGCGAGTTAAACAACATCGGCCATGAGAGATTGAGAAGTCCCAGTCGGTTCGGAAGTGAGCTGAGAGTTGTCAATTCCAATGGTAGACCTCTAACACTTAACAGCAGCAACAACGGAGCAAGGCACCGTTACCCCGACTGTCCCGCAGTGCTTTTTCCAATCTATTCAGTCATAGGAGGGTAGGGAGGCGGACGGGAACTTCGCCCGAACGGAACGAGGATTTACCGGAGATAGCCTGTGATGTCCTGGTCATTCCTGAGTTTGGTCGCTAAATAGAGATGGTTGGAAGATCTTGCCTTTGGGAGCGGCTTCATGTGAATGGATGCAATGCATGACATGGGGTCCTCGGGTGCCTCGAGTGTTGCCCTATCCCGCTTCACCACAGTGACTTCAGATGCCCAAGTGAGTGTTTCGGAGCCAAATATCCTGTCTGAGGGGGCTGTGGCGGTGAAGATGATTGTGCATACTGAGTGTGGTGATACGAGACCAACGCTGAGTGCTGTACTGGCGGCTATTGTGGGACTTCACACCTCCGTGAGCATGAAAATGCAAGCCCTGGATGGTATACTGGAGAATATCGCGCCCGGGAGTAGATTACAAAGTGCGGACCCCGTTGATTTGCTGGGCGGCATGGAGATCCTTGAGTTCGCTATGGATTCACTAACAGACGTCGGGAATTCTGTGGAACAAGAGGTGTGCGAGTCTATGGACAGCGGATTCACTGGCTTTGGTTGTGTAAATGTGACACTCTCTTTGCTCCCGGAACCTGCTTCAATCCTTCAACTGGAACATCTGGACTTCCTGTCGGTACAGTGGAACTATGAAGAGCATGGGGTCGGATATGCTTTGCTGTCTCGAGACTGTACATGCCTAGACGCTGACGCGCTGTAATCTGCTAGCCACTCTCAGCAGCAGGAGCCTCACCTGCCCTTTTACCTGTAACACCGTCGGAGTGCTCAGGCATTTATCAAACAGAGAATCAACATTAGGTGTCTGTAAATAATTTAGTTAAGAGTATGAATGCACTAAAATTATTCCCGCCTGCGAAACTCTGTACCCACACCGAGTATGTGTGGGGATTGTTGCTCATGTGCTTTTGGGGACTCTGCACCATGCCTACCACATGCATGAGTTAAAAACTTTGACTTTAAACTCTCATGACCCCGAGTGAGGCCCTGAATAAACCGCCTTGTCGGTTAAATATTAACATTGTGCCCTCCAAGGGTTAAAAGAACAGACACGGGGGGTTAGCTGTCTGTGGCATTGGGACTGTTAAACTGCGACATTACTTCCTCATTTCAGTCCGTTTATTAAATATTTTAATCTACTACTAGCGAACGCGAGCCTCGTTCGTAAACTACGTGACGTATATTTTAGCACTCACAGGAGGGATAGCCCGTAGCTCAAATCCAGCGTTAAGAAACCCCGAAAACGGGCACGAGCTGCTATACTGCCTCTCTCTGCCCGCATCCTGCCTGTTCCGATCCTCAATGAGGACGCCTCGGTGGATAAGAAATGAAGACGATACCAGGTCCCCTCCCTCAATTAACTGATGTTCGAGGTTGCTAACAGCCTGATGCTCTGAACGCGCTCCTTCTAATCATGGAGGCATATAGCAGTAACAGATTTCCCCACAGCGCGAAACTCTACCAAGCGTGTTCCACAAGGGAGGCGAGCGAGAGCTGAGCAGGTCCTCACCTCCCCTACACACACACCTATTACAGGGGAACACAGCACCCCCACTCTGGAGTTCCCACACGGAGTGGGAACGCAATTGAAATATCTTCAGAAGCCGAAAAAGTCAAACAATCTTAAAACAAAGAACGACTGACATTGAAAAATGAAAAAAACTCTCCCTCGGTTTGCAGCTCCCGCCCTCTAACGAAAATAAAGACCTGCGAGTGTCCTGACTAAAATTTCTGAAAGCACAGGTGGGTTTGAACAAACACACCGCTAATAAGAATGGCACCCACTGCGTTGAAACACATTGCTAAGGCTCACAACCTACACTGGCACCATGCAGTCTTTTATGGAAAAGATTAATCCAGCCCTGATGAGAGTCCGGTAATCCACAAACCAGAACTCGAAACGCGTCGGCAATGGCATTAAGTGGCAATGGTATTAAGTCCTTGAATAACTAGTAAACTGATTGAAGTGCATGAATGCTTAGAGTATTAGAATTATTTATTCTCTAAGTATAGGGTTGTTTAGTTGTCGAAATTCTTTCATTTTATGACAACTATATGAGATTAATCATGTATATATCAACTGTTTTTTGACATATCATTTGTTGTGTGTAAATGTATTGAATATGTATTTGTAGTTATATGTACGATAAGACACAATTTATTTGTTTTTGCACTGTTTTTGTACCATTGTGGCATTCTGTTTAGTTGATGATGTGTTCTTTTTGTGATTAAAATCATAAATCCAAAAAAACATGAAATAAAAGGCAAAATTCATTGCCAAGATAAACGTATTAATTTTTGTTTATCTTACTTCATATCAGTAATGTGTTTGAAGCGATTTGAGGCTTAGGTCATTTTTCTATTTTTGGTTCTACAATAAAACATAAGTATACCTTTTTATACTTACCTACTGGATTCTGTCTCTGAGTGTATGTGTATCAGCCCTTGAATGGGTGAATACATTAAAAGCTTAACACACCCTCTGGATAAGCCTAACTGCTCACCCACACTACCACAAGGAGAGCTGCTATAACTTATCTTATTTAGCATCTGCTATGCCTCCAGGGACTCCCTGGGCTCTGTGCACACTATACCTTACTTTGGTATAGTATATTCAGAACCAGCTTCCTACAAAGAGCCCCTGCATCAGACGCTCTCTTAAAAGATATTAGATATAGTAAGTATGCTAACTTCCAGATAGGATTTCTAAGAGATACAAAATGTATTTGAAGGCCTTGAGTTGAAGAAAGAAAAGATCATACACGCATCCAACAATGTACTATATCTAGGAGGAATTCCCTTCATAACTCTACAAATTAGTTCTCTTTTCTCTTCGGACTTACCTTCAATTTGTGAATGTCTGCAGCCAAAGTTCAAGTTAAATGATAAAAAGTTACCATCATAATTTCATCAGCCTCCACAGGATCCCAACTCTCCAAGCTCCCTTGGATCTCTTCCTTGTTTCTGGAGCCTATGACTCATTGAAGAGAATTGTAGCTTTTCTTAAAAGCTCATCAAACTTTCCTGATATCTTCCAAACAAAAAGGTTTAATACTCTTAAAACCATTAAGGATGTGCCTACTAAAAGACCTTTTGAAGCTTGAATCATGTAACGTTTCTCTACTGCTTATTCGAAAAGTGGTGGGAACAAAGCCTGAGGTGTCCAAAAAAGAGTTACTGTGCCTCTGTGAAGCTCAGTCTCCTTACATGAAGAAACACACTCTGAATCATTGAAAAGGAGGGAAAAGCGTACCCATTCAAATCTCTCCGTTCCTCTATTTAATTGCCCTTGAATCTGGGCAAATTATGAAATAGTTCTTTAACTGAAAAGGCAAACTCGAAGCAAAATGGGCCACTTCGTAAGAACCTAACTAACACTCTCCCTCTCATCATTCAGTTTATTTCGGGCACTTGCCCATAAAACACTTCAAACAAGATAAAATACATTAAAGGAATTATAAAATCTTCCTTGTAAAAAATTACCCAAAAAATGTAAATCAATTTAACATTAGTTTTGGAGTAATATTAAAAAAATATTAAATCATAAATATAGCAGCAATAGTATTTATATAAAAACAGTTATTAATTTTCAACGCATGGCTCCAATCAATGCCCTGGATTCTGGTAGTGTTAGACAACCTGAACAATGCTTTTAAAAGGGCGCATACGAAGTATAAAACATCGATCCCACCTTTTTCTTAAGTAACCATACTGCACATAAATATCGACTAATTCCAAAGACTAAAACCTGGCGTTTATCTGTGTGCAGGATTCGATAAGCCTCCCAGTAATGGCTCAACCCAATGGAGGAATACAGGGTTTAAGCCAGTTCCGCCTGGGCCTGTCATACTTGGGGAATAAAAAAAGCACATGTTCAATATCCTACCTTGCATGATTATGGAACCCACATTCTGCTAAAATAGGTTGGCGATATTTTCAGTTATGTGTGAATTTGTTAACTAATAATGTTTCCAACCTAAACTTTATAAATAGTGTGCGAGGTATGGGAGGTTGGATCTAATCTTAGTATCATTGATTTGTAGGGGTGGGTTTAAAAGCTAGAAATTCCTCCCCCAGACCCTTGGTTTTAGCCATACAGTGGTGTTCAATGGTATTTCTATTCCAAGAGGCAGCTTTGACACTACCCTTGCTATCATCTTCAATAGTGGTTGGATTATCCCAATACCCAGCCAGACCTAGGTCGTCAAGTTACAATTTGGCAAACTTGAACCAGGGAGGCAGTTGCGCCTTACTCAGGCCTTCATCCGCTGCCAGTATGTAGTGATGAAGCTCTTCAGTGTACCACAGTCCAACCCCCCATAAAAGGGGTTTCAGCATTGCCAGATCTTCCAACCGTTTAGGCCTGGTGTCGACAAATAATGGTAAAGTAGGGGTACTCTGTGGCAGACTAAATGGGGATCTCAAAAAATTATTTTCTTTTGAAATCATACCCGGGTGTTTGCGATCCCCCAAACTACTGCCCTCTCTTTGTCTCTAGAAAATCCTTTCCCCATAACTTCCAATCACTATAATCTATTAAATGTTGAATTTCAATCAGCTAGACAGTTCTCTACTCTTGGCAAATATTACAATTTCAATGCACAGCAAATGTGACAAGGTAAAAACAAGATTTAAAGACATCTTTATTGCTCACTCACTTTCTAAATGAACAGAATACTTGCTCCTTTCCAGCTTGAGCCCCCTTCTCATAACAGGACAGAAGAACTTAAAAATATGGCTTAACGAGTACATATGTCGAGGCCTGATTACAGGATAGAGGAGTTCAAGTTCATATTGCGTAGTCCTATTGTTCTAAATCGTCTGTTCTTCAAAGCGCTGGAGTTGGGGTAGTAAATAAAAGTATCTTGCCATAAAACAAAGTAGCTGGAACTTTCATCAAGAGTGGAAATACATTTTCTATGGTGTTTACCTGAACTGTTTCTGTTCCTCTAACAGATATAAACGTTATTATGTTGTGCAGTAGCCCATATTCTTGTAGTGCGTTTGTACCAGTTATTTCCAGAATTCTGTTTGGGCTTAGCAAATTGGCAGGTAGTTTGCGACTTGCGTGCTGTGGGTTTCATTTGACTTGGAGTGATAATTCCATCTTTCAGTTGGGAAGGAGCTATGGCCTTGAACAGCGAACAGTTGACTGGAGGTGCCCATTTCATTAGTTATAGAGGAAAAGGCGTTTTTGATGCAGGATATTGTTCCACTGCTAGATTAGATGAGTCGGACCTAGAGGATAACTTGGCTATTTCCTCCCAGGGAACTTGGCTAAAGTTGGTCAAGGATGGTTTCCATGGATCCAGATAAGCGCGGGCACAAGAGAGTACCGAGCATGATGTGAGTATGGGTTACTATACAAAAATAATGTGGCAGGGTGATTTCTGCACACTATCGTTTTCACTAATTAATGCACAAAGTCCAAAGTGATGCTCCAGGAACGCGAAGCGGCCACTCCACGCTTCCAAATACGCGACAAATATGCCCCTAATCACAAACACAATAATCCTGAGCACCAATGTTCAAATCACAGAGTTTCCATAACGAGTTGATGTAGATACGTTTATCACCTCAGTGATGATAACCATCAGTAAAGAGTGTATAGATCCCAAGCAGAGAATACTATATAGAAATTGCCATAAATAAATAGTGTGACCATGTTCCAGAATCGTGGATACACCCAAAGTGAGTCCCATGATTAGTGTGATCTGTTATCAAAAATATTTTTTGTTTACACCAAGCGGAAACAATAAGAAGAGGAAAGAAATAAAGAGAGAAGAGACATGATGGAGAACCTCACAATTTCTATTATCAAAACCCATGTTGTTCCACACTTCCACTGTATTGGGTTCGAACGCCAAGATCCGCCATAACTAACGGATACCATTTCAAACCTACTCACTTATTATTTCTATTGTAACGGTATTGTTTTCACGAGCACACAGTAACGTATACTGCCTCTCAATGTCCTAAATGGATAAAGTGCTTACATAGTTAACTAGAGTCCACATACACTACAAGTCCCATAGTGCTCCACTTCTTACCATATTCATCAATGTGGCTGCAAACCTGAGCATTATGTGTAATGTGCGTATGGGATATTTTCATTGTTGATAAGTTTTTTACAAATGCTGAAAAATTCCTTGTTTGGTTTTGTGGAAGTTTTTTGTGCATTTTTAAAACAGAGCATTATCCACAACATGGGAAATACAGATCAACACTTGACTTTACATATGTACACATAATGACCTGTTAAAGTGCTTTTCTTTGGCTTATGTTATCTAGGGCTCAATTAGGCTGCGGTGCCATCTTGTTCAAAATGCATGTTTCACCATGAAAGTTTACTTTATTATTTCTGTTGCACACAGTGAATCAAAGCCATTTTTGTTTATTTCTGAATTACACTGTTCTTGAGTGTCTTCAGCTGCCTACTTTATCAAATGCATTCACAATAGTTCACTGTTGTCTTTGTAACTAGTTTGTTCTGCCATCTTTGAATCACTTCAGCCCTCTCTAGTCCTTTTCTCAGGAGGTCACTACTACGACCCAGGACAGTCTTTCCGTCTCACTAAGCGCCTCCTCTGCAGGCCTGGGAAATTCATCCTCACCAGTCTTCAGCTCAGACTCTTTAAACATGACTGTATTAAACACCGGGACTAAGCTGCAAGTTCAAGCCCAGGTGTACGGCAGTGTCCAGTCAATACCGCCAGATCATCCTGAAAACTGCAACGCGGCTGATCCAACTCTGAAGCCCCAACTTCAACACAGCCCAAGCTTATGTTCAGGCGTTCCCTTAACCGGCCATAATGACCATCCATCTTTAAATAAGAGTTTCAATTACGATGGATTTTCATTACCCAACAAACTATCCAATCGATTCCTGGCCTCCTTAAGAAGCACGAATCGAAGAATCACTTGCCCACTCACCGGGCTTCAGCCCGCTCTCAAACTCGTTTAGAACTTTACTAGAGGACCGGGAATCTCCAGTGTTTCCCTCTTCGGACACCACAAACTCTATCTCGGTCTCACTGTCATCTCTTCATGCTAAGCAAGACGCAATTGCTAAAGCCACGTTATGGCAGTCGCAGAAAATGGAGCTGCAGATCGACTTAATGCAAACCCTGGCCTCAGCACTATCGGACTTGGGCTCCAGGATAACCTCTCTTGAAGGCTTGGCGGCGCTAATGGGTAACTCAAATTCCTGCCCTTGCTCTCCAATAATCAACAAACTTTCGTCCCTCCCCGAAATCCTGGGTGCAATTCTGAAAAGTGTGATGTGCCACATCAACGGAGAAGGGCCACTAGAGCCCACGCAAGAGTCTCAAATTTCATTCACCGTTGAAGAGCCTTCATGCTCTGTTACAGCACCCAGTCCACCCCCAGAGAGAATAAATACTTCCCCTTGTGTCGGCCCAGTCACTAAAAGTTCAGCCTGCCTTTCACCAGGGACTAGTCCCTGTCCCCCCATAGCAGGCTTTAAACTCACAGAAATTACCAGTCGATCACCAATGCAATTATTAACTACACGATCTGTCCGCACCGACACTGTCCATATGGACATGGCCCACAGCTTTCCTAATCCTTCATTGAAACCTTCACTGTCAAGGAGGGAGAAAAAGAAACTCAAAAAACAATCGAAAAAACAACGCTTAGCGAAAAGGAGAGCGGGGCTTGAAGGGTCAGCAGCACTCAGTTTGCCAGCATTTAAATCAAGGGATCTCCCTTATTTCCCCATTTTCAACTTGCCCTCAAAATCCAAAAACAAAAACTATTGAGGCAAGCACGACCGCCGTGGGCTCAAAGGACACCGGTGAACAGCCCGGTCTATCAATCAAGGGAGGTCCCGGGGCCATAACAGCCACCGAATTAAATTGTCCAACAACAGTGAATGACCCACCGTCCAACAAAATCACAGCATCAATTATCCATGACCAAAGACATGGGAGTCAGAACATCACTGTACAGTCTGCCGCAGCAATACCGGAAGCACGGAAGAGTCCACTTAAATGTCAGGTAATGGCGAAATCGTCGAATGCGGCCCGCAAAGTGCAACAGTGGGCGAAGTAACAGGCTGCTGTGCATACCATCTATTTGAGGCCCCATCTATAGCTGGTTGGGACTCCTCCGCGCACATGGAGAGGCCTTTTTCGCCGCAATTGCCACAAGTACTGGAAACGACAAGCCACCCGGGGGGGGAACAATCACCCACCTGAAGCACGTCTCTAACTTTTGATGGTGCCAGCACTTTTAAATGAACCAGCTAGGAGTCAGAATCACCAGAACCTGGAAAAGGGAGCAGAACTAGTCTTTCTTCCTCACTATGATCACAAGGGCCCATATGACATCCTTAATAGAGGTAATCTCATCCGTCTATTCAACTGTGTTCCAGCGCTGTCTGTGGTTACCTCCTCAGACCTTATATCGGTCAAGTTTTCCACAATACCAGGAAAAGGGGGCACAGAGGCCACCACTACATCGTGGTCCCAGGAATCCATTAAGAATGCAATTCTTAGGGAAGCCAATTTATTTGAAAATTGGGGCATCGAAATGTGGGTTCCTACTCATCAAAAATATCCCCACGTTTTCCTCCCCCGGGCCTCAGCGGAGCAGTTTACTAGCGTACTGAAGGGGTCCCGGGGCGCAACCCATGCTTGGCTCCCGGAAGCGTCGAAAGCGGATAATCTCTTAAACATCGCATGTCATAACAATCAACGTCTGATAAGCTGCAAATCTAATTGTCCTGCCTTCCACACAAAGGACACTCGCCATGGCTATCCTGCCCCTGAGCCTCCTTCTACCAACTCAGTCCAGCAGTGCTCTTCCTAACACGGGAGCCAGCTGGTTCAATTCTAAATTAACTATCACATCCTAGAATGTGGCCGGGCTAAAGTCAATTCTCGCCTCAAAATCAGCCGTGGATTTCCTGAACAAAAGCGACATCATATGTCTCCAGGAGACCTGGTCTCTCTCTCCATCGCCTCTGCTTGGCTATCACAAACTTTTTCAACCAGCCATCCAGGCCAACTCCCACGGAAGAACCTCTGGGGGCCTCTCTATTTTAATTAAGCACAGCTGTAAGATAACGGTCACACCTATTCCTCGGAACCTGACAACAGGGCAGACAGTACTTATCACCGGCCTCTCATGGTCAGGTAGGGCCCTTTCAATTCTCCTAATCAACTGTTACCATAACACAGCGAAAATCACAAAATCAACTGCAACTGATCTACTCGTAAAACATCTGGAAGATCTTCTACTGGAATTCGCATTTACGGAGGTACTGTTATTAGGAGACTTTAACATCAACTAACGGCCTCTTAGCAAGGAAAACCAAAGAGCAAGAAGCGATGACCATTTTTCTAACAACTTACAACCTCCGGTCAGCTCAGCAAATTAAACTGGAACAGCACCAGGGTGTTCATTTTTTGCCTACGTTTAGAAACATTTCAACTATTGATTATATTTTTCTATCACCGCTTCTGGGCAATAATCTGGCCAGGATGGAAATACTCGATCATATGGAGAGCGACCACAACCCCTTAACGGTAACAATGCATTTGCAAACGCCAGTTGCCGCTGAAATAACAGAAGTGGGGCAATCATTGCGGGCCGAACTCCACACCTTGGCTAGAAGAATTAAATGGGACTCACAAGGTTCTGTTAAGGTGGGAATTTGGCTTAAGGAAGAAATACCTAACTTCAGGCTTGAGGCCCCCACAGAGTCACATCATCTGTGGGATAATGCCATTGTTAAATTACAGGATCTCCTGGCAGGCCTCGTGGTTCAGTCTAGATCATCTGGGCCACGTCCGAAGCAAACGTACGACCCAGCACTGGCCTCCCAAAGAAAGACCCTCAGGAGGGCTGTGCGCCGGCACAAACTGATCGGAACTGTGAATACTGCTAATAACGTGGCATCGCTGCGAAAGACCTTCAAGAAATCTTTATGGGAAACCAAGAGACTAAAAGAACACACTGAGTGGCTAAAAATATTCGACCTGCTCAAGGGCAATAGCCAGTCCCAGTTTTGGAGTTATATGAACAAACTCCGTTCCACGAACAAGATGAGAGGAAACGCGGTTTGTGAAGAAGATTGGGCCCTGCACGTGTCCCAACTATACTGCAGTGATACCCCGGACCCCGTGGTGATTGAATTACGAGCTCGTGCTGAATCCACTCAAACAGAAACTTATGAGTTGACTACTTTAGTTGAGGTCTCTATGCATCTGCGAAACATGAAAAACGATGATGCTCCAGGGCCCAACGGTCTTCCAGCTGGGGTATTCAAATGTGCCCTGGAAGAGTGGGCGGACCTCTTGACTCCCCTATACAACAACGTGTATACGACATGCCAGCTACCAGACTCATGGTTAGGTTCGATTCTATGCCCCATATTCAAGAAAGGAGACCCCACGCATCCGGCTAATTACCGACTCATCGCACTGCTAGATCTTGAGGCAAAGGCATATGCACAATGTCTTCTTAGGGTACTTGAAAAATGGGTCGCAGACAATAACATAATACCATACTACTAAACGGGGTTTCGGGCATCGGCCTCCACAATAGACAATATCACCTTTATAGCCATCCTGAGTCAACAAGCAGCCAAAAAAAACATTTTCCACTTTATTGCTGTTTTATTGACTACAGTGCGGCATTCGATAAAGTGTCTCAGAATATCTTATGGAGGAAACTGAATAAGTGGGGGATTCCGCAGAGCCTCCTAGGAGCACTCATCTCCCTGCACAAGAACACATGGGTGCAAATCAAAACCGGCCCAAAGACAGTTTCTTCAAGAATTAGTGTTGATGACGGGCTAAAGCAAGGCTGCGTTCTTGCCCCTCTCTTGTTCAATCTTTATACAGCCGATTTCAGAACATTTCTAGAGAACAGCAATCTTCTCCCACCAAAACTGGGCCCTGCTAAAAAGTCCTTGCATATATTACAATATGCGGATGATATTGTAATAATGTACCAAGCCAAATCGGGTCTCCAACGAGCTTTAAGTACGCTCCATACATACAACATCGCTAATGCCCTGAAAATCAATTAGGCAAAGACTGAGGTACTGATATTTGGCAGATGTAAGAATAAGAAAAGTTTAAGGTGGAACATTGGACCTGCCAGGATCAATACAACCGTAAAATATAATTATCTGGGAGTCTGGTTCAACAAGACGTCTAGACCTGCAGCTCACCTAGCTGCCTTGCAAAAGAGAGCAGGAGCAATCACATACTCCCTGACCCGGTTGAACCTGTCCCTGAGCAGTCCCTCTGCAGAAGCCATTTTGAAGGTGATCAAAGCTACTCTTCATCCTGTCTTAACCTACGGGCATCAGGCCTTTCCCGGCGCATGTTCTGCCAGTCTTGATCTCGCCCAAATCTCCACCTATAAAAAAATCTTCCACCTTCCAAGCTTCATTCAGCGGGCAAGACTACGTTTGGAGCTGGGCCTACAAAGACAATCAATTTACTGCGAGGCCGATACCCTGAAATATTTTATAAGGTTAATAAAAGCCGGAGACAATACTTTAAAATCCCAGCTAAAAGAAACCTTTTCCAGTCCTGGCAACCCTTGGAACACTCAGATTGCAAAGGCCATAAGAGTGTTAGAGATGGACAACGCATCTCTTTTTTCAGACACTATTCCATACTCAGCCTGGAAAAATGCCATCAACAGGCAGGTCAAACTAATTTCCCATTGTATGCATCTGCACTCCGTAAAAACATCTACCATTCTGCTCCCCTTGAACTCTTCATATCTTCCCGGGAAACCGCAAGCCTATTTCCAGGAAAACTTAAACGCAGTGGCACGGAAGAACATAATGTTCATGCGACTTCTAGGCTTGCGTTCGACGGCTTTTAACAGATGGGCTCCATCAAGGGAGGGGGGGCCTGCAGACTGTGCAATTACCAATCTGAATCATGGCTGCATCTCCTGTGTTGTTGCCCGGCCCTAGCTGCCCCAAGAAAGTCTCTCTTAAAACCCTTGTACTTAAGATGGGGCATTAAGTCATGCTGGGAGGCTTCGGCCCTTTGTTTTGCCTCTACTGACACTCAGGTGCTCGCAAGGTCTGGAAAATTTGGGAGACTCTTGGACAATCTTCTGTTACCTTTTTCGACCCCCGCTCTCCCACTCCCTCCCCCTTAAAAACTCATTACAGATTTGTTCTCCCCAGTGGTTTAGCACCTTTCGGTTTTATCATCTTTTACTTTGGTCTAGCATAGCTAAATGTTTACACCGGCAAATATAAGACTGTTTTTCTTAGAAGCACAACGGACATTAAGCCTTGAGAGCTATTTCTCATCTTTGTGTTTCTTTCTTTTAAAACATGACAAATGTGTTAATGTTTATTTTTATAAATGTGCTAATGCTGTTTTTTATAGCAATGGTTTTACCCACATCGCTGCGGCGGCTTTTCCCGCTGTGTGCGTTTTTAAAAAACCTGCGTTACATGACAAGCTCAGCTCGTCATCAGCATACGAGCGCCGTAGCTGATGACGAGCTGAGCTCGTCATCAGCAACGAAGGGGTTAAGTAACTGTGCTAAATTAATAAAACTTCAAACTTCAAATTAGTAGTCATGTAGTGGGCTAGTGCTTAGGTGGTAACGAGGTACAGCGCTTTAATTTTCGGTGTTCTGATTTGATAACAATGGTATTATTTTGTTCACACCAGGATGAATCTGCAGTTTTCATTTTGTCTTATGAGAAGTTTTTTTTATCTAAACTCATGAATATGGGGGCTGAGTCAGAGCCTTTCCCAATGCTACTTGGGATGCTGCCCAATTTATTATTGATTTTGCTGCTCATTTGGGACTTAAAATATTTTTTGACTTTGCCTATTATTCTGTAATGCCCTATTACTAAGAGCCTTCGTGGAAATTATTTTAGGCATCTGCACTTAAAACCTTGGTATTGCACTCTTTGAATTGTTGTAATAAATGTTTAAAAAATGTCCAATTCCACCCAACAATTCACTTTTTGAATCTGTCCTTACTCAATGAACTGTATTTTTTATATGTTGAGTGGTGCCTTGTCTTGGGACACATTGCCTCAAGAAATAGAGGTTTAACACCGTCCACAACCCATCCACCATGAGCGTGTCGTTGAGAAGTCGTATTGGGGTGTAAGAATTTTGAAGTTCCCCACACTCCCAGTTTTTTGTTATTATTCCTGTTTGATAGCCACTTCTACTACTTGTGCAGGTTATTTTATCAGTCTCCCATTGTTAGTTATGCCATCTACGTCCCAGGTTATGGCACAGGTTTTTTCCTTCCACCATAGCGTGGCTGAACTATCGGTTAGTCATTTTGAGCTGTGCTTGCATTTTCCTATCTTTATTAAGGTCTGTCTGATAGGGCAGAGTGTGATTTTACGGTTGTTCTAATTTATCGTATTTGAAATGGAAGCAGTAGGTGCAATCACTTTGTAAAGTATGTCAAACTCTAACTCACTGAGGGTGGGTGTGTCTCCTGGGTGTTAGTACCTGTTCAGTGCTGGCATGTTGGTATGGGCGATAGCCCAATTTCAAGAGATGTGGGGAAATAAAAGTGCAGTCTGACCATAAGTGCGGATAGATCTGTGACCTGTGTTCAATGCTGGGTGTGAAAATCAGATCAACGATGTATCCTGCTGTGGGTGTGGGGCCGTTCACCACGGGAATGAGCATTATACCTTCTTGTTAGAATGTTTAATGCCAATTGATTGTCGTAATATTGACCCATTGATTGAAGACATTGATATTTTGGGTGCTGGGTTTGCAAATGTAATGTCAAATAAAGGATTATGTCCTAGATTTACTTGGTTTTATCCTGGCAGCTGATATAACAATGATGAAAGCCTTATTTTGAGTAATTGCACATTTTGCTACCAAAAGATGACTAACATGATGTATATTGTACCATAGAGGTCATATTGGAGGAATACACATGGGTGATATCCTGTCCTATTTTTTAGTCCATCTGTACCTGTAGTAGATGGCAGTAATGTATAGCTCCTTCAACACTCCAGTATCAAAAATGCCCTAAAAATATGCATGCTACTTCACTTTAGGGTGGCAACCTTTTAAGGGAATACTGCAAAGGACTGAAAAGACCAAGCTAAACATAGCAGTTAAAACGAAGATTTTCTTGTAATGTTAGAAGTTCTATGAAACAATGCTAAATAATGTGGAATGGCAGAAGCTAAATGTTTTATGTGTATGTAGTAAGGACATCAATGAAGCAAAACAAATAGTTACTAATTTGGACAGCTTTTATTTTGTCGCTGCTCCTGTGATGTCTCAGCTCTCGCGTGGAACCACAGCCCTTACCATACAAGACATTAACAATGAAAAACACAACGTAAGGATGCTTTGATATGCAGTGGACTAATGTTTTAGTAAGATCATACATGATGATTTATGCAATAATACTCTAATAGGAAAGCATTGTATAAATAGCTATGGAAGTACTGTACAACCAGCTGCAATAATGTTGGCAGAAATAGCCACTTAAAGTAACATGACCAACAACACTGACTTTAATGTACCAACTCTGGTTGGTTTTCTACAAAAGGAAGCACCCCACTGACATAATATGCAATGCCAAGCGAAAGGAGCGCAATTACAACGATTAGAAGCAGAACCCTCCAGAAGCCCAGATCCTCGACAAACTCTTGCCATGTTGTCCGAAAGCTGGAGAGGACCCCTTCGCCTTGCTGCAGGTTTGGGTTGAGCAGGGAATGGCTTTCCATAGCACTGCAAAGGAATGACAAGGAAAATCAAACAAAAAACATTGTGCAGTTTAATCAAAACTTGAGCTTGGCAAAGGCATTGCTGTTACAATCAACAAAACAATCAGTTTAATCACTGAGCTCATTGGCTGCAGGAAGAGTTATGCTTCTTGGCCAAAAACAGTAGAAAATTGATGTCTGATCCAGATAAACCGCAAACACGAATCTTTTGGATCAACAAGAGTATATTGCAAAAGAATATCTGAAGAAAATACACTAGATGATTAAATAAAAAGTCGGATCATAAATTTAAAAATAAATGTCTACGTCTTGTTCCTTTGTGCCCCCTTTGAGATCGATGAAGTACGGGAAGCAATAATGCAAATGAAATCAGGCAAAGCCCCTGCTTAGACGGACTCCACATCGAGTTCTATAAAACATATGTAGACCTATTAGGCCCTTATCCTTAAAGACGTGTATGAAGACGCCCTTGAGGCTGGAGCACTCCCCCCTTCCATGAGGGAAGCTCTCATCATTTCCCTTCTCAAACCTGGCAAACGTGCCACACAATGCGATTCCTACAGGCTGCTGTCTCTAATCAACTACAATACCAACATTTTAGCTAAAGTCATAGCTAATCGATTAAACCTGCTCCTGGGGAACTGGTTCTTCTAGACCAAGCGGGTTTTATTCCTGGACGGGCGACATCACACAACCTCTGCACCTTCTTTTCTATCCTCCATAATGTTGATCTTGATTTACCTTTGGCGGCGGTCTTCCTAGATGTCATGAAGGCGTTTGATTCAGTTGAATGGGACTACTTGTTGGGCATTATTCAACTGATGCGCTTCCCTCCACTGTTTCTCTCCTGCATCAGATTTCTATATCAACTCCCTACAGCCAAAGTTCTCATAAATGGTAACCTATCTGCCGCTTTCCCCATCACCAGAGGCACCAAGCAGGGGTGCCCACTCTCACCCCTGCTTTTCGCTATAGCGATAGAACCCCTGGCGACAAAACTACGCCAACACCATCAGGATAAGGATTTACGATGTCAAGTGCGCCAAATATTGCTGCCGCTTTATGCGGATGATATTACTCTATATGTCAGGAATCCGCAGGACAACATAAATCCCCTCTTAAGAGAGTTCATTGTATTTGGGAAACTTTCTGGGATTCAAATAAACTGGAGTAAGTTGTAGATATTCCCCCTTACCTCCGCGGCACAGCAGTTCTCCTTAGATTTCCCACTGGAGTGGTGTAACTCCGATATGCAGTATCTCGGAATCTGCGTCACCAGCGACAGGGAGGAATTGCTGCGCCTCAATTATGGCACTGCCTTGGATCGCATCACAGACAATGTTACCCGCTGGATCGCCCTACCTCTCTCTCTCTAGCCTCCTTGATTAAAATGGTGGCCCACAACTGTTGTATTTGTTCCTCAATATCCCTTATCATCCTGGGAGGCATTTTTTTAGGGCACTATGGTTGGAAATTATCAGGTTGGTATGGGGAGGCAAACAACCGCGGCTACAGTGGAACATCCTTACTAGACCTTACTCTCTAGGGGGGTTTGTCATCCCAAATGTTGAACTTTATTACTTATTAGCTCAAGCACACTACGCCTACTACTGGGTTTAATCCCCCAGCTATATGCCACAGGTTGCTTTGGAACACTGGTTAGCCGACCCTGTGCCCATGCAACATCTACGGGTCACATGGTATCCATATTATACCATATCATACACACGCTGCAGACTGTATCACCTTACCCATCTCATGCGCACTGTGACTTAGAGTTAGGACAAGAGCTCACTGACGACCAATGGACATACTGCTGCCAGCAAACACAACAAATCTCTGCAAGTAACAGACTGTACATTACGCATTTTAAATTCTTGCACTGTCTCTGTTACACCCCAGTCAAAATGCATAAGTATAAACTGAAAGACACAGACCGATGTGATAGGTGCAACGCCTCGGAGGCGGATTTCCTTCACTTGGCCTGGAGGTGCCCGGGGGTGCACGACTACTGGGAACAGGTTTTTACTGCTCTAGAGCAGATGACACTGCTATCACTCGAGCGCACTCCACTGGGCGCCTTACTGGAATACACTGCACTCATTGCCAAGCCGTACTGCCGGTATATCGCCACTGCCTTGCTAATGGCTAAAAGCTGCGTTGCCTGTAGATGGGGCAGGGGACGAGCGCCAAAGTGTAAGGACGGGCTCAGTGACCGACTTTACTGTCAAGAGCAATTGAGCAACTATGCTGAACTGCTCCCACTAGCTTCACGGCCCTGGACATTTGGGACCCTCACAGAACTTATCTCCTCACACACCCAGTGACCGCCCCTGTAATCGCCAAAGAGACGCTTGACGTTTAGGGATCCTATCATGCACACTACGCCTCAGGCTCCCTACATCACCACTCCCTCTACCCTTCCCTCTTTTTTAACTCACTATTCTGTGAGCTACACCCCGCAGGGCTTGCTCTAGTGTCTCCAGTGTCTTTGCTCTAATAAATGCTGTAGCCAACCCTCTTACCTCATGTGTAATAAAAAAAAGGATAGGACAAAGGAATGTGGTAGGTTATGTTCCATTCTTTTTTACAGCGCAAGGAAGTCAAATTACCAGGACATTATGGACTCTTAAAGCATCCTATTACGCTCTGGACTGCACCCGTAAGAGACAACTGACATTGGTATACTGATTCATTTGAGTGAGCTTCTGTATGATAAGAACTGTTACTGTGGTATCTCATGTTAATGAAAAACCAATTAAAAAAATGTCTATGTCTTACATTAAAGTAGTCATCAGGGACACTAGAGTATCTGAAACAATATTGTTTATTTCCTGATTTTTCTCCCTGTTTCTGTCAACTATGGGTTCTCTCTTTACCAGGATCTCGTTCTTAATCCCCCGGCTGTATTGTTTTGTACTGAAGATGCATTTATGTAGAGCTACAGGCCCTTGGCAAGGCGCTGAACAGCTGTTGCCAACTGGAAGCAAAGTACTCTGTGAGAGTGCTTTTGATCGAAAAGTGTGTATCCGTAATGTGGCCCCAAAGGTGTAGTGTTTTCATGTTGTGAGTAATGACCAGAATTGTGCTCTTATTGTATTTTGTCAATGTGCCTATGTGTGAATTAAGTAAAAAGGGGAGGGGGGGAGAGGGGGAGGGAGAGAGGGAGACGGTGAGAGGGAGGGGGTGATGGGGAGGGGGAGGGAGAAGAAGAGGGAGGGAGAGAGAGAGACTGGAGCCTTAAGCAAAAGGTGTTGTGTATAGATGGAGAGAAAACTGTGAGAGCAGCCGATGTGGAAGTGTTTAGGTGTTGTACGTGCATGGCAGAGAATACTCAAACCATGACACTAAAAACATAATACTATCCCTAGATATCGGGTGTAGGCAGTGCTTAATTTGAGCCGATGGTTGCTGGTGGGGCTATGGGCATTTCTGTTTGGGGATCGGTACTAACCTTTCCTCATCAGACTTTAACCAGGAGCAAGTCAAAGACAAACACACAAGGGGGAAAGAACGAGGAAGGAAGAGAATGAGAGAAAAACAGTAATAAATAAAGAAAGCAGGGACGAAAAAGTACCTGAAAGAGTGAGATAAAAGAGCAGAGTGCGTCTAGTGGTGTATGAAAATGCATTAGGTGGAATTAACACCATGTTGCCTGGGTATTTATCACTCCTGAAATTCAACAGGGTCGGCTGCGGGCTTCTCAACAAAACTTTGGGCTCCTGCACTTATTTTTTTAGGTAAAGCACGATCACCCCGCATCCGTGACCCCGCATGCTGTCACAACGCGGTCG
This sequence comes from Lissotriton vulgaris, assembly GCF_964263255.1. Lineage (NCBI taxonomy): Eukaryota > Metazoa > Chordata > Amphibia > Caudata > Salamandridae > Lissotriton > Lissotriton vulgaris. Next base: position 1,753,960,530 of record NC_141691.1, read on the forward strand.
TTATAACGACCGCGTTGTGACAGCGCATACCATTACTCCGCAAGTCGTTACAACAACTTGCGGAGGCGGGGAGAAGGTGTTGGATTTAAAATCCAAACCTTCCCCAAAGTCCGCACAGACTGGAGTTGGAATAGTACATTTTACTATTTCAACATCCAGCGCCCCCTCTCCGAAAGTCGTAACAACTTACGGAGTAATGGTATGCATTGTCACAAAGCAGTCGTTGTTACGACCGCGTTGTGACAGCATGCGGGATAATGGTATGCAGAGTGAAGAGGCATATTCATTCTTTTACAAATTAAACACGGAGTACATGATAAAAGTGGCAGAAAAGCCGCTATTGTGCATGCATTACGATACATATTATCAGGCAAGGGTGTATCATACAGTTTAAACCACAGAGATATTGGTATCGGATGTTCTCAGGTGAAGGAAGGGTACTCTTGGAGGGAGAAATCTTGCATCTACTATAACATATGCTTGGGAGTTCACAGTGGGGCAAGGGAGAAATAACCCAAGGTAATTGCCATTATGCACTCAACCAAGGCGTATGCTCTGAGAAGTCCACAAAGAACTGGAGAATAACAATCCATAGTCACAGTAAAGCAGACTATATACACTGATGCGACCAACAGGGAGTGACAGAGGAGAAACCATTATACGAGCAGCTGAATTGTATGCCTAAGGCGACACACCTGGTGTGCCCAGGGGCAAACTTTAGGAATGGGCGCAATACAACCAGTTGTACTACATGCTCCGATGAATCACCATGGAGCCACAGAGTTGAAACTATTATATAATCAGTGATTTGAGGTGTCCATCTACATGTGGCTGCGAGCAAAGCATAGGAATGGGTATTGAACAATAAGCTACTGCACCTGCTGAGGAAATCACACAAGAGCAACAGGGAACAATCCACAGAAACAGACATTATACACAGAGCCATTATACATGCTCTGATGGCTACACCAAGGAGCAACTGATAAACAACCACCCGCAGAATACGCAACAGTAGTCCACCTAGGAAAGGAAAGGAACATTACGGGTACTTTACAACACAACCTAGTAGATGCTCTAATCAACCACTGGTTTAACTTTGACAAAGACAGAACAGAATGCAAGCTACAGAGGCAACCTCGAAGAGAAGCAGAGATGTCTCTGCTGATTTCAGAGCATGGCGGACTGCTAGAAACGCATCAGGCAAATTCACTTTTCAGTCTAGACACGCTATGCTTTTTTAATATAGAATAATAAAGAGGAAAGCACTGGGCTGGCAGGGTACGCACAGGCTGATCCTCTGCTATTAGAGCTGGCCATACAGTAGCATTTCTCACTCGCTAATAGACATTGAAGATAAATTAAGTTGTAGTACCACAGTCCACAACTGAGGCTATAAACAAACTCAGTCATGGAATCAACTGCTGCGAACAAACTGTTTCCTCGTTGACTGGGGCTCTTAGCGGCAGAAAGGGACACCAAAGTGAGACACTCAACCCTGCACAGACATACCAAGTGGGTGTGTGCATTAACTAATACACATCAGAGCACCACAACAACATAAAACAGAACACTTCTGAATAAAATCTGTAACATTCACCCAAAACAACCAAGACAGGACAGCATATCAATATACGCGTTGTTTGCCAAATCCACCCAGGTAATACACACATCTACTAACAACTAAAAATGCATGCAAGTACCATGGCAAGATATCAGGCCAAAATTAACAGTTGTAACAACACATTGGTTTACCTACATAACGTCAACTATATTCATAGTGATGCTTACAAACTAAAATTCATAAACAATCAGACTTTGGTCTTTGATGGAATCCTCTACACCAGGGCGAGATATTAACAGACCCCCAATTGGCCAATATTAGCGCTCAGCAACTAAACACCAGCTTGTGCTGCGGTTCACCAGGGGGGGGGGGGGGGGGGGGGGGGATGGGCGCATGCAAAGGTAAAGAGGGCCACAAGCAGCCCCGGGCCGTATTTTGAGTATCACACACACACTGGCCCTCGACGTGCCTGGACTCCCAACTCCTGATGCAGCGCTCTTTACACTCTAAAATTGTTGTGCACAGGCAACAATGGACAACAGTAGACAACAGTTTAGGGGGCCTGTCCACTGACCCAAAGTGGTGGACTCACTACCTCATCTAACATAAGCTCACTAGCCTAAACTCACCTCCACATTATATGAATAGTGCCCAGGGGCGTACGTAACGCACACCCCTGCGGACCCTACGGTGAAGGGGTTCCCTGCAATCTTACAGGGGCCCTTCAGCCATTTAATGGGGCCCCATTTAGCTCAAGACCAATCGATATCTGTGAGATATAGGAGTTTAATGGGCCCCTCCTAACATTCTGTAGGGGTCCATCATTTTCCGTTACGCTATTGAGTGTGTACTGTCATTGTCTTAATTCTCCTCAGTCAGAACTTCCACATTTCAATGTAACCACTTTGCGGTGCAGGGCCTTGCGGATTGTGTCTGGACTTGAAAGGCTTTAGCTTTACTCCTTTTATTGTGCTCAGCTATGTCTTGTAGTCACTTTTGGACTGGAATGTTCATACTCCAGACCAGTGGTTCTGAACCTGTGGTCCGAGGACCACGAGGCCTACTCTGGGAGTCCGCAACTATTTAACAAAATTAAATAATATTAATAAATTAAAATAAAGTGCAAACAACATTGAAAATTTGAACACTTTTTCTATATTTTCTTGTGAATGAAACTAAATATTTTAATATCTGAGCATTTTTTTGGTTGTTAACGTGTTTTTGTATTTTTCTGTATTGTTTCGAGGTTCAAATTATAGAAATTGCTTAGGCCATGTGTCCCAAGCTTCCAGCAATGACTCAGTGGGGGTGTACAGAAGTCACATTGTTAAGAACCAGTGCTCTGGAGAACCAATTACTGTGCGCCTTGAACCATTTTCATATCTTATGGCATAAATAGAGATCCCCTCGGCGAGGATTCGTGCGCTCAATAAATGTATTTATTTATAACATGGTTTGATACCCTTTATTACACAATTACTTAGCCCCACTTTCATATTATTGACATTTTGTACAGCTTTGTGGGCATGAATTGCCCTACGTAAACTACTATTATTTTTTGTAGGTTTATCTCAATTATTTCATGCTCTGCTTCCTTTACTTCCATTACTATTAACGCTCCGAACTTTTTTCACCATATGCTTCAATTGTTATTGTAAAGCCTATAGAGCGTACTGTGAATGGAAGGTTGGAGTTTCTCGCTTTAGAAACAATATATTTAAATAATAAAAAAAGTCCCAAACAACGCAAATACATATGGGGACTCTTTAAAGACCGTAGGCCTATTTTACAGAATTGTCGTTTGTATACTGTTATATAAATCCATGGCGCGTAAGAGGGATACATACACAAAACAGTGAATGAGGAAAAAGTAGCAAACGGCTTGTCGGCTCGGCAGCAACGCTGGGACAAGCGCTTCTCAACGCAAAGTATTATGACGGCAATGCAGCTCACCAGACTCACACGTGTATGATGCATTAATGAGTTTTTCGAGTTCGATGCGTGTTTAGCACGCCCTCTAGTGCTTTCAACGAGGAAACATCGTTAACCAATAGTAAACAGCATTCACCCGCTTTACACAGACAACAAACAGGTCTGTCTAGATTTTTTTTAAAGCAGATTTAAACTACGAGCACTATGTTTGCATGAGCATGCAACAAAAATAAAACCTGTCAAAACATTTCAAATCTTAACAGGTACATTTGTTTCATTGTCAAATAATTAGCAAATGTCTTAATTGACGAAATCCTCAAAATCCGACCTTCAAATGTTTGCCGTCTAAGAGTGCTGGTAAAATGAAACAATTAACCAGGAACATTTAGCTTCGGCCCCCCACCACCCCAGTCAATACATTCTAAGCGCACCTTTATGGAGCCTTTCTTGATTATGGAACGAGTCAGGTAAGATGAAATTGAAATTGAATTTAAAATATTTATAAAGCGCACGACTACCAAGCGGTTTCTTGGCGCTGAGGATGCTAACATAGGACAGCGGAAGGGGCGAGCTACTAGTGTGGGAAGGCTTGGGCAAAGAGAAATGTTTTCAGAGCTTTCCGAAACTCCAGATAATTGGGGGAGGACCTGAGGAGTGGAGGGAGGGTGTTCCAAAAAGTGGGCCTCCTGACCTCTTCTTCTTGAAACGAGGGACAACCAAAAGAGATTGCGAAGAAGAGCGCAACTCTCTACTAGGAAGGTAGGCCTTGATCTCAGAAGAAATTAAGCCGGGGGCGGGGAACCCTGGCCTGGAATGTGATACAACCCATCTTAAACAGGGCATGTTCCCGGACAGGCAACCAGTGCAGAGCTTTGAGCAGGGGGGTGACATGATGAAACTTGGACAGATTGTAAGCAAGTCGGGCTGCCTGGCTCTGAACCAGTTGAAGTCTCCGAAGATTATATGCGGGGACGCCGGTATACAAGGCATTGCCATAGTCTAAACGGGAGATCACCATCGCAGACAGAATAAGTTTGAGTGCAGAAAAGGAGAAGAAACGTGACACCTTTCGGATAGTGTGGAGAGTGAGGAAACACGAGGAAACAACTGAACTAATCTGAGAGTGTAAGGTGAGGTGGGCATTAAGTTTTATCCCTAGGGTTTTGACCGAAAAGGAGGGGGTAGGAGGAGAACCCAGGGAGGGAGGCCAAAACAGAGAATTCCAGGGACTGGAGGAGCCACCCGTCAACGCCAGCTCGGTTTTGTCGGGGTTAAGTTTCAGATGGTTGTAGCTCATCCAGTCCCTGATGAAAAGCATAACAGATTGAAAATTATGAGTGGAATCTGGAGAAGAGGATAAATTAAAGACAAGCTGGAGGTCATCAGCGTAGTTGTAGATCGTAACTTCCATCTGCTGAAGAGCCAAAATAAGAGGGGAGATGTACAAATTAAACAGCAGAGGGGACAAAGAAGATCCTTGCGGGACTCCGCAGTGAACCTTTTGAGAGGGTGAAGAAAAGTTAGCCAGGTGGACGGCCTGAGTGCGATCCCTCAGAAAGGATGCCAGCCAAACCAAGGCGGTTCCCCTGATACCAACCGCCTCGACACGGGAGAAAAGGATGGAATGGTCCACCATGTCGAAGGCGGCGGACAAATCAAGAAGAACCAGAGCTTGGGGTTGGTTGGTGTCCATGCCCTCTCTGAGGTTGTCCATCACAGAGAGGACTACGAACTCTGTGGAGTGCGCCGGGCGAAAACCGGCCTGGCGAGAGGCTAGACAGCCATTCTCCTCCACAAAGACGCTAAGTGTTCTAGTAATATGACGTTCCAGTATTTTGCCTAGGTAAGGGAGAAGAGAGATGGGACGATAGTTTGCAAGTGAGGATGGGTCTGCACCGGGTTTTTTAGGATGGAAATAATGGTCGCAGATTTGTGAGATTGTGGGACAATGCCATCAGCGAGGGAGTTATTAAGAAAGGTGAGTGGGGGGAAGGGGCAGGCCAGATAAATTTGTTTTGCAGGGCAGATGTCGGATGGAGAGCCTGACTTTACCATTGAGAGGAGGGACAGAAACGATTCCTTTTTCAGAGGAGGAAAGTGGTCAAGGTGCGCCCGGGTAGAGGGAAGCTGTGTGTCCGAGAAGGAATGAGAGGGAGGGGAAATATTTGATTTAATAGCTATGATTTTCTCCAGAAAGTAACAGTTAAGTAAGTCACAGAGGGTCTGGGATGGGGAGGGTTTGAAGGTAACTCTGTCTGAGAAAGCCAAGTCCTGCACAATAGAAAAGATTTCTCTCGGCTGATTTTCGGCGAGCACAATTTTAGAAGAGAAGTACTCAGTCTTGGAAAGGAGAATGGACTTCTTATATTGGTTCAAAAGTGTGGTATATTGAGTTTTAAGTATGGGACAATAGGCACGTCGCCAAGCACGCTCCGCTTGCCGGAGGGCCAGCTTTTCCTCCTTAAGTGCGGCGTTGAACCACCTATTGGCGTCATAGTCGCGCCTGGCAGTAACTTGCCTGAGTGGGGCCACCTGATCACAGCCTCTGCTGAGCCAATTGTTTAGAGAGTCCACTTGGGAGTGAAAGGGGAGATCTTGAAGGTTGGGGCAAGAGGCGGAAAGGGAGGAACAGAGAGATGTCATGTCAACATGATTCCAATTTCGGGCCCAAGTGTTCCTGGGAAGAGGAGGTTTCTTGACAAGGCTAAGATGCAGGAAAAAGGAAACTAAGAAATGGTCAGACCAGACACATGGGGAGACCACAGGGGAGGAAACAGGACAGTTAAGCGACCAAACCTGGTCTAAAATGTGACCATGGATATGAGTAGGGGTGTGAACATGAGAGACAAAATTGAAGGAGCAAAGAGAATCCGAGAATTCTTTAGATGAGAGATCCTCAGCCGGGTCGGAGGGCCAAAAATTTAAATCGTCAAGCACCAGGATGGAGGAATTATTCACTGCCAGAGTGGCCAGCAGGTCCTGGATGGCAGGAAGGAAGTGCGGGGTAGGTTGTGGAGGACGATACATAAGCAAACAAGTGAGAGGTGGCGAGAAGGAGGCAGAGCGAACAACTAAATAGTCGACCGTTGCCATAGGAGGGGCTGATAATATCTGAAAATGAAGGCCGGCGAGGGCAATGAGGGCAACGCCGCCGCCAGCCTTGTCGACTGGTCGGTAGGCGCGGATACCGTAATAAGAAGAAGGGAGGGTAGCTAAGAGGGTTGGAAGGGAATCCGGACAGAACCAAGTCTCTGTGAGAAACAGTAGATCAGGTTTATGCATGTCGAGCAAAACATAAAGTTCATGGTAATGCTTGACCGCAGATCTAGTATTCAAAAGGAAAACGGAGATTGCAGCGGTCACTGAGGGTGGAAGGGACGGCTCTGTAGGGGTAAAGGGGGGAGGAACTGGGGCCAGAGAGTGGGGAGTGGAAGAAATCGGCGGAAGGCCGAGTTTGGAAATTTTGGCAATGGTGGAATCTGCCAAGGTCCACGGACCCTGTAACGATCGGAGCTGGGCTGACGAAAAAGTTAAAAATTGGGCAGAGTGAAGTGCCCCTAGCCCCGGCCAGGGACGGCCGCAGACGGGCTTGCCTTTGTCGCGCCGCCGGCGCGCCCGCTGCGCGCGTCCGCTTGGGGTGTCCCCCTTTAGAAGAATAGAGAGCGCGATGGCTGCTGCGCTCACCCGTGACCCACCACTGCCCCACCAAAAATGGAGCCCGCAACCCCGTCAGCCCTCCGGAACAAGCGGCACACAGCCGTGCCGGACCGGGGCTAGGGGAGCGGGAAGGCAGAAGCAGAAGGCAAGCAGCGGCGGAGGGTAAGGGAAATAAGCTAAAAATGAGTAATTAAAAATGCAAAAGTTAAAAGGTGAAGGCGAGCCCCTGCGCAACCAGCGTTCGCGAACCCACTGCCACTGGGTGTAAGAGTCCGCTGCGCGTGCGCATGGGGCGTCCCTTTTGAAGAATAGAGAGCGCGATAGCTGCTGCGCTCACCCGTGACCCACCACTGCCCCACCAAAGATGGAGCCCGCAACCCCGTCAGCCCTCCGGAACAAGCGGCACACAGCTGTGCCGGACCGGGGCTAGGGGAGCGGGAAGGCAGAAGCAGAAGGCAAGCAGCGGCGGAGGGTAAGGGAAATAAGGTAAAAATGAGTAATTAAAAATGCACAAGTTAAAAGGTGAAGGCGAGCCCCTGCGCAACCAGCGTTCGCGAACCCACTGCCACTGGGTGTAAGCGTCCGCTGCGCGTGTGCATGGGGCGTCCCTTTTGAAGAATAGCGAGTGCGATGGTTGCTGCGCTCACCCGTGACTCACCACTGCCCCACCAAAGATGGAGCCCGCAACCCCTTCAGCCCTCCGGAACAAGCGGCACACAGCCGTGCCGGACCGGGGCTAGGGGAGCGGGAAGGCAGAAGCAGAAGGCAAGCAGCGGTGGAGGGTAAGGGAAATAAGGTAAAAATGAGTAATTAAAAATGCACAAGTTAAAAGGTGAAGGCGAGCCCCTGCGCAACCAGCGTTCGCGAACCCACTGCCACTGGGTGTAAGATTCCACACATTAGTGCATAATCCAAATTACTGCCTCTTACAGCAGCATAATTCCCGTTCTTCCGTTATTCAAGTTTCCAAATTCACACACCTACAGAACACACAAAGTGTGGGACGCAGTCTGGATCACATCACTGCTGGCCTTGTCCTCCGTAGATAAGATCATGAAAAAGGGTAAATGGGGTGCAACTGGTCTAAAGTGCCTGTATTCACTTCTGAGGCACTCTGGTAATACAGAAGGGGCCGAAGTGCTTGTGCAACCTCTTGTGCAATATGGATCGCGCCTGGACAAGATGTGGACCCGCCTGATCACAAGGGGGCGCTCCCTCATTTATGTGGGGGTGTGCTCCCTGCCCATGAGTGAACACATAGCCACTTGGACCTTGCCCTATTACAGACATGGGTGCAATGGTAAAGAAGCGGTAAGGTGGTGCACTGAATACACACCACATCGAAGATGGCGCAAAGCATGGTTGCCGTGGTCCCTGGGACCTCAGAGGCATCCTCGTTGCAGTCTGGTTAAGTAACACATTGCACCCGCATGAATGGGCTTCTCTGCCTCAGGCGCAGTTTCAAACCAGAGTTTGCACCGGTGCTGTGACAGCACATTTTATTAGTGTAATCGGTTTACTGTTCCAGTCTGCTCAGGGTGTACTGAGTTAAGGGTGCACTGTGGCGAAAATCAAGGTAGCCAATTATCAAGGGAAGGGTAAAAGGACAGATTCTTTTTAGCAGGTTGAGCACCTACGCTCCTATGTGAACAGTAAATTATCAGACAGGTGCAGTTCCTACGACTGGAGGGTGACCCTAGCAAATTAGGTGGAATTCTTGTCCGAAGGACCCAGGGGAAGGAGAGATCCGATATATCAGATCAAAGGGCCCTCACACATCCGGTAGTGTCATGCTTCATCATAGGGCGCTCCTTGTTGGGTCAGCGCTGAAATGCCAGAGGGGCCCCTCAGTGGGGGCTATTTGGACTAGATCTTTTGATCTTATAGCTGTATGATGCGAGCAAGTAAGGGGGTGTAAGTGTAGGGTGGTGCACAGGTGGTAAAAAAAAAGTCTAAGGGACCCCCAGAAGATATTAATGGGGTGGTGGTTCCCTTGACATATTAAAAGCAGGGGAGCTATCGAGAGTGTCAATATACTGTGATACCTTCATTAAGTGTTAAGTGAGGTCAACACGTTTCATGCCTGGAAACCAGGAGCGTTAGTGGCATTTCATCAGGACAAAGTGAGAACCTACCTTACTAGGGAGTGGGGCCCTGAAAGTTCACATTGACCCCAACATGATTACATTATAAAATTCACTGAATAAATGCACCAGCAAATCTGGGCCAACGCATCCAGAAGTTGAAGGGATGAAGCCCCTTATGGGAGGTAGAAGACCAAATCTTACAGGAGGGGGAGCACTGGCGCTATAAACAATGCACCAGAGTAGGATTACGTTGACCTGCTACATCAGTGAATTTGAATTTGTTGCAGAATATTCAAGACATCAGAAATAAACTTCCTGATGTGAACTAATGTGAACTACAGTCTGCCACATGTGTAGGTGGAGTGGTGTGGCTCACTGGTTAGAGGCGGCAGACCCAGGAGCAGAGGACAGCCCGGGACCAGGGTTCAATTCCTGACGCGGCAGGGTCGTGGACCAGGGTCAGCGGACTCGATAATTCTCCCCTCGGTGCCTACTCTAACCAGGGATCACACTCGGCAACTCTGGGCATTAGCTTGCCTCATCTCCACAACGGCCCCCCACATACGCCGGGGATGCCTGGTTTCACCTTGGAGATACCCAGTAGGGACCATCTCACAGGGAAAGCCATTACGGGTTCCCCAGCGGTGTACTGTGCAGAGATACTCCTTCGGGAGTCGATTCTAGCGCATTACAAACCCACAATTAATTAATTAATTAATTAGGGAGTGGGGCCCTGAAAGTTCACATTGACCCCAACATGATTTCATTACAAAATTCACTGAATAAATGCATCAGCAAATCTGGGCCAACGCATCCAGAAGTTGAAGGGATGAAGCCCCTTATGGGAGGTAGAAGACCAAATCTTACAGGAGGGGGAGCACTGGTGCTATAAACAATGCACCAGAGTAGGATTACGTTGACCTGCTGCATTAGTGAATTTGAATTTGTTGCAGAATATTCAAGACATCAGAAATAAACTTCCTGATATGAACTAATGTGAACTACAGTCTGCCACATGTGTAGATAAAATTCTTAAAGCTGCTGACTCCCAAAGCAGGCACATTTAGTACGAGAAAAAATGATAGAAATCAAGTTTTCAGGACATCATATCCATTGAAGTTCTTTGGATAGAAAACACTCAAACTGTGATACTACAGCATTTGCCAGGTTCAAGGAAAAAAATAGGAAGGAGTCCTTCAATCACATTAAAAAACATTATGTGGCCAATTCGGTTCAGCAGACCCTCACTGACAAGATGCTTCTAGAGCAGAACAGTACATCCTAACCCTAGACCAAAAGGACTATATCAAAAAGAGTACAGCCATTCTGAAATTCTGTACACCAGGTACCAGCTTTCGTAGAGGAGCTGGATGCTGTGATTTCAACGATCCTACAGTGGAAACGACTGCTGTGGTTTGCTATGAGCCACCAACTGAGCCAACATCAATTGAAATGGTCCCCTTCAAGAAGCTGTGCAGTATAAAAATGATTCAGAAGAATATTTTGATATAAAGCGGAATAACAAGTCCTTCTACAATTCATCAATGTTGCAGATAGATTACAATTTGTTGGTTTGTGACAGACACTTTTTTCCTCTTTAGTCTTATGTTTGAATTGCTAGTGCAGAATTCTCTCTTCTTTTTTTAATTTTTTTTTATTTTATTTAAAACTTTTTATTAAAATATAAAAAAAGAATATACATGTTTGCATTTGTATATACAGTACATAATGTGATACGCTTCGCCTTTATGTTCTCCGAGAGAGAGAGAAGAAAAAGAAAGAAGAAAGAGAGGGGGGGGCTCTTAGTTGCGTGTCCTGGGCTGGGCATGCGTCAGCTGTGCGTCTAGGAGCTCCCACATCTCTTCTTTTGAGTTGTGTTCCTTTGAGAATTTCCCCGTTATGTTGTCTGCTCCTCTGAGAAAGGTGACCCAGTTCATCCATGTTTTAAAGTTAGCTTTGGCAGTGTTTTTCCAGTTCGTCAGGATTATTTTTAGGGCAGCTGTGAGCAGTAAGTCTAGTAGGTCTCTTTCTTCTTAGCTGTTTAGGTCTGCTGTCATGTGTTCTGTGGCCAGGCTTACAAAGCTGATTGTTAAGTCTTTGTTGAATATATCGTTCAGAAAGCTATTCACCTTCATCCAGAACTTCCTGACTTTGGTGCAATTGAAGATCAGGTGTTCTAGAGTTCCTTCCTCTTTCCCGCAGTTCCAGCAGCTGCCTGATTCTGTAATGCCAATTTTGTGGAGTCTTGCCGGTGTCCAGTAGGCTCTGTGGAGGAGCCAGAATTTTGTCTGGGCTAGTTGTGGGGTTATCTTGTTTGTTGATGCCGAGCGCCACAGTTTGCATTGTTTGTTGTCGTTTAGCTGCCTTCCCAGGAGTTGTTCCCATGTGCTCGTTGTTTTCTTGTTCAGTGACGATGTGGATGGGTTGAGGAGCTTGTATATCTTTGCCGTTTGGTGGCCTGCCGCGTTCAGGCTTTGCATGTATTTGATGATGGTCGGTTCTTCCTTGCTTAGGTTCGCTTTCGTTATGGCTGTTTTGATCTTCAGGAATGTGTAAAGTTCCCGGTCCGAGAGCTCGTGTAGTTGTTGCAGGTTTTGGAATGTTAATGGTGACTGTTTAGTTTTTCTTCTAATGGGGTTTATGATGCTAATTGCAGCCTTGCTTTTGATGAATGGGAACTATATTCCTGATAAGATTGTGAAAATCAACAAGAATTGTTTTGTTTCTATCACTATGGTCATCACTACATACGTAGGACTAGTAGCCCCCGAGAAATATATCATTATACAAAGTGGGATAATTACAGGGCCCGACCATATATAATTCCCAAAACTTTCAGACAAGGTTCTCGTATTTTAATAGTAATGACGTCAGACGGATCTGCTTTTCATTATTCTCAAAAAGGAGAGAAACTCTACCAATCCAGTCACAGATTCATTTAGTCTGGACAATGCATTGAAACTATTGCTGTCCAAGTTTATGAGCACTGAAAAGATAACTTCAACGAGAAAAGGATTTCGAGTACCCAATGCTGGCAAACTAAAGTACAGAGGCTTTATTTCGAGCTTGCATGATACCCAGGCATACAATGTTTTTGAACAAAACAGTTCAGCAGACGACCTACACAGGGACTGCTTCCATCTAAGACTTAAAAAATCATCAATTTCAAAAGTTTATTCAACACAGTTTCTAGGCTGGCGGTGGAAGGAAAAATTACGAATTCAGAGTTAAACAATATGATTAAAAAGTGGGTTCTATAATGTGACTGTATTTAACCCGGATGGAGTGGCCCTATGGCCAACAAACACTAATGTATGCTTGAACAGGTTCATTTTTCAAAACTTTTGGTCCCTTTGCATATGTTTCATACCTGGAGTCTGGCCTATATGCTCAGCCATAAACGGTGATCACATTTAGAGTGAGCACATTATGCCAGCGATGGCTAGGACATTCCAGCTGAACTGTTGTAACAGAGCACTTGTCGAAAAGGAGGAGTTTAGACATGGATTTTAATGACATCTTATCAGGTCCTCATCCAGGAAAAAAAACTAATGATTTGTGTACACGTTAATAAATGTCATTATTAAAGAAGAACAGGCATATTCAAAACATTAAGCCACACAAAGAATTATATGGCAGAGAAATAATGCGAACAACATTTAAAGTGATTGATAATGGCTTCCAAACACACTAAAAAACACGCATACACTAGGGGTGGTGGGAACTCGTGGAGTTTTACCCAGCGGAACTCCACAGTTACATAAAAACGTTCCAAAAGCAGCAGAATGTCAGCACTGTGGCTGCTCTAGCACTGTAGCACTGGAAGAGGGCTTCCCTTTTATTTCACAGTGAGCCCTTTGAAAACCCATAAAGCCAGTAGGACTTGGTAACTCACCCACATGACTGGATTTAACTTATATGAGGTCGGGCAAAATTGTCCCTTTCTTCTTTAGGTTTTGCCTAGCCAATGCGTACGAAGTACGTATGCGCTAGGAAAAACCTGATTTCTCTCTGTGGGGTCGGGTATCCGCCCCACTCTCCCATTGGCTAGCTCCATAAATGGAGGCTAGCCATTGGGAGAGGGCTCTGTCCGTCAATGCCGGACCAGATTCGGGGGCGTTCCCGAGAATTTTTGGCTTTTGGCGACGTCACGCTACGTCAGCGAAAAGCCCTCGGGAACGCCCCCGAATCTGGTAAGGCACTAGTGGCACCCCGAGCGCTCTGCCGCCTCCTACTACGGTGCAAACGCTGCCTCCCTGATTGCCGTCGCTGCCCGGGGCCGAGAATAACTTGAGGACCTCGCCGGGGCCGCGGAGAGCAAGAACGAAGGAGCTGCCCTCCCATTGGCTGAGGCGGTCAAGCCCCCTCAGTGCCGCCGCGCTAGGAGTGGTTCTCGAGCCGCCGCGTCATCGCTGGAGCCGCGCTGCGATTGGCCGCAGCTTCCCCACCATCGGAGGCTCGCCCTGAGAGCGGCGCATCCATTGGCTACAGCCTCGAAGAAGGACCAACAGCGATCACCTTTACAGAAGAAGCCAGAATATACATGCGAAGAACCGTTTCCTCTGGACGGCCATTGGCGTTTTATTGATCAGTGTGCCGCCCTAAACAAAGCAGCAGGGAACCCGTCCGAAGCGCAGGATATTTTAAACCAGTAATTGCCGATAGCTAGATCTATAAATTAGCTCAGATGGTGTTATAAACAATGATATTCTTAAAATACAATACCGGAAAATGCCGTGCAGGTATTCACCCGTTTGTTTATAGGGTCTCCTAAGTTCTAGTCGGGATATTCGGTTTGTGAGCACTTTTTGTCAATGACATGGAAAGGTGTTATTTCCGTGGCGGTCGGCTGTGACCTACCACCACCAAGCCACCTCGAACGCGGACATGTTCAGTAAATATTTTTTTTTGAAGTGTGAGAAATTAGCGCACGTTTAATTTGACCTCCAGTTTTCTCCTCTTAAAGCATTTTTTTTTCGACAGCGGAGTTCTTTGTTTCAGTTTCAGTACTATTTTTTCATTCTAACAACTGGACAATTTCTCCGTAAGTCAGAAAATGCGGTATGCGACCGTAGGAGCACATGCCCTACTACATCCCTTTCGCCGATGGGAAATACACTCCCGTGCAGTCGGTAACACTGGCTGTAGACCCTTGTTTAAGCTGGCATTTCTGATTGTTTTTCGTTTATTTGATATATTGGAGATCAACGATTCAGATCTAATATGTGCTAGTCAGAACGCATCTCTGTATTTATTTTGAATTCATGCATACTAATATAGCACGTCTTTCAGTATTTTTCTTCTTGTAAACGTGTACGTAGATTCTTTTGCTTTCGACATTCTATACAAAAAGTAATGTATGTTGTCGCTTGTGACCTTGGTTTTCTAACACCGGGAGGCGGAAGCGCATTGCTGGGATATGGTAAATGCTCAGCAAGGAGTGTGACCCCTCCCCTAACATTGCGTGGTTATTGCTGCACAAGACAATGGAACCCTCCCCTATACCTCTGACGCAATCCTGGACTGCCCTACTCTAGTAGACACGCGTGTTGGAGGCACATCGTGAATAGTCACTACTGCAGAGAGGGAGAAAGCTGGGATCGAGCCAGAGACTGAGTGAGTACCAGAATACACAGGAGAACTTTGAACAATGCAGAGATCCCAGATAGATAGTAGATACGCAAAATCTGAGCAGGACTAAAAGCACCTGAGATCGTGACTGTGCTCAAAGGTTTGAGGATCCCACCCTAGCATTGCGACCTGGTGAGTTTGACATCAAGTCTGCATCCGTAGGTGAGACTTCAGGTTGAGACTACGTGCTAAGTATAGCAGTAAGATCTACAGACTCCCTAAACATGTCAGCGAGGAATCTATGTAAAAGTTGTAAGCTCGAGCTTATTTGAAGAATAGATAAGGCCGTCGTTATTGATATTCTAATTATGGTCGAAAGGGTCTTCTTTTCTATCACCCCCCGTCTATCCTCATAATTTCCACGCTATTTGACAGCTACGCCAGACCCCTCCTTGTATTTCCTAATATTTACATTTTCCTCATTGTCTATTTATTTCACCAATTTAACATTTTTCTCGTTGACTATTTATTTCACCATTTCCTCATGAAACTAGGTGTCCTAAAATGAGCCACGTGAAGCTTATTCTAAGATGCCCGAATGCATGTGTTTGACAGTGCGTGCAAAGAAGTGTCAGGCATTCATCAAATGACCGCGGTTTGATATATCTGAGTGAAACTGCGCTCCAGTATTTGAAACTTGCACCCAATGTGCGCTCCATATCTGGAGAACGGTACTTACTCCATGCAAATGTAGGCATAGATAGTTAATCGGGTATGGGGTGGAAGCAGGCAACCAACCGTTTTGAGATAGTTATTCTTATAAAATGCGCACATCACATTTTAATTATGCTGGTTAATTAGCTGGCCCTCCGAACTCCGCAGCCGGTTTAGCTGCGTTTCACCTGGCATTAGCTACACTCGACTCAACACACAGACTTACTAGCCCCTCTTTCACCTAAACCTTCGACGTTTGAAGCCAAGTTCCCCCAAATAACCTGATTTTAAGGCTTGAGTAATTCTAGTTCACTAATCATTGTACAACACCTCAAGTTCGAGATGCTTAATTCACACTGTCAAGAAACAAACCTACAGTAAAAGTAACCGTGACGTTTCGCGCAAATAAACGTTTGTGCAACAGGTGCATGAACTGAAGTACACGTCCACATTAGTGGAGAACGAACTTGAACCTACCAGTCCCTCTCTTACTGACAACGAATCGCTGTGTGAGCTTGTTGGGTGCTATAAATATGATCTGGGATTCCATACAGTCACTGTTTCTAAATTCAAAACTAGTTAAATTTACACACTCCGCATTCACATTGTGAAGTACAGTTTACGTTTAGCAAATTCTCGGAACCAGAACCTCTCATGGGCTATCCAAAAGAAGGTAATTATATAGAGTTAAACGATCTTCAGTTTACATTCAATCAAGGTGAACCGGGACTACATAAGTGAGTGTATTGTTGTTTTAAGTGAAAACTGCCAGTCCAACAGTCCGGTTCCCTGCTTCACACGAAACAGTTTGAACAGTCATTAAAAAAAAAACCTCCCTTCACGGGGTGTGGCACTATGGAATGCCCCTTTCGTCTCCTGGGAAGTTATTACCTCACGTTGCCACCTAGAAACATTCGACAGCTCTCATTTACAGAGCTGTTTTCTAAACCGTGCTTTTCTTGAGCTCTTTTCGTCTAGTGTTGTTTCCCCTTCCTGACAATTCTTGCAGTCAAATGTTTCAAGCATCGTCATACTCTTTTTATAAACCCCTATTGTACGTTCAAGAGAACACCAAGGAGAAAGCAATGTTGTATTGGATCGATAAGAAGCCGGATACCCTTCAATAAGTACGATTCCTTTTAAGGCTGTAGTGGCTTTCAGGATGTGCACCCGCCAAGCATGGAGTAGTCCAGGCAGTGGGAGGCTCGGGCAACCAAGACTGATTACTGAAGCATCTTTAGTCATCGCGCGCGTCTGAAACTGACTCCTTAACAACATTTCAATGTGTAGACTATTAAGCATACTTAAGTGATAACATAAAACGGAACAATAACCATCTTTTCAACGTGCTATTTTACATTTTTAGTAAAGCAGTTCCTGTGACTGCATGTATTCTTCTGCTTTGTTTTTCCCCGGACTAGTACTGTAGTATAGCCTTGCAAAGCAGTTCGTTCATGCCAGTGAATATTTTTGTCTGCTTTGCCTTCTCTGTGCGAACACTGTAGCCATGAATTTATTTAATATTTGAAAGTATTGCTTTTTTTCCTTCAATGTGCAAATAAACTTTCAATATACACATGAAATCTTTACTAAAGATTGCTCATCCTTCAGGATGACACATTAGCCAATGACTTGTTGATTGTTTAAACCCTTTTCTTTTTTTTTCAACGTGAAATGTTACTTTTTAGGTTTTGCCTGCGAATGCGCACTAGTGCGCAGTCGCAGGGAAAATCTTATGAGAACAGATAGAGAGCTTGGGCCCCGCCTCTGTTTCCATTGGCTAGCTCCATAAATAGAGACTAGCCATTGGAAGACAGAGCTGTCCGTCAATTCGGACCAGATTTTCGCATTGTGGCTCACGTCATGCGGCGGTGGGCGGGGTTTCTTTTTTTTTGTCGGCCGTGTTTATTTTCGTCATTCCGCGGCCGACCGCCGCCGCTGGAGGAAGTCCAGGTGGGTGACTCCTTGTTTTTCCTTGCCTCCCCCTCCCACTGTCCGTGTGTTCCCGCCCCCCCTTCCCGCTGTCTGTGTGTGCCCGTTCTCACCTACCCCACCTCCCGCTGTCCGTCATTGTTGTGCCCATTCCCCCCCCCCCCCCGGCTGTCCGTGTCCCACTCGTAAATGCTTGTTTGGACTTTCGATAAGCCCCAAAAGGTTTCACATTTTCTCCGGAAAACCTGCGCCGTGGGGCTCAGGAAGGACTTATTTTAAGTGGGTGGAGCGCAGAAACGTTTCCCCTACCGATCCTAGCCTCCCATTCCTGCATATCTTCCAAATCCTGTGCTTTTCCCGCCGGCAGTAAACGCAGCGTGGTGCCAGGGCTCAGTCCTGGCGCGGTGCCCCTGCACGAGGTGGTTAATCCTGTGTTCATATTTTCCTCGCAGCTTGTAAACAGATCCAGGCCCTGTTAATCTCATTTTCCGGTTCCCACTCCGGGCCGAATCCCACAGTCCGTCCGTGGCGCTGGTTAGGGACAGCTTCGGAGCCTTAGTTTCCTGATTTTTCAGTTTGCTTTTCAATGGTTTTGCAGTTTCCTACCTCCCCTTCGTCATGGCGTAAAATGAGTTTTCAACAGCTGGACCCAGGCAGAGGATTAACTTCTTCTCCGAAAGGGTCTCGCATGTATCGTGCTGGGCAAACTCCGTCTGCGATGAAATACTGGCCGGGGTGGTACTAAAGTGAATGTCTACACAACTAACAAAGTCGTAAAATAAGTGGGGTTATTTGAACGATTTAACAGCAGGTAGTTAGTTATTCTGCGCCTTTCCATTTGGGAAGGAGCTGTCACTACGGGGTGCGGGGAGTGCGGACCGCACCGGGTGTCACCCCATCATGGGGTGACACCAATTTGTTTACGCTGGCTCGCTGTGTAACACAAACACAGCTCTGCGCTGCAGTGCAGACAGACAGTGCAGCCTCACCTCTGCTCTTTGATATGTCGTGCCAGGATGTTTTCAATTTCAAATGCCTGCTACAGCCAGCCCAGGCCATCTAGAATTGCTGCGGCCGTAAATTAAAGAGTGTCCGCCTCGGCACATGCTGCCTTCCCAAGCTTGTGTTTGGGGGCTGTGTTCAGTAACGGTGAGACAGAGTTGCTTCCAAAAGATTTGCAAGCTCGCTGGCTTTTCATTCAGTTCTCTTCGAAGGCATTCACCTGTTGGCATTGCTTACGTTGCACTAGTGCACTTCCTTTCTTAAGTAATCAACCATAGTACATTCTGTCATTAATTCTGATGTAATAAGATCACTTTCTGTCATTAGTCATGACGTAATCATGGCACTTTCGGTCGTTACTCATGAGAAATTCAGTGTTCTGTGTGTTCGTGGTCTGCCTATTAATTATTTCCCCTATCAATTAATGTAATCATGACACCTACTGCCATGAAATACTATATAATTATGAAACGTTGTCATTAGGTCTGATGTGTTCATGGTGCTAGCTATTACTAATTATGATCATTCTGCTGCCTATTATTGATGATAATTAAAATACACGTCACTTCCTGTGACGTCATTATTTTCACTTTGTAAATTTCACTGATGCTGAATGTTCCTCGGCACTGTAGAAAAAAGGTTGCCTAAGATGGAAAACTATACATATTCAGCACGTTAATTCAAAACAGCATTCCCCAAACATTAATTATTTTAACTTGCACAAGGCACAAAGCACAAGGATGCTACGTTATTAACAATGCTTTTTCTACCACCAACAGTTTCTGTTAAACATAACAGAAGACCCAGCATGCACACCCATCTTTTAATAAAAGAGGCAGCCCTCTTTATCTGCACAAAAGAGCTTGTCCCCAAATAGGGCTTTATTCTGTGCCCCCCACTGAGGCCACTGAGCACACCAATGTCCAATAAGAAACAATCCTGCAGAGCGGAACTGTACATTAATTACTTATTTATTATGCATGTGTCTCACTAGAAGACACTTTGAAATTCAAGACATTGGATATAAAAAGATATGACACGCGCAGGATCCGTTCGAAACAACTGATGCTCTGAGAACATTGTCTATGATGCAATCAGGAATTTCAATGAGAAGCGAAGACAAACGTTGTAACGTTTTCATTTGTGAAAGATGGACTCCTTTTTTTCACTATGAATTGCATTTAAATATGTAAGGATTTTGTTCCCAGCAAAAGACAAGCCAATCCCGAATTCATCCTTTGACGATAATAACAAGATCTGGGAAAGCCACTCACATTTTTATGCCTGGATATTGCAAAGAGTGGGTGAAAGTGGGCCAGTAAACTTTAGCACACTCAAATAACTTCAGTTGCCCAGACTGGCAAGCATGAGGTCCAGGCATTGGGTAGAGCACAGGACACATGGCAGTCAGGTATGGGGGCGCGATTCTTTATTTTGCGGTTGTGTCTTGATAGGGTCTAAAAGCTTTGAAGTCTGCGCGCCATGCCCTTTTCAAAGGTGGTGAGTATTCTACGTTTGATTTATCATCACTTTTTGGAGATAAAGTGCTAAAATGTAGCGCTATAATGCAGTGCTTCCCATCACTTGTGTAAATTTGCCTAAATGAAGAGGCATTCGAAGTTGAAATGATTGATCCTGCCATGATTTATTACAGTCTCTTATAAAATGGGGTTCTGGTTTAAAAAAGCAATCGATAACGAAGATTCTCCTAAGTGATCATAATACATTCCCAGTTAACACCATTGCTTCCTATTACAGAGGCCTAAAGGAGCTGTAATCCGCTAACTATAGTTATTAGAAAATGAGATCAGTCTGACTGAGTGAGATCAGAAGTTGTACTGTTAGGCAGATGTAAAAAAAAATGTTGAACAGTAAAGAAACACTGCATAAATGGGGCTGTGTACCAATCTCCATAATTCTTCAGGTCCAAACAAGCAGAGTAATGCTTAACCAGCGTGAATGCACTAGACATTGAAACAGATGTTGAAAATCCTTTGTCCCTGCTTTGAAAAAAAGCATGCTGTTCCTTCATAGCTAGTTACTAATTCATAATCTACTGCTAATATGGGTGCAATTTCTTATGTTTTTCCCTCGTCTTCATTTCTCGATTTTGCTCGTGCGATAGTGTCACTCATAGTCATTGAATGTCACTCATAATTTCAGTGAAATTATGAAAATGTCACACGTGGCAACCTGAAACCTTGGCAGCTATGCACGAGGCACCGCTGAACTTCAGAGCTGCCTGGTGTCCGCTATCGCTATATGAAGCATCTGTGTCGGGAGCAGCACCTAGCCTTGTATCTAATCTATTATCGTATGTGCTCCAGGGTTTCTTCTGCTTAGGGAATCCCCTTGGATAAATCAGATATAGAATGAAAAAAAGATGGTGGGCTCAAGTTAGCACTGTGTATTTGGAAGATCGGACGCATGACTGTGTCGGCCTAACTTCTTGGCGGACTCGGAGTGGAGGTCCATGCGGTAAGTCCTGAGGGGGTGACACCATGAGTTACCAGCACCGGGTGACACCAACCCTAGTGACGCCACTGGCTCTTTAGCCCATCTGCTTAGACGTGCAGAGCTGCAGCAAAGAGAAGATGCATCGGATTGTACACTCTGTAAATTAAGACAAATAACCATAGTTCATGTGGTGCTTACCTTCTACTAAGGAATGAAAGTGCAAATCAGTTGAGGCAAATGATCTGCCTTTCCTTATAGCCCCCAAGCTCGACCCCTGGTCAGCTCAGTGTTGATAAACAATTTAGCAGAATTCTTGAACTTGAAAACTGCCAAGAACTGTCAAATATTAGCCACCATCCTGTTCTCTCCACCACCCCTTTGAAAATCACCATCTTCCTTCCCGTCTACTTTTCTCAAATGGAACCCATTCTCCACTCACCTTTTTGCTCCAATGCCCCTCTGGGAAGTTTCAACATTGAAAGGCTGAATAAAATGGCCCTCAACTGTCTTAGCTGGAGACTTAAAGCTACAAAAAAACGAATTTTGTTCGTCGTTTTAAAGGAAATCTTGCTGGTGATGTGCATGTGATTCAAATCAGTCCGTGGCAGGGGGGCGCACAGCAGAATGGCTGCCTGAACTGCAGCTCCGCCGGGCGATCACCAGCAATGTGATCTATCGCCGCTGCAGACCCACTAACCCACCTTCCGAACATATCCGCGGGTGTGGGAAGACAAGGTGCATCAGCGGGTGTGGAAAGATTCGCCATCCCATCGTGTTTGAAGATTTTATTCGAGGTAACCGAGGGGAGCCGCGGAGCGCCTGACAAAATGGCGGACACCGACTCGCCGACCTCCTGAAGTACGCGGTGTAACCTGCGTGTGATCAGCGTACGAAGACTGGAAGATCGACACGGAGGTAAGGGACGGCCTCCCAGACCTCCGTTAGCGCTGAGCAATGTTTTCGATCTCGGGCTCCGACACCCGTTACTGTTGTTGCCCCGGGCCGCGCGCCTGACAAAATGGCGGCGCCCAGTGCGAATGAAACGCTGCAGGCACACTTGCGCTTTTGAAGGCAGGCTCGGCTGAGCTGCATTGGCCGTCCGGCTCTGGGTGCGGAGCGGAGGATCACCACCATATGGGCCACTTTCACGCAAGCGTACCCTGCCGGATAGTCCCCAGCAGCCTACCACTGCCAAATAGCATGCCTGGATGGCAGGAATAATACGGGGGTATAGCCCATGTGCAAGTCAGCTTCAGCCACGGCACAGACCACGAGAGAGACCGTGCTCCGACTCCCTACAGTCCAGAGAGGGGTCCTGGCCTACTGTGCGGACACTCGCTCTCGCCCCAGACCGAGCAGAAGAGGTCATCGCCGGCCGCACCCCCCCCAGACCACACGAACCGGCTAAGGGCACACAGCAATCACCTGGCCAGTAATAGTGCCGACAACACGTACCACCAGCCGTTACCCCCGCAGGTACATCACGGCGACGGCGGCCAGAGTCACGAGGGCAACTGGCCCTGCTTTCAGAGCACCAGTTTCTCCGACTGTCGCGATGGGGAAGCCTGATAAGCAACAACCAAAGCTCTCATTCGATAATAGAAAAGCGAATAAACCTGCGGAGGAAGTGGTGGATTCCGGTGGAACTACTGAACTGCCGCCAAACAGCAACATGGAGAAGATACTGCTCGCCCTCCAGTCGAATCTACAAGATATAAACGGTAAACTGGATAACTTGACTTGCAGAATGGATGGCATGGCCGCTAGGCAGGAAAAACATGGTGAACGTTTAGACGAGGCCGAAACGCGAATATCAGCCGTTGAAGATGAAGCCCGAACCTCCACCACCAAATGCGCAGGAATGGAACGCATTCTCGAAGTGATTAAAGCGAAGGAGGAGGATTTGGAAGCGCGCTCGAGGCGCAATAATGTGCGAATTACAGGCCTGCCGGAGTCGACCAACACTGGGCGTATGGAACTCTACGTAGAAAACCTTTGCAAAGATCTCTTTGGCACGGAGGCCTTGTCGCCGGTCTTCATTGTGGAGCGGGCCCATAGATCGTTAGCACCCCGACCACCACCCAGGGCAACGCCGAGACCAATTGTGGCGAGGATACTCAATTATAGAGACAGGGACACGATCCTCAGGCTGGCGAGGGAAAAAGGCAAAATCACTCATCAAGGCAACTCCCTGGAATTCTACCCGGATCACACGATTGCGGTTCAGCAGGCACGTAAAGAATATACCTCCGTAAAGGCTAAACTAAGAGACCTAAACATCAGCTATTCCATGCTGTACCCTGCCAGACTTCGAGTAACGTGGAAAGAGAAAGCGATTGTGCTGGCAACACCCAAAGCAGCCCAAGATTTTGTCAAGAAAGTACAGCGAGAGACCAGGTCGAATTTGCAAGACGACCAACAGCGAGACTCGGACTGACATCGCTGGCAGGCCCCATCATCAACCGGCGGTGGGTTGTTCAGTAGATGTGGGTTATGAATTTTCGAAATCTAGGCGCAAATAGCCATGCTGGGTGGCTCGGCCTGATGCAGGACTCCTAATGAAACGGCTGAGGCAGTTCTCATTGACTTTCCATACCATTGTGAAATTGGTGACTATAAGGGTCGAGAGGACTGGGGCGTACTCCAGACATTGACGCTAATCACTACCCGAAGCCGACCCCTATTTACCGCACATTCCCAGTTTCATATTCATTGTTATTTCCCTGCCATGCAAAGCGATGTCCCGGTGATCTGGGCGACCCTCCATCACTTCCCCCGCAAACCGGCACTGAAAGCAACCTATAGGGGGTTGAGGGGCAGTGGGAGCACGTTCATGTGAAGCACTCAAAATGGCGCCACAACAGGGCACAGACTTTATCACCACGCAGGCACTCCTGTGCAACCACGTTGCAGTAAGCACATGAGACGCAACACTCATTGTGTGGGAAGGGGTTGTGTACTGAGTAATACGGAACTAATTGCTTTCGCACACAAACAATAACGACTGGGTCCAGTCATATGGGTGATGCTACAGAGACTATTGGAGGGTAAGGGGGCAGTGGGTTCATAGTCACATGCATTGTGTATATGTACAGCTTTTCTAGTATCGCCTATACCCGAACATCGGGTGTAGAGTTGTGCTCCCGGCGGTCCTCCACAAGGGTAATACCCACCACAAGTTCCTCAGAATGGGTATTGAGTTGATTGTTATGTGTTTGTGGGATTTGTATTTAAAGGGGCTAAGGCTTCGGCAGGTTGGGGTTGCTGAAGTGGGTGGGCTGAGGGGGTTGGATGTTTAAAAAGACCAGAGACATTGAATTTGGACAATTTCCTGCGTTCTCCTTTGCGATTGGCTGCTATTGCTGGGTGTGTTACCACTAATGCGCAGGGACAGACACCTCATGTGAAAATAGTTTGTATAGAGATAGGACACTACACATTTTCGGATGACACCAGGTTCTAGGCACGAGGGCAGACTGAGCTTAAACGTCCTCACTTGGAACATAAGGGGGTTCTCCCGGCCACAGAAAATCAGGCAGGTTTTTGCGAGCCTCACCAGATGGAACATAGATATAGCATTCTTACAGGAATCTCACCTAACTCCCAACACACAGGCGCATCTGGGTGCAAGATGGGCAGAGTCGACATACAGGGCATCCTATTCCTCTTATTCTCGAGGGGTACTTATTTTGATTAAGAAAGGGGTAAATTTTAAGACACAGCACGTCACGCATGATCCCAATGGTAGATATGTGTTGGTGACAGGCACGCTGAGAGGCCAAAACGTGACACTCCTTAACGTCTATGGTCCGAACACTGATGCTCCGGAATTCTTTCGGGAAGTCTGGGGCCATTTGCAACCACATGCCAACACACACATACTATGTGGAGGGGACTGGAACTTAACATTACAGGATGGGCTGGATCGCTCCTCTCATTCGTTGGAACAGCATAAGCAGTCGAGAATAATGGTGGGACACATGATGAAAGATCTGACGTTATCGGATCTTTGGAGACTAAGCCACACTGACGCACCAGGAGCCACCCACATAACAGCGTCTCACAATAGCTGGTCCAGACTAGATAACTGGCTAGGCACAAAGGACATAGCCCTGTGGGTTAGGAAGATACAAGTACTACCACGCACATTATCGGACCACAACCCCGTCATGCTACAGATCGATATACCACAATATACACCCCCTCCGTTCCAATGGCGGTTCAATTCCCAGGCTCTATCCGACTCAGTTTATACCGAAACCTTAAAGAAAGCCATAAAGGAATATTTCAATATAAATTCGCAAACAGTGGAAGACCCGTGTATATTATGGGAGGCCTTCAAGGCCACGATAAGAGGCGTCTGCATCAGCACCACTATAGGGGTTCTTAAAGACATAAGGCAACAGATACACCGCTGTGAGACGCAAATGAGAGACACAGAATTAACGTATGAGACAACGCAAAATATTTCGCTGTTAACTAAGTTGCGCGAATTACACACTGAACATGCTGAGTTTATGGCTGCTGAAATTAAATACTTAGATCGCAAACACATAGCCAGAACCTTTGGAGAGGGAGGCAGGCCAGGGGGAACATTAGCGAGAAAAATATGTGAGGGAAGAGGGCAGTCGGCCATACTCCGAGTCAAATCTAGGGAGGGTATACTGCAGACGCACTCAACAGATATACTGAAAAACTTTGTGGAGTCCTTTAGCTCACTATATAAATCGCAGCCTTCAGCGACAGCAGAAGAGATTTATGATTACTTGCAGGATGTAGCAATTGGTTGGCTATCGGATGCACAAAGGGAACACTTAGCTATGCCCATAACAGTGGAAGAAGTGACTGATGTGATCAAGTCGTTGCCCAATGGCAATGTGCCGGGGCCCGATGGGTACACGAATGAGTTCTATAAACAATTCGCGGACATTATAGCACCCTATATGGTAGACATGTTTGGCACTTCCTTTGAGAAATTAATACTTCCCCCTACTCTACGTGAAGCGCTAGTCATTGCTCTCCTAAAACCGTCTAAAGATCCTGAGGAATGTGATTCCTACAGGCCCTTATCCCTTATTAACGTGGGCTCGAAAATCCTCGCAAAACTCCTGGCGGTACGTTTGTCCCCTCTGATGACTCGTCTGGTCCTACCGGATCAGTCGGGATTTATCCCCACGAGATCCACCTCGCATAACACCAGATCCTTGTTTGCGCTTTCTCACTATCTTAAGCCCTCGGTCAAAGCGGTGGCAGTCACGCTCGACGCCGCTAAAGAGTTCGACTCCATTGCATGGAGTTATATGATAGCCATTTTACACAGGATGGGTTTTCCTAAGCGGTTTGTCCAATGGGTCTCTTTGCTATATACCTAACCATGCGCTGGAGTCCGAATTAATGGCTATATCTCTGCCCCATTTAACGTTGAGCATGGAACGCGGCAGGGCTGCCCCCTCTCGCCCCTTCTATTCGCGTTGGCGTTAGAACCCCTCGCTTGCATAGTGAGACAAAAGTACAAATCTTCAGCCCTGAAGTTCGTTGCCAGGCCGCTCCACATATCCCTCTTCGCAGACGACATGCTGCTGTATGTACGTGACCCCAGCACCCATCTAAACCCTCTGCTTAGATAATACATTAGATTCGGGGGACACTCAGGTTTAACGATTAACCCCTTCGAGGCTAATGACGAGCTGGGCTCGTCATGGCGCTTACCTGCCGTGCGCGGATGACAAGGCCAGCTCGTCATAAAACAATGAAGAATAATAAAACCCAGCGCAGGACGGGAAAACGCCTAGCAGCCAAGTGGTTAATTGGTCAAAATCTTCCATAATACCCCTAACGGACACTACCACCCCCTTTGAGATCGACTACCCGCTGGAGTGGCAGCAGGATCCGATTCGTTACCTAGGGGTCATGTTTCACAGGGACCCGGAGGAAGTCATGCGCGCGAACTATGGGGTAGTGATATCTAGACTTGAGGATAAAGTCCAACGATGGGTCCACTTGCCTCTATCTCTAGCTGATAGAATCGCGATAGTCAAAATGAATATTTTACCTAAATTACTGTATCTCTTTAATAACATTCCCATCACACCCTCGGGTGTGGTTTTTCGCCGCATTAAATCCTTAGTACTGACCCTGATATGGGCCGGTAAACAAGCCCGCATAGATCTTCAGACGTTAACACTACCGTATGCACATGGCGGTTTTGGAGTACCTGATTTTCTCCTCTATTATCTTTGTGCCCAGGCGCAATATGCAGCATATTGGTATCATGAGATCCCGTACCTCACCCACACGGCCATAGAGGAGGGAGATGCACACCCTGTCCCCCTGTCAGCAATACTCACACATACCAGACCACCACTGCATGCAAAAGACAAACACCATAGATACCACAGTCAAAGCATGGCGTAAACTTGGACAGTTAGCCCACAAAACCCCGTTATACGCGCCAGCGATGCCATTACAGCATCATCAGGCATTATCCGTCACCAGTGAACAGGTAGGAATGTCATTGCTGGGTAGAGCTGGAATCGACAAGATGGGTGATGTGTTTAAGGGGGGCACGTACTTAGGCATTGATCAATTGACATATATACAGAACCAGACACCCATGTTTCGCTGCACGTACTATAGACTAACTAGAGCGTTGAGGGAACACTACCCGACATTCCCTTCAGAACCAGAATGCTTGGCGCCACTCCAGCTACTGATCACTACACAGGACTTATCACATCTGGTGTCCAGATTGTATGCAGCAGCACAATCGGAGATAGCACGGCCCACAATTAAGGCTAAGGAGAGGTGGGATGCGGTATTGGAGACTTCGTTAACGGATGATGAGTGGCGGAGCACATGCGCACTAACACAGATACTCACGCCTAATGGCAATTTGAGAATTATACACTACAAATTTATTCACCAGGCGTACTACACCCCAGCGAAACTTCTTAAATTTGGCTTACAGGAAGAAGACAGGTGCAAAAGATGCAATAGGGAAGGTGCAAACTTTACACATCTAGCTTGGTCGTGCACAAAGATAGCGGAGTATTGGGTAGATGTTACGTCCACACTTACTGTCATGCTGGAGGAAAAGGTGCAATGCACGATTAAGGCCTGTCTCCTGGGTATCGTACCACAATTCCGTGCGCTGAAGCGCAAGTTCTGTGCTATTGCGTTATTGTTAGCGAAAAGACAGGTGGCACAATGTTGGCATAGCCGTAAGGTGCAGAAAACGTCAACGTGGCTTCATGACATGTCCGTATGTAGGGATAAACTGCAAACATACGAAGAGAACCTACCAGCGAAATCTAGGCCGAAGGACTTCTGGTGTTTCTTGACAGACTATCTTAACTCATTGCAGGACAACATGGAGGAATAGCTTACATTCTGTTCTACTCTAATAGCGGTTATATGTGGTGCACGAGCCGCGATCGGATGGCAGCCGATCCGTAGGAGAGAACCAGAACCACTAATGCACTCACTGAGCCAGATGTGTGTCATGTCAATGTAAGGACTTAAGTTGAGTTATGTTACTGTTCTTACCTATAAAATGACAAAATGTAAGACTTCAGTCAAAATGCTAGCTAAGAGTCCTACGAAGGGAGCAGGGGGCGGTTCTGACTAAAGTTCATACGCTATTCTTCATAGCTGCCTTGTTACTTCTTTAGATAACCATTATATCGTGGCGAGCCGGCCCCAGGGTTGTAGGCTCATGCTGTGTAAACTGCATTGTGTTAATAAAGGTCTTACGCAAAAAAAAAAAAAAAAAAAATCAGTCCGTGGCACTGCTACCAAAAGTCCATAGTCATAAATATCTGTGCCTTTTTAGGTTTCGCCTTTCCCGCTGTCCGTGTCTCCGGCCCCTGTTCCCGTTCCCCCCCCTGCTGTCCGTGTGCCCATTCCCACCCCCTCTCCCGCTGTCCATTTTAAGAATTTTTGATCTGGTAAGCCGTCATTCCCTTTGTGACCTTGCATCCATCCCGTTGCTCGTGCTTGCTGTCCTCCACCCCCTCTGTGCTTGTTCCCCTGTCCCCCGTTGCTTGTGCTCGCTGTCCTGCCCCCCTTGCTGTCCCATTGTTGCTTGTGCTTGCTCCCCTGCCCCCGTTGCTCGTGCTTGCTGTCCCCCCCCCCCCTCATTGCTTGTGCTTGCTGTCCTGCCCCCTCGTTGCTTGTGCTTGCTCTCCTGCCCTGCTATTGGCATTGTAAATGACAATGCCATTTATTTATGTTTAAAAAAAAAACATAAATAAAAATGTCATGAGCAATGCCAATAGCTCTAACTTTTACAAAGGCAAAACCATTGCATTGTAAATGCTTGTTTTGGTCTCCTGCCTGATATTATTTCCAGGTTTTTAAAACTGTGATTATCCTGCTGCTTCATTGCGTTACCGTTGTACTGTGAGGTTTGAAGTCAGACTCAAATAAGTGGTGTCAAATTTACGACGTCCCTGCCTTTCATAGTTTAAATTGAAAAAAAAACACACCACATTTCAGTTCACACACACCGTGGTAATGAATTCATCTGGTATGGCAGTCCTGGTATTTTTATACACCCTTCATTTCTGGTGTAATCACAATAAAGAACGTATGGAAGT
Source organism: Lissotriton vulgaris (assembly GCF_964263255.1). Lineage (NCBI taxonomy): Eukaryota > Metazoa > Chordata > Amphibia > Caudata > Salamandridae > Lissotriton > Lissotriton vulgaris. The sequence goes on from NC_141691.1 coordinate 1,753,990,040, forward strand.
GGTCATTCCTTAAAGAAATTGTTCGACATAGTGAATAAGAACGTTTCTTGGTTACTGCACTGCAAAACTACACTCACGAAAATAGTGTGACTAAAAGTCTCAGCATCATTTCTCCTGTTGGTTAAAAACCCCAGATGGTTTGAATGCCACCCTTAGATATGGAACCAGTTGGCTTTAAGGAATTTTCGCGGTTTCTTTTAGCAATGCAAGATTCAGGCGTAAATCTAATAAGGTTTTCGCAGGCATTCACAAGAAGCTGAGTGGGACAAATGGTACCATCCTCCTACTTGTGTGTAAAAAGATATTCTTGCACCAAATTTTGATGCTAATTTTGTACTCGAGGGTGTAGCTTGAATACAAATTTGGCACAACACTCCTTGCCAACATACGAAAATGAAATCCTTAGTAGGAGTACAGCTGATATGGTTTACACTTGACTCATCATAGCTATGGTGTCATCCTAGCTTTCCCTGTTCACACAACGCAGCACTGCTTTAAAAAAATATTTTTTTAGTAAACCTGGTCCACAGTTTGATGTTTTGAGGGCTGTCACCTACATGTGGCAATCTAATGATCTTGGTGCACGTACTGGGCAGGTCCTCCTGTTGCCTATATACTGGAGATGGATGAGTGCAGGTCAAAGCACACCTCCAAACCGGAAGTGGCAGAAGACAAGTGATGAGGTTTTAAATGACTCGGTCTTTTCAAAGAAGTACTACTGAAAGAAACCCAAAACAAGGGACTAAACAAAATTATTTTCTGGTTGCTCATCCTAGCATTTGTTAAAACACCATTAACAGGGATTGCACACAGAGATACTCAAAAATTTCGACCATAGTTCACTTGTATGCACATTTCACTTAAGGCATTAGTAAACTGGATCTACCGTTAGAATTATGCACCAGCTCACCGGACTCACACTGCATTCTTTGACCCCCTGGCCGCTGTGAACACCAGCTTAATTGTTGCATCCTCAAGGTGATGACCCTTATCAGAGAGGACCAGGATCAAATGCTGTTTTCAGAGAGTCAGGAGTAAGCAGAAGTGTGTCTGCATTCAAATCCTTGACAAAGCGTGCACCTGGCTCTCAGTTCAAATCCCTCATTTCCTGGTACTGCAGCGCACTGCCTGCTGTGAGACACAGGTGACGGGTGATAGGCAAGGAAAAGTCCACCGTGCAGTGGTTCACAGAGGTTTTCCAGCACTCCGTGCTCCAGGCGGTGCGGGCAAAACTCTGCTAACTCCGGCGGAGAAGCGGTGTTCACCACCCACCCCTAATAAACAACATCAGCACAATAATTTTATCTGCAGTGCATCTTAAAATCTCATATTTCAGCTATAACAAAATTAAATTGGCCTTTACTTAAAAGATGGCAAAATACCATGACAGCTTATAAAAGATTTTGGCATGTTTGATCCTTACCATCTGACCTCAAACCAGAAAATGATGGCTACAAAATAAGCAACATATACCCTTTTAAGTATTGAGGAGACATATACCCTTTTAAGTATTGAGGAGACATATACTCTTAAGTATTGAGGAGATAGAAAGTACCCAGTTTCCTGTGGCAGAAGATCCATTCACCACGTGGCGCCTACCTGGAGTAATCATCTTACCAATTATGGCTTTCAATTTCTAGGACTGTCAAAAACAGAGGTCCATGGGCTGGTATATAAAAAAATACACAATGCCTTTTTAGAGATCATGCCTGAGGAATTCCAGCTTGAATTATTTTGCACCAACACAGACAATCTATCATTTATAAGCACTTTCGGGTGTTCTAATCTTTTAGCTCACTCACTCTTCCCAGATTCCAAACTCTGCATGGATCTTGTAACATTTTGAAGCCAGGACTGAACTGTTGGTTGGTTGGAATACCTGCCCCATTCATTCCCGCTTATTGAATGCTTCTAGGCATCCGGTGCTACCTCCAAAGGACAAATGATAGCTGTTGTGGAATGTTCTGGGTTTACCTGCTTACGAACTGCGAAAAAAAAAAAAGGTACAATGTTGTGGTATCACGTTGTATACTCCTCTACTCAGGTTATTTGAAAATATTCCTTGGCCAAAAATAAACATGATAAATATGTGCTTTGATGAATTGAATATGCTTGTTGCAATACCAATCTAAAAAGAGGTGCCTTTAACCTCAGGGGCAGAAACCTTTGACTTACAAACAGTCCACTCTGCATCTGAAATACAAAGGATGTTGCAGATGCAGTTTCCAACACATTTTACCAACCTGTTGCACAACGCAATTCATGGAGATCAAGGTAAGGACGGACACGCTAGGCAGGTACAGAGCGGCACTGGGAAACTGCGAGAGGGGAAAAGGTGGAGCTTATTAATGTTTATGTCCTGCTGGGGGTTATAAACATATATATTAAATAGCCTTGGTCCACTTATGGCAGATTTGCCGCAGGTCACAGCTGTATTAGGTGGAGACTTTAATATGGTACTGCACTCAAACCAAGATAGGCCCCAATCAAGATATACACTCACAGGGGATTTCAGATCATGGCCCCTCAACTGTTAAGCTAGAGATGGCCAAATCAAGAGGGAGAGACGAATGGAGGATGGCTACATAGAGAAATCAGGGGGATGCGACACGCCTTAAGACGGCAATGGAAAACTAATTGGGGGAGAACACAGAAACGACTTTGGGGAGAACACAGAAAAAGGCTACCCTATGGAAAGCCTATAAAGCTACCATACAGGGAGTGACAGTCTCAGGAGAAGTTGGGGAAGAGAGACAGCGAGATAAATCCTGTTTTGACTTGGTGAGGGAAATCTGGGTACTGGAGACGAGTATGCCAGGCAACTGGCAGCTCACACCAAAACGCAGATGAGCCACACACAGGAGGAATATAGATCCCTTGTAATCAATGACATTAAAACAGACCCATCTAGCTTAGGAGGGACGTATATATGAAGCGGGTGGTAAAGTGGGCAAGGTTGTGGCTCTGCTCCACTGCAGAGAATTAGGTAGGAAGCACATAACCAAAATACTGGGCCCTACCAGTGAATAAATCAGAGGCAGTGAGGGGTTGGCGACCACCATGGCAGACTACATGTTGGAATTCTAGGCAAGGAAAGTGTCCTTCCAGCACTCAGACCTGCAGGGCTTTGTACTGGACTGCCCGTGCCAGAGGTTGGCATGGATAGAATCCTTGATCTAGAGGTAGACTTGACAGAAGAGGAAATACAGAGGACACTGACACAGCTGCAGGCTGGGAAGGCCCTGATCCTAAATGGTGTCTCAGCTGAATTCCTAAAGAAAAGGACCTATACGATTATTATGCCATTGCAATACGCGGAGGTGCACCAACTACCTAGTTACCTCCGCATGGAGACAGTTATACCCATTCTCCAAACTGGGAAGTCTACAGAAAGAAGGGATTCCTACTGCCCAGCTCCGCTGCTTAACTCGGATGCCAAAATACTGGCCAAGGTCTTGTCTAATCTACTGGTGAGGAATAATCAAAGACCTGGTGCACTCCGACCAGACCGGATTCATGCCACACAGATCGATTAAACTGAAAATTCACAAATTGTTTAATAATAAAATATGGTAATGAGGGCAACAATTTAATTGGCTGTGGCGTCCGTGGATGCCAATAAGGCTTTTGACTGGGTAATGTGGTCCTCCCTCTTTGCTATTCTGAGGAAAATGGGATTTGTGCCCAAGTTTTTGGCCTGGATTACGTTTTTCTACAGGAACTCCAGGGTGCGACTCAAAGTGAATGAAACTTGGGAGATCACAATAAAGAGAGGCACCAGAAAGGGCTGCCCCATCCCCCATGCTGTTTACTTTAGCAGTATAGCCCCTGGCGGAATGGATAAAGGTAGATACCCAGACATGGTGCTGGCAATGGGAATGGACTTGGGAAGAATGTATATACCTCTATGCAGATGACATTGCGCTATACCTGGCAGACCAAGATATATTCCTAAAGAGAGCGAGGGAGATCTTGGAGTTATATGGAAGGTTTTCAGGTACGTAGATGGTGTCTAGCCTCAAGGGGGCAGCATGGTTCTCAACTATCAATCTTTCTAGTGTATAGGACCAGATATCCCTTTCAGAAAAGTCCAAGAAGATAACAGCTGTCATTACACCCTTTGGGTGTTTCCAGTTTAAAAAGATGCCGTTTGGACTCTTAATGAATTAATAAATTAATGAATACACACTTGTATAGAGCATGGCTACCCGAGGGCATCCCAGCGCTTCCGGTTTCCTGCTTAACAAGATATTACTCCTAAAGATCTTCACTCACAACTATTGCAGCATAAACCTAGAACGTTTTTTCAATTTTAATTGCATTGTCCATGCTCCTACATTCTTTCCATTACTATTAAAAATGCTGGTGCTCATGATGGACTGCTCTTATTACGGTCATGGCTTCTGGAACACTGGATTTGTTTCCAGTCTACTGCTCCGATAAGTCACAATATTAATCTCACCTTCTTTTCCCACATTTACAAATAGAAGAGAAAGTAGTACCCTCTGGCAAAAGGCAGTTGATGATTTCTGTTAGTTATTCCAGAAATTGTCACCTAAGAAAACCAACAGGGCATGTTGAATACACTTTTAACTACAATTTGTTGCATGAATTGCTTTTTATATTCTAATCGGCTACTTACATCCTACTTAATGCATTGGTTTCACTAAAATTGGAAAAGTAAATTGGTCTTGCCTTTTGGCTTTGCCAATGCAAACATATTGGCTTTGCTTTATTAGCAAAAAACACACAAAGAAAAAAAACTAAAAACAACAACATACCAAGCGCAATAGTCATGCAAGCATCATGCACGCAGGCATATGCGCCTTGACACTACAATCGTCCCAACATGATGACGTATATGCATGCATGAGTCAGCTCTCATACAGCACGCGATGGCCAAATTATTTAACTTACCATTTCATTGTAGCGGATGCCCATCTTGGAGCAGTAAATTAAAACAAAATAGTAATGATAAAATGTGTACGAATGCACAGTTACAAAACGGAGCAGCCTGGTAGCAAATTGCAGAAGTCTCACTCTTCTAAAACGTAACAAAAATAAGTGAGGGATGGAGAGGAGCAGGTGAATAAGAGAAGCCCAAGGGTTTTGAGCAAGCAATTATACAATGACAAGAGGCACTGGCAAGCTACAATGAGTGGGTGAGTATTCATTTAAATAAAAAGGCTGAGTGGGCCAGGTACGGCTAGGACAAGCAAAAGACAAACAGGGTAATAGGAGAGAAAAAACAGAGAGTGCGAGGTTGAAATGGGACGAGGGAAGAGAGGAGCAGCACAAAGGAGAGGGGGGACGAGCGCAAGAACACACATGGACTCGCACAGAGAGCTAAAATAAATAAAAAAGTAGTTCAGTGAATGTGAGTAATCGGAGGACACTCCAGAAACGAGAAGTGCTCTAGAGGTGTGAGCATTCCAAAGGAAAGCCATCAAATAAGAAGCAAGAAATTGAGATAGACAAGAAAGCTATCCAATCAAGAGCAAGGAGCTGACCCGAATCCGACTATTGCATATATATTTTAATGTAAAAGTGACTACAGGTGTTCGATAACAGACGGTGCAGGTGAGACCTAAAAATTGTCTTTTTTTGGATCATTGCTTTTTATTGACCAAGGAGGAGGGGCTGGTATGGCAACTGTCTACAAATATCCATCTTATAAGGTTGCTGGCATTTACTGAGTGCAGCTCACACCACTCAATAGTGCATTTGTGCTATCAACGCAAAACAAAAGTCTTTATCTCTAGTTAAACTAAAGACAGCTAATAATTGCTCAACTTTTATCTTGTTGCTTTTTAGGGGTATTTTGCCTGAACAAAAAATGTGTCTTGCTGGTGAAGTTCTTTAAGACAAAAGGACTTTGAGAAGCTAAGTTCTGGGTAACTGAAAGCCTTGCATAGATGTACGGTTCTAAAATGTATTAGAAAATTTTTTATGATTTTATGAAACAGACAGAGTGCCTTAAAGTTGACCACTTGCTCATTGATTGACAATTTATGGACAAAAGACAATGTAGGTTTATTAAAGCTTTAGGTTTCACTGCCATGGTTGCGCTTTACATTAAGCAACAACACATTCCCTTAATACGGCAATCCGTTTTTTAATAATTGTGCATAATACCAAAAGGTTTTCTGCACTTCATATGCAGAGATCTAGAGCCAAGACACAGATCCCTCAGGCTCTAAAATGAGACTTAGCATTCGTTGTATTTTGTTATAACAACCAGTTAGAACTGTAGGTATCAACATCAAACACCATCTACTGTTAACAGAAAAAACAGTAGCATTTACATCAACAGTCTACATGGCTTTAAGTACTGTCTTTTAATTTTGTGCTGACAAGTTTTGCAGAAATGTCCATTTTGCCCCCACAATATACACTTTCTTATACTCGTGCCCTCTGATAAATCTATAGGACTGTTTAGGCAGGGATGTGGAATTTCTTTAGCCTGACATCCAGGACATTTTCTTTAGGGTTAAGGGCAACAGGTTTTCATGTGTATTTTGCCCTTCGAACAAATAGGCCTAAACCTCTTACATCACAAACCCTTTGGCTACCAGTTTGCAGTACCACATTATGGATAAGGGAAAGGCATTGTCTGCAGTTAAGGTAATATTTGTGTCCATATGTTAATGATGTTCGAACTTGTATTTATGGTTCATTAATGCAAAACCTTTATTATTAGGGTGAGAGCTCTAAGTAAATGTTGTAAGCTTGGACTGCACTACTGACAGTGGTTCTAGTATAAAATGTGTACACATATTTTCAAAGTTTGGCAATATGAGGCGATTTATAATGCTCCCATACTGCTCCCTGATTAGATACAAATATTTGCAGAAGCTTGAAAGCAAGATTGATGATTCTTTGCTTTCAAAATAAATTGTTCACAAAAAATGCAAGTAGGAAAGAAAACATTTCTCTTAACTACTGTAAATTTTAGGTACCATTTCTTTGCAGCCTCATTTAGTAAAATGTGTTGATGTATGCTAGTATTTCCCAAAAATATTCATAATGGAAAATCAGTATAACCCGTTTCAATAAGATTAGGGGAAACATAAAAAAATAAACAAGCATTGGCAAAGCCAGTAGGTCTGAAATTAGTGGTCAGCCTTTTGGTATGTCAATGCGTAACTTGCAACTTGGCCCTCATCATTATAGCAAACATTGGCAAAAGCAAAAATAGTTTTGGGTCCCAAAAAACACATTGCCACAGTTGTTCCTGGCACTGAACAAAACTACTTTGGGTGCTGTAATGCTCCTTGTGAAAGAGCAGAATGCTGTCACTCACAGTGAAGCCAGCCGATATAGAGAGAGAAACAGAATTTTAACAAACACAAAAGGTCATGGTTAACACCAGACCTAATTAGAAGCCCAATTATTAAAGAAAGTCTCAAAAGTGCACCCATGGTATATGTCTTTGCATTAAGCGCAGATGAACAGCTTTTTTAAATTCACAAGAATTTACAAAAGAAGGCCAAGAAATAGTACTCCTAGAAAATATCTGTTAACTGCATTTTAGCATGAGCAAATATGCATGTGTAGATTTGCTCAGGCGTAAATCTGAGTGTTTGTAAGTTCACTTTCCTTACAACCACTTTTTTCCATAACCTGGAAGTAGTTTTACGTCTGCCATCGTCAAGAGTAAATGTTCAACCTTTCTCAGTATGGGAAAAGATTAGAGAAGAGCTGGTCAAGACCTTTAAAACATGCAAGTAAGTAGGTTTGAACCAACTCAAAAGGGCATTCTAACGTTGCAACTATTGCTTACCACTTTTTTCAGCCCCAGTATGTCGAACCGTGAAAATGTGGCAACTTAAAAGAATTGCTAGTATTCAAACCCTACTATGGTATGAGCGCTGGCATAACCAGGGAGGCTATATCAGAGCTCTTATATAATGAGATTGCTGCCATAATTTGTCGCTGCATTACATGACACAAAAAGGGCAAGTGGATTTTGTTACAGGACATGTACATTTATGAAGCAACTTGCCCCATGGACAAGTAGATATTTTCTTAAATTCCACACACCTGATTCAGGTGATTTTTCTTAATCACTCCTTTAGAGTTATTGCGTTTATTGCTAGAACACGCATACAGGTATGGTGCAATAAATAAAACATTTTGCTACAGATATGACATAAGGAAAGTGAAAAAAACAACTGGGGGATGCCAACTTTCAGTATAATTTTCTTCTATGTTGTACTGGAACTTACAATAATAGGAATCGAGAGACCACATTTTTCCATTGAAATTATCCCTTTCTTTAAATGGAAAATATTCTTAAACAGAAAAATATTCCTTATTCAAAAAAGAAAAACATCCTTGATTGACAGATTATTCATGAGGCACATGCTTTTTGAGAATCAGATATATAACCAGGGCAAATAAAACCCTAAAACTGCTTCAGGGGCTTGTAAATCACAACCTACAAGTATTTTTTAAGATCACGTTTTAAAACTTTCTGTGACAAAAACACTCATGTATTCCTCTAAATGTATTACAGAGCTGCCATTTGATATACTTTTAAAAGCGTTGCTATTTAAGCTTCTTGGATAAGTGAAATGCTATGTGTCAAATTCAGGGACATAAGCAGACAATTGCACCTAAACAATATTTTCCATTTGCCAAAAATACAAATTTGCTTTGAAATGCGTGACAAAACAACCATAATTGAGTTAATTTACTAGGGCATGCCCGACATATGCTTTATTTTAAATTGAATAAGGCAAAAAAGCTTGTCCTCCAATACCCACAAATAATTAATGCAGATTTAGAGCATGGTACACAATATGGGACCTCACAAAAGGAACTGGTAACTGCAAGAAGACTACCTATAAATATAAATAAAAGCAAGAGAAAGATGGCTTAAGAATAGTGGAGATAACACTGTGGTATGAATGGCTAATCCTGTATACATGTGACGAAGGCACTGCTCTGACGCTGACAAATGTAGCCGATTAAACCACATCCACGGAATGCTCACAAAGAGTTGCTATTCCCTACTCTAGAAAACTCATATCTAATGTTTAGCCATCCACAGATCATGAAACAAAAATGACTAAGGCTAGATTATTTTTAGGGAGCTCATTTGTACTGTCAAATAAGCAGTGCAACATAGAGAGATGCAAGACTGTTTGTGAATGCCCTCCAGTGCACAAAGACTTTAATCAAGCCCTCTCAAATCTTTCATTTCAAAAGGAACGCATTCAACACAGATAATTGCTATCTGCACTCTTCCCTCTAAAACCACTAGTTTTATGTTGATTTGTGCTCCATGTAAATAACAGCAATGTTTATAACATGGCAGAGAATAGAGTTCAATGGAATATTTAGTCCTCTCTTTTCAAAACTTTGCAATAATTAGTTATCTTGACTGCCACAGCTCAGATACTTTGAAAATTAGGCTTAGTACATAAGCCTTCTAAGATGTCTGCCATTACTTACTATCCATTTCCTTGCTGTTTCGTATTAGTTAGTTTACCAACAACAATCTCCAGAGCACTACAATTCGGTAAACTTGTTCTATCAACAGCATTCCCCAGTACAAAATACAAAGCTAAACAAAACAGAAAAAATAACAAGTTTTTCCTTTAAATTATACCACTTTCTGATCTCAGGATTCTCTTACAAACTGTGTAATTCCTCCATCTTGAGGCGAGCGATAGGCATCACTTGCAGAGCCACCAAACTCAAAGCAAAGTAACAATCGAGGAACCCAAATATGCAGCAAAAAGACAAGCGGAGTCAAAGATTCCAGCCCCCCACCCCCAAGCCATAAAAATAACAGTGATAAGACAAATGGGGTTGGGTATAGCGAACCCCCGTCTAAAAGACGATCTGAGGATCTTTACAGGACTGAGCTAAAATGTTGAACAATAAGGTACTTTAAAGGAATACATACTATAAAATATGCTATTTAGTGATGTGACTGAATTATAAGTATATTAGTTTAGAAAGAATAATGAGTAGAACTAAAGCTCTTGCTTCACTGATTTCAAAAGTAAGAGAGTGTGTCAGTAGATTACTATTCCCAGATGTACCTTTCACTTTCAGCAGTCTGCATGGTCTCCAGCTTGCAGGGAGCACTTCTATTAAATCCTTTCATCTCTTGCTCTTCTAAAGACTCCAATAATCGGATCACTTCCTTATTCACGCCTCTACGTTTTGCGAGGACAAGCGGTGTTGCACCCTGATGATTACTAATCAACAAGACATGAATATCAAAGAAAGGACCATTACAAATATTCTGAAGATCATGATGCTCCACATAACATGAAAAGTAAACATTTTAATTTAAAGATATCAATCTAGATTTGGATGGTTCAATGCTTTAGGAAAATGTTATGGAAACATTTAACTCAAATTAGTAAAAGTGCCCTCCAGTTTAAAGCTGATCAGCAGAAACTTGAAGTAAATAATACTCTAAAATCTAATCACAGTTTAAAGTGATACTCACTGCCTCAAGCTTTAGCTTGTGGAATCAGCAATGAGACAGACCAATGAATCAACGCGAACAGACTGAACATGGGATTCCTATAGTAAAAGTGGGAGATAATTGCAATGCTGCGAAAGATATGTGCATAAATGATTGTGTTTAGTCTCCAAAGTAGAGATTGGAAATATGAAGGTGTTTAAGTGTTACCAGGATGTGGGAAGGTGGAAAAGCTTTTCAGTAAGGCTTTGGAAATGTGCCTCTGATTACACTATTGAATACAACTAGTCCGGAAACCCAGTTAACTTAATAATATGATTCCATGCCTTTAAATTGACATCAAAATATAAATCTTTCTAAAAGGGTTTTACACAACTTAACATACAAATAAGATCTGCTGTTCGTTGTTTAGCTAAGCTTTTATGGCTCTGAATATTCATATGCATTTCATAGCAGTCCGTACAGTGATTCTTTGGCAAAAATACAGCAACAAAATACAAACAAGAGTGGAAGCAAACAATACACTTTGAGAGCATGGGAATCAAAATGATTCGCAGTGTCAATGGAGCAATACAACATTTACAGCATTGGAAAAGTGCAAGGGAAATGTGAATCTTTTCCTGGTATCAGATTTTATTCTGGGCGTGCCTTCCATTTCAGTTTTCTTCCACTGAACTAACGACATCTGATTTTGTGGCACTATTTTTTTTAAACCGACTTTATTGAATTTTTCTCTTAGTTGATTGTTTCAAATAGACGAAAAGGAATGGATGATGAGTGATAGTTTTACAACCATGACTATAAACAATTACGAGACGTCACAGTAATTGGATACCGTATGTTTACACATGTTTGTTAGTGGTGCACAACTGTAAAGCACCTCAACTGTGATACCATCTGTTATAGAAGCTATGCTTATAAGCCATCTTATAGAAACAGTATGGAACAGCATTAGAATGTAGCCCGAAAGAGAGAAGAAGGGTTGTGGCTAGGTTTTTTCCGGTTATAAACTTCAACTTTGAACAGAAAACCTAGCTATGGTGAGCTAGTGGTGCTTGTGGACCCATTAATAAGCATGATAGGTCTATAAATTTACACGGGTTATTATGGCTGCAAGAATGGAGCAGGGAATCAATTTAATAAAGAGAGGTGCAGGTACTAGATAGGGGAGAGTAAACAGGATTTTATCCGATCTATTTGTTATCTAGGAGAAAGCAGGTTGGGCGTCCTACTGAGGGATGCTTACTAATAGAGTCAATATTTCTATGGGGTCATGTACAGGGCCTTACTTTTGGCACCAACCCATTTAATGACCCCATGTTTCCATTATATTTCCTCAGGGAAGTTTTGCTTTCCAGTTTGTGGTCATTCTGTGCTTGTCTATGAGCAGCTCAAGGTCTATAAACTGAGTGATGGTTTTGAGGTGCTAATAATGAGTTAATGCATATCATTTAAAATAAAAATTGGAGATAAAGTCTCACTTCCCCTGCACTTTTCAGTGTGGTAAAAAAAGCTACATAAACTGTATGATCCAACACAATTATACATTTATGCATGTGTAAGACAAATATATGTACATTTACATCGCATTTTAATGTGTGTGGTTGCAAGTGTATTTAACAGAAATTCTCAAACTGAAGAACTACCATTACAATAAAGTTGAGCCTATTCACAACGCGCAAACCTAACTTTGGTAAAGCATTAAACACTGCATCATTACTGTATATCACACTGTCAAACATCAACCAGACACAGCTCTGATATTCTTGATTGGCCATATTTGAGCAATGTATTTGTTAGTGAATATTTAATTCTTCTTTCAAAACGGAAGGTCACTATAGGAGGACTGAGGTGAGCAAATTTGAAGAGATTTCCTCTGCAACCATCATGAAGATTTTTCAACTTTGCAACCTTTTTTGAAACACACGAAAGTTGAGGTACTTTTGGGGAAAAAAATTGAAGGCAAAAAGTCCTGGAAAAGGTACGTTGTTGGAAATGACCCATGCAAAAAACAATTTTGTCACACACAAAATGTTTTTGTTGGAATATTTTCTCCTGAACTCTTTTCTTTTTGCAAAGGGGACAAACTTTGTGACATGTCATAGTCAGTCAAGCCTACAAAATAATGTCATAGATGGCTAGCAGAAACACTGAACCTAACAAGAGAAGGGATTGTAAAGCAAGCTTACCATATGTCAATTTTTAGCCCATTTGACACTAGGAACTGGATAGTATCAACATGGCCACACATGTGGAGGGCTGTGTTCCCCTGATAATCAGTGGCAAGAAGATCAGCACCAAATTTGTGCAGCAGTTGACAGATATCCACATTCCCACGGGCTGCTGCTAGGTGAAGGCCTGTTCGACCTCTTGTGTCACGAATGTTTGGGTCAAAGCCGCTTTCCAGGAGTCGCTTGGAATAGGTAAAGTCTCCATCAATGCAAGCCTGCAGCAGAGGGACGTTTGTCTGGGAAGAATCGTTTACAAATACATAAGACATGCTTCTGTCTACAAGGTTATGTATGTAGATCACCTGCAAATAAAAGAGACTGATTAAGCAGAGAAAGTGCTACCCGCAACCACATTTAAAAGGACAGAGCATACGGAAAAGAAAACAAACCGTTAACTTAGCAGAAACTAGGGAGAAGTACTGATCATGAGAATAGGTCTACTTTAATGTAAGTTACTTTCACAGTACTAGAAAACCTGCCGTAGTAGGGAGTCGAATGCTCTGGTACAAGAGGGAGGGATAACCCCATAATTGTGTGCTCACCACCCCATTGTGTGTGTGCTTAAGTTTGTTTGGGGGCTCGGGGTGGTAGAGTGTAATCCTTTGGCCCTCTCCCCTTCTTTGTGTAAAGTGATAAACCCATAATCATCAGCACTCTATGATAAAGAGAATGTACAAGGAGAGACTATGGGCAGAAGGCAACACTGCTGGGGATTGTGCATAAATGCTTTTTAAAGTATTTGGGAGGGATTATGGCGAGTTGAGAGAATGTAGGATAGAATAGTCTATATAAGCACAGAGAGAGCAAGGTCTGTACAAGGGCAGAAGGTTTGGAGTGGAGCTAACAGAGCCCCACACAGGGTGCCTTGGACAACAGGTGCAAATGCTACTGTTCGGAAGACGGACGTTTGAAGACTATAAATGAACACGTTTATTTAGATAAAAGAGATGAGTTTAGACATACATGGGTATACATTTAGGTATTATTCACACCCCGCAACTTTTATCATCAGAGCTAAACCCTCAAAACCACAAAACCCTCGTGGACCGCCTCCAACTCCGGATGGGATTGGATGGCACCGTTCCTAAGTGGTTTAGGTCCTTCCTCCATAATAACTCCCAGAGAATCCTTATCAACGGCAACTTATCCGCTCCCTCTCTGATCACGGTTGGAGCCCCCCCCAAGGGTCAACCTTGTCCCCTACCCTCTTCAATCTTTACCTGGAACCGCTGACAGAGGTGCTACGCACCGCCAACATCCCCGATCACATGTATGCCGACAACACACAGATCTACATTAATATCTCTTCCCCCGAGGAAATTCACTCCCTGAATGAGGCCTTGAAGCTGACTGTGCATTGGCTCACCTCCAACCAGCTCAAACGTAACGCAAAAAAACCTGAATTTCTCCTGATCTCCTCACCCAAAACCAATTCTTACTCTCAGGAATGGATCAAGGCTATCACAGAGTTAAATTGCCCTCTGACCATTGTGGACTCTGCTAAATCCCTGGGAATAACCCTAGACTGCAATTTGAATATGCATGGCCATATCCATTCCATGGCCAAAACCGCCAGATTTCACCTCCGCTACCTAAGACACCTGAAACCGTTCCTTGACACCACCTACCTAAAAATGGCAACCCAGGCACTAGTCCTCTCCAGAACTGTTTGGCCCCATTGAAAGCCTGCCTCAATGCCGACGCCAGATCCTAACTGGGCCAAAGAAATTCAACCATATCTCTCCCAACCTCAAAGCTCTAAACTAGTTTCCTCTTGAGGCCAGAATCCAACTTAAGCTAGCTTGCATCACTCAAAAGGCGCTATACTCCAAGACACCAGCTTTTGTCGCTCAGAAACACGTAATATCCGGACGATCCAGAAGCTCACGATCCACAAAGACCTTTTGCTCCAACAAGCATGCCTGCTGGAATTTTTTTTACAATCTGGCCATCTCTGGGGCCGCCCCAAGAATATGGAACTCACTCCCGCCCACCATCGGAAGACTTCCATCTTTGGCACATTTTAACAAGCATTTACAATGCAATAGGTCTCGCATTTGCGAGAGTTTAAGCCTTTGACATTGTAAATAACTATGCCTTTAATTTATCTTTTTAGAAAAACACGTGTGTATTTAAGTACAGTTTCCGGTCTGATTGATGAGGCATTGAAATGTTAAAGATTAGCCATTTAAAGGTCAAGTGCTGTACAAAACAAATGCAAGGTCAAAAGTGATTTGTAGCTCTAAGTGTGGAGGATGCAAATATGCATTTAGCATTTCTTCATTTATGGATCACCTGCTTCTCTCATGTATAAAGGGAATCTTCTCTTCGTGAAATCTGCATGTTGGTTATGTATAGCAATTCTTCTTCACTCGGTTCGGTTCAAAAACTTTATTCGATTCAGAAAAGAATCATAAAAGTAAAACTTCACTCTTAATGAAGTGTGTGCCTTGTGCGCTCACGGGAACTGCATTTATGTAACTAAGATCTGATCTCTACAATTTATGTATAGACCGTACTAATATATATGCCCCTGAAAACAAAGTGCCTTACCCTATGTATTTATCAAGCTGTGCTAAATAAACATACACTATACTAAACCCAGTTATGCACACAATATTTAAAATCCTCCTGTTTACAGCCGGTGTGTTGCTTTCTGAACTGTTATCCATGTAGTGTATTTTTTGGCGTGATTCTGACCCACCTCGTTCGCCAGCTTGTGGTGCAGGCTCTCCTAGTAGAGCAAGGGGATTCTCGTGGCATACAGCCCCGGGGCATGCAGCACTATGAACTTGCTGAACTCAATATCCAGGCTGCTAGAATTTTTACAAACTTACAACGTAAGAGGGTTTGTGTGCAAGCAGGGAAAGAGCTGGTGCGGCACACTCAGTGCAAACAGAAAAGGGACTTCAAGTCTTGGCAAACAAGAACATGCTATTAGAACAAGCCACTTAAATCAAATAATCAACAACAACAAAAAGAAGGCAATAAAAAAATGTATGCAGATGGAAGCCCAGAGGGCCACAGCAACATTGAAAACAAGACGTGCAGGGCGAGTGCCGGTCCGGTGAGAAGGGGTGGGACTGTGAGAGCAGATTCTGACGTGCGCCTTTGGATTGGGCCGCGCGACCTCACGTGAGCTGTCTACGGTAGAAGCTCACGCGCGCGACCCGATCCGAAGTCGCGCGTCGGAATCCGACTCCGCCATAGGGAATGCTGGGCGCGCGGCCAGCTCTTGTCTCCCCTCATCGTTTTTTTCGGCTGAGACGCTGACTATAGTTCTTGCTGCGAGAACGCGCTTAGCGCGTTCGTCGTTTTGAGACCTAAAAAGGAGGCACAATCTTTCAGCAATTTTGTTTCTCCTTCTATTCGGTATTACCCATGGCTCTTCCGGATGATACCTACACGGCACTTCAGGGCATCCCACCCGGGATTTGAGATTGCTGCTCTCTCATTTAATGTCTCCAGCTGTTTTTATCCCACCTGTATCCGGGATATGTTACTACCTATTATTTCTTTCCTTGTATAATGCATCTACTTGTTCCTATCACAATTGTATGCACCCGTCCTAAGACTGTTTGTACCACCTGTCAATCCTGTAAAGCGCTCTGATACCCTCACGGGTCCGGTTCGCGCTCTATAAAACTCTAAAATAAAATAAAGTAAACACCTGGCCCAACAGAAAAGGCTGAGTGACTGCCTGCCCTAATATTTGGGATAGAACCCTCAAGTGTGGGAATGTAATCAGTGCTTCTTTAATTTTGCTAGTTTATTGTGTGCAGCTAAAAGGTATTTAAAAAAACATGGGCTTAAAATTACAAATCATCTTAAAGAACTTCTCTACATTACATTGCAGTTTCAATAATAATTTTAAAAAAATCAAGTATCATTTTACTCTTTGAGCACCCTTTCAGACTATGGTCTCGAATCTAGATAAAACACCCAAAGGAATAGTATGCTAAAGCTGAAATAACAAAACTAGAATGAAGATAAAGAACAGCAAAAAGTAAAAAAATAATAATAAAAGGAAAGACTGAGTGTGGGCACCTTTCGTTTATAGTTATATCACAATAAAATTCTGGCTATCATGATACATTCAGTACAGAATAAGATGCTTAACTTTAAAATTCCTAACAATCCGTAACAAACTTTAATCGCGGTTGAGCTAAACTTTACTTTCTGGATCATTTGTAAACGAAGTTACTTCATCAGTAGTGGACTAGTATGAGCTTAAGGCTAATCGTCTCGCTCATTTGATATTTATTTAAGGTAACCCGTCAGTAGTCTGGTCTCGACCAAAAGATATTGTGGAACATAGGGCCTGTGATTCGTTTTGAATACTAGTGAGCAATTCTCTTGTGTGTGTGATATTAATCGCACCAGTTCCTGCAGTGCGAATTATAATTATAAAATATAATGATAAGTCTTCACTTACCACCAAAAACGTAGTTAAGATTTTTGTTACATAAAATTCGAAATGTTCTCAACGTCTACTCTCAAAATAGCACCAGTATTCCCCACACCTTTTAAACTCTATCTTCAAAAACTATGGAACTATGTGGATTTAGTGATGGTTAAAATCTTTTTTGATTCTTATTATTTTCAATGTTAAAACAATTTTCATCTTTGTAGGGTACATGTTTAAGACAAAGCTTGCACTGCTTCTCATGTCTGAACATGGAATTATCTCAGCTTGGCCAAATTGTTAAGTCAGTCATTGTTTTGTTTTAGCGAACTTGATTACATATATAACGCGGTTCCAGTGTGGGATATGGCGAAATATCCAATAAAACGGTCCTTGAAAATTATTTGTGAAATAATTGCGAAGGTAAGGGAATGTCTTGTGTTAAAATCTTTACAAGTTGACTTTTGTTTATATGTCCAGAGGCTTGTTAAATGTAACGCAAATTCTATAATTTCTCTTTGTATACATATGCAATGTTGGGCTGTTCTCCATCACCGACATTAGTAAGAATATTTGGTTTAAAGGAGCAAACTTTGTAGGCTTCAAATTTAAGTTTAGTCTGAACTTTAAAGGGGAACTCACACTTAAAAGATAAAAAAACAGACAGCCTGTTTGACTGCTTCTGGACCTTCTTTTTTCAATTATTCAGATGCTGGGGAACAAGCAATGCGGGTTAATTATTACGACAAAGCTGTAATAGGTAATTTTGCCTTACAGAGTTCTCAGACACTGAAAAGATTTTCCAATATACTTTCTGGATCATACGTGATCGAGCGTGTTGCAGGGCATACTGGAGCGAATTTGAACTCTTGTCCTTCAGAACATTGTACTTAGTTTTTCTCTAAAGTGTGTTAATTGTAGAAAGCCGGTTCTGTATATACTATAACAAAAAGAGATATAGTGTGTACAGAGTCCAGTGAGTCCCCAAAGGTATAGCAGTGGATAACGCAGATAATACCGAACTCTCAATTTAGTTGTAGCGGGGCTGAGCAGTAAGGCTTATCAGAGGGTAGTGTGAATGCATTTGTTGTACACACTAATGCAAGGCAGAAACACACACTCAATGACTAATTCCAGGCCAATGTTCACAGAAATATTACTTTATCCTATGCGAGTTGGGGGTAACAAGAAGAAGGTTGAAGGAAAGTACCTGTGGTTCAGGGACACAGGCCCTGGGGGTGAGGTCAGCACTGTTCAGGACTGCACCACCAGCAGCAGAGGGCCCCCTTTGCACCCTGTGTGCAGGGTGCAAAGGGGGCATCGGGTGCCCTGTAGGAATCAATGGAGACCCTCAGTCAGAGACAAAGGCTACAGGTTCGGTCCAGAAGACTGGCTGAAGGAATCAAATGACTTGAGACTGGAGTTGGATAGTGGGAGGGGTGAGGGGGGATGCCAGGGCACAGTCGGTTGGGCACTCCAAATTCTGGGGGCTGTGAGTACAAGGGTGTTTTGAGGCATCAGGGTTTCTCTCACCAGCTCAGGTCGCGGTTGCTGGGACCCTTCAGGATGAGGCTGCAGGTGTCATAGAGGGAGGTCAGAAGAGGTCATCCAACACTGGATCCCAGGTCAGGTTCGCCCGGGGGTCGTCAATGGATTGTTGGGTCACCTAGACTCGGGCCGTGGGCAGCAGGTGTAGAGTGGTGCAAGTGTTGCGGATCGGCCTGAATCCGATGTCAATGGGTTTGTTTCTTTCTGGACAAATCCAGTGTCCACTGGAGAAAACAGTCTTTGTCAAAAGCAGCTGAGGTCTCTGGGGTTCTTGGAGCTTGCTGGACGTGAGACACGACAGTTTCTGCGAGCCGGGACCATGAAGCGGGAGACAGGCCGGTAGGGCTGCGGTCAAGTCAATACTCAATTTAAGGGTGTTACTACGGCTGGAGGGCAGTACAAACTTTAAGTGCCCCCCTCTCTTTCTCTTTGGGGAGAGGGGCACAACCTCATTCCTGTTGGGCCTAATTCTCCAAAACAAAATGAAGTATTCTGAAGAGAGGGATTCATCTTATTTCCTGGCCAGCCTACGGGTGTGTGAGGCCAAGGTGGACACTTTATTACTAATTTTCCTGCCTGTCCTGCTGCCAAAAAGTGTGGCTAGGACAGGGGGCAGGTATCTCCACAAGTTGAGGGTGAGAGCAGCACTTGGTGAGAGCCTATGAGGCTCACCGCCAAGTGCTGATGTTCCTACAAGGGGGGAGTGAGAAGCACCTCCACCCAGAGCAGGCTTTATTTCTGACCTCCGAGAGCACAAATGCTTTCACTCCATGAGGTCAGAAACCTGTCTGGTGGTGGCTGGCTGGCTGGAAGGGACTGGTCAGTCAATACACTAGAAGCTGGTCGTTTTTCAGGGGGCATCTTTAAAGATGCCTTCTGAGTGCATTTTAGAATAAATCCATCACTGGCATCAGTGCGGGTTTATTATGCTGAGAAGTTTGATACTAAACTTCTCAGTCTTCAGTAAAACCATCCTGTAGCTGTGGAGGTCGCGTTGACAAACTCCCAGCCCATGTACTCAAAATGGCTTCAGTGCACTTACAGGGTTCAAGAATGGACTCCGACACTGTAGGGGCATATTGTTCATGCAGCTATGCCCTCACCTGTGGTATACTGCACCCTGCCTAAGGACTGTAAGGCCTGCAGAGGGGTCACTTACCTATGCCACAGGCAGTGGTGTATAGGCATGGTACCCAGGAAGGTGATCCATGTCGACTCTTTTAGTTTAGCCACACCACAATACATAGTCTGCAATGGCAGGGAGTATGTGTTGGGGGTGGTGTCCTTTAAGGTGGCACAATACATGCTGCCATGAACCCTTTCTGGCCACGAGGTTCTTGGTACCACTGGTACCTCTTACAAGGGACTTATAGGTGGGCCATAGGTGAACCAATTGTGGTGAGCAATGGTACAGTTTTGGGAAAGAACACAGGCCCTGGGAAATTGATTGGCAGGGTCTCCGGGCACACTCAGTCAAAGTGCATCAGATATCCGGCAAAATGACCATACACAAAGGGGCACTTTCCTACAATAATAATTTTTAATTTTTATTTTCCCTTTTTATTTCTGTTGGGTACTTTCTTTTGAGCCTGTATGTTTTTGTTATTTCTCTGTGACAGCTAACATAATGCATTCATTTGATCCCAAACCTTTTTGTAGTTTTTTTTTTGTGTTTTGCACTGCCAACTTTTCCTCAGCTACCTTCTTCTACTCCAACCCTGATGGGTTTCGTGGGAGACACAGTGATTGCTAGAATAAGATGTCAAGATTCTCTATTCATGACATCAAACACCAGCATTTGATGCCAGACCATGGCCTCATGTAGGGTGTTTAAGTTCCTAATTGCAAAATTTCTGAGACCTACTTAATGCCATTGTTCAGTAAATATGTAGAAAATACAAATCTACCACTCCATCACCGCACCCCCTTTGGGAGTACTCCTCGTACTGCTATTTTGACACCAAAGTTTGCATTTATGTCTTTTTCCTGCTCTCTGGGACTCGCTCTCAGGCAATTGTAGTCGTAGGCATCCAAAAGCTCACTGACTGGGCAGCAGTTGTAAAGTGGCCTTTGGTGGAGGGCACAGTTTTCAACCCCATAATTTGCCTTTCACTCAGTGTGCTCTCTTTTATAAGAAGCCATCCATCACTGGAGTAAAGAAGACTCTAAGATACTACGTCCATAGTATAAACTACTTTTTCCATCACCTCTTGATGCATCTGCCTTATTTGGTGTGGAGCAATGTTTGAAGGTGTCACATGTCACTCCTTTTACTTTACAGTGGTGTACGAAAGTGACCCTTTTTGCCATGGTCACTCCCGCTTTTTGCCACTGTTACTAATGTTTTTTCAACTGCAGTGCAGGGCCCAGTGCCAGAGCTCTTTCCCTGAAACAAGGTAAAATGGTTTAATTGTAACACAATTGGCAAACGCCCTGGCTCTCTTGTACGTTCCTAGTAAGTGGTACCCCTGGTACCTAGGGCATGGCTACCAAAGAGGGTCCCTAAGGGCTCCAGCATGTATTATGCTACCCTAAGGGACCCCCATACAAACAGCATGGAGCCTGCAATCACAGACTGCGTTTCATGGTGCATACCAGGAGTGAAAACACCCCATGGAACACTCACTGTGTGCCATGCCAAAGTCATTGTGTGTATTATATGCAAATTACCCCTACAGCAGGCAAAGGCCTGCTGTAGGGGTACTATGGCATTGTGCATTATATGTTATGGGAGGGCATATCTCAACGAGCAGATATGCCTCTGTGCTGTCTAGTCCAAATATAAGATGGTACAATAGTATAGGGAAGCCATCCAAGTATATGTACTGTGCACTCTCCCCATTAAGAGTTTCCCAGCTACATAATGGCTTTACTGAAACCTATTGTATTTTGTATCAAACACCTTGTCTTAATAAATATGTACAGTTGCCAGTACAAGATGAATTATGACAGGCACCCAGAGGACACCTTAGTGTTGCCCCCTGAAAAACCTACCACTATCTAGTGTACTGGTTGACTGGTATCGTCCAGCATGCCACTACAGACATGTTTCTGATTCCTTGCAGGTGAGAGCACACACTCTCCAAGGCCAGGAACAATGCCTGCTCCGGAGGAAGGTGTTCACACCTCCTCCATCAGGATGGCTAGTGATTTAGAATATCAAGGCCTGGGGCTTCAAAGCCTTTGATATGCGACCCAATCTTCCCCCAGACCTGGGGGGATGCCACCCCAAGCCCTGTGGCCCATTTGGAACCAGGACAGACAGGAAAGTATCAGGCCAGGTGCTGTACCATGTTTGAATCATTTTAGGATCTGTGAGGGTTTTAATCTGGCAATGTGTTTTTCAGTTCAGTCTGCACTGTCAGTTTTGGCAGGGAGCACATTATGTATGAGTTTTCAACTTTTTGCATTTTGGTTTAATTTAGGACCGGATATAGTTGCCTGCAACGTTTTGCAAAGACATTCACTTTACCTTTGATATTGCGGTCTTTCAATGGCTTTCATTATCTAGGGCTTCTGTTTGCAAACTATGCTTTATAGCCTTCATACAGTTCACTAACAATTTTCATGGTGCGATAACTTCTTGGAAAATATTTTCTTTTTGTTTAAAAAGCCATTTTCACTCCTTTTATATAACATTTTCCTAGATTTGTACTGGGAAGATTTGAAACCATGCATGTATCTGAGGGATTACAATTATAAATTAGAGGAGAGGATTGGGCCTAATGGCTAGAGCGGTCGACCTCGAAGCTGGAGAAACCATGTTCGAGCCTCTGCAGGGAAGCTCAACATCCTGTGATTCTGGAAAAAACACTTAGGGCCCCCATTAGGATGGCGGGCGGGCAACGGAAAACGGGACCACCCGCCTCAAGGGCGGGGGTCCCGATGTTTGCATTAGGATGTGCCCGCCACAGTGGCGGGCGCATCCTTCATTTTTAACATTGTGGCGGGCAGTGCTCACTGCACCGCCTCCACAATGTTAAAAATGTATGCGTGCATTTGCATAAACAAAGCGGCAGGCACTGCGCGGTGCCTGCCGCTTTGTGTATGCAAATGCTGGGGGGTACCACAGGTACCCCCGTGTGCAGCCCCCCCACCCCTCCTTCACTCTGGGGTCCCGCAGGGGGTCCCCAGAGTGAAGACCGCATGCCTTTCCGTGGCGGCATCGCCGCCACGGAAAGGCATCCGATTTGGCCCATCATAATATGGCTGGCCGTGTCTATTAGACACCGCCACCATATTAATCCTTTTCCGCCCCGGCCGCAAGGCGACCACGGCGGAAAAGCGGCGGACGGTCTTTCCGTCCGCCGCGGTCACCCCGCCATACTAATATGGCGGGGGCATTTGGGAGTGGATGTCGGGCGGATTGCCCCCGCCAGGCCGGCGGTGGCTACCGCCAGCCTGGCGGGGGTAATCCGCCCGACATCCTAATGGGCCCCTTAATCTCTCCGTGCCTAACAAAATGAATGTGTCCGTCTGTAAAGCAACTGGTGCTCATGTAATGCGCTCCGATACTTTCGGGTCAAGTGCGCGCTATTTAAAACTCCCCAAAAAATAAAATAAATATGTGAAACCTTTATATTTATTCTATTATCTAATTTGCATACTTTTGACTTAGTAACTTTGCTTCTTTTAATTGGACATCTACTATGGTGCTCATAATTGGACATAAAAGCCTCCGTAAGACTACAATATTAGTTTCTGAACCATTCTTATGATTAAAATATTTACCTAATGCTTTTTTATTTTATTTTTGGAGGATTATGCAATAGTGCTTTAATGAGATGTCCCGTCTTTTGATTTGCCCCTAAACTGATTTTTAGATGTACTGCAGCACGATCAACTACCATGACTTGTAAGGGCATGATGTCTCTAAAGCACATAGCCCAGATGTAGGCTTTAGTTAGTAATCTATTCTGTGTGCCAAGCCTACAAAACACTGCTTGTGACATAGGTAAGTCACCCAAATAGCAGACCTTATAGCCCTATGGCATGGTGCACTATACCACAGGCGAGGGCATAGCTGCATGAGCAATATGCCCATACAGTGTAAGTCGAAGGTCAAGTACATGGCTGGGAGTATGTCATTACGAACTCCACACCATGATGGGCTTACTGAATGCAAGGAAGTTTGGTATCAAACTTTTCAGCATAATAAACCCGCATTGTTGCCAATGTTGGATTTATTAATCTTAGAGATGCCCCTGAAAAACGACCAACTCTCTAGTGTGTGGCTGACCAGTCTCTACCAGCCTGCCACTTCCAGACATGTTTCTGAATCACTGAGGTGGGTGCCTTGTGCTCTCGTGGGTCAGATACAAGGCCTGCTTTGGGTGGAGGTACTTCACAACTACCCCCAAGCAGGAACAGCATTCAAGGTCAGTGAGCCTCAAAGGCTTCCTGCCCGTTGTTATGCTAGCCAGGGCCTCTTCAGCTGGTGGAGATGCCTGCCCCCCCCCCGGACCAAGTCCCACTTTTGACAGCAAGGATGGCAGGTAAATTAGTAAGCAGGAGAGGTGTGTCCCCTCTCAGCCAGGACCTAAGGTATCCCGAGAATAAGTGATACCTTCCTTAGAAAATCCTCCATATTGGATGGAGGAATTTTAGCAAATATGATTAAGGGATGGCCCCTTCCCAAAAGGAGGGGACATACTAAGGGTGTCACCCTAAAAGTAAGTTGCCCATTGGCTACTATCTATCAGTACCTGTAACGTCTCTAAATTGAATATTTAGCAGCACCACTGAACCTTGATCGCCAGATTCCTGTGACTTAAGAAGAAGGAAGAAGATGCCCTGCTTCCAAGCCTGAAGATGACTACTAATTTGGCCCAGCCTGTCTCCCTCTTAAAAACTCTGCAAAGACAACGACCCCTGTCCTGCAGCCAGCGACTTCCAGAAACCAGAGGATGACTGCCTGCTCTCCAAAAAAGGCCAGATCTCCCTAGGACAGAGGCCCAGTCCACAAGAAACCAACTCCAAGGACTACGGATCCAGCTGGAACTGTGACGCCTGCCCACTCTGCACCCAACGCCCACCGCACGAGTCTGAGTGGCTCACCGGTCCAGTGAAGTATCCCCAGCGATTTTGACCTCGAAACCATTGGTGTCTGACCTCTCCTGGACTCCACAAAGACGTCTGCAGCCTCATCATGAAGGGTCCCCCTAACCGCATTCGGCTCCGGTAAAGATCTTTCGGTGTCTAAAGGCACCCCTGCATCCTAAACCCCCCCAACTAACTGCACGAACACACTACCACAAATAGAGCTTTTAGCATTATCTACTTAAGCCAGACCCTCCAGGATATTGTGATATCGCGATTTGCCGCAAAATCGTCACTTTTGTAAAAATGCAGCAATTTTTACAAAAGTGCCAGCGAAATCGGCACTTCTGTAGAAATCGCGGCATTTTTACAAAAGCTTCTATATCCTGGGGTGTCTGCTTTATGTGGCTATCGCCTGTGAATTGGGCTTGCAGCCAAAGACATCCAGTGCGGAGTTTTCCACGCCACGCCCAGCCTTCACTGCCACGCCTGCCTGCCCACACCATTCATGGAGCATTCGAACAAGGAAGTGTTTGCCTTCGAGAAGCATGCTGGCGCGAGCTGCCTGTGTGTCACCCTGATGGAATGCTTCACGGGCTTGGAGACGGAGCGCCATGCAGAGATGTCTGTCCCTCAAGATAAACAGACAGAACCGCTCAGCCGAGAGAGCTGAGGCGCACACAGGACGGGGTATCTGCAGAGGCGTGCTGGACAAGGGATCAAGTCAGAGGGTTGAGCTCACCTATTGCAGACCGTTTCCCCCTGGGAGTGAGCCATGGGCAAAATCCTAGAGGCGAGAAATTTAACAAGGGCGTCAAGTGGCCCCATGTCATGAGTGACAACTTCAACCAGTCCCCGCTTTTAAATCGGCGACGATTTGCAGGCTGACATTTTGCAACGAAACTACAAGTACCAACATGCAGTTCGCTACTGTTTAACAAGTGGCCGTAGGCTTCACACAGAACCAACAACCACTTGGCGGTTTCGACTGCTCTTTCTCTAGTGTTTAGGTCTGTTGAACGGGCATCCGGTGGGATATCAGGTCGTGTTCAAAATACACTATTATTTAACGTGCTTACTAATAAAAGGGGCGATAGGTATAGTCATCATTAGTGCAGCAGGTATAGTGGCACCAAGCTCTAAGGCTATTGCAAGACACAAACTGACCTGTGATAGTACGCCTCTTCTGGCGCAGGGCTTTGCAACGTGATGCATCTGGGAGATGCGTCACGTTGTAAATACCCCGCACCATGGTGCATCTTTTGCGCCGCCGCTGCGTCACAAAAGTGACGCAACGGCGGCGTAAAAGCAGCGCAAGAGGCTTGTAAATCTGCCCCAAAGTGTCTACATTGTAAAGAAACCAAATATACATAGCTTCATGTTGTTAAATAACTAAAAAAACTAAGATCTCTGTGTTTGTTGTAGTAAAAATGGCCACATAAAATGCCGCAAAATTGCAGCTAAGTTTCCATATTTGTGCCGCTAAATTTCCATTTTTGTGCCGCTAAATTTGCTAATCCATGCCGCTATATCCTGGGGGGTCTGTTAAGCCTATGTAAGCCTCTGGGGATCCACTGGACTCTGTGCACTCTATACCTTACTTTGTATAGTACATACAGAGCCAGAATTCTTACACAGGCCCATAAACTTTGGTACTCCTGAAGACTTTTCCAGGTCTGTACTATCACCAACTGCTTTGACTTGAGCTTAGCTAACTGGTCACTTCCCTAAGACTCAGTGGCGTAGCTAGGGGGGGATGAGGGGGGCGGACTGCCCCAGGCGGCACTGTTTTGGGGCGGCGGCTGCGCGGCACTGGTGTGCCGCTTTGCTGTGGGCTTTATAATTTATTTGGGGACACTCACTGTTTGACACTTTGTCAGTCGGTGTCCCCAGTCCCCAAATAAATTATAAAGGCCACTGCAACGGGCCACCACTGTGGCAGGGCACCGCCGGTGGTGGGGGCGCCTGTTTCCATGCAGTCTTGCACTAAAAATGGTTCCTTATGAATATTTCCCATGGCGCGGACGTACGTACTCACATCCTGACATTAAGGCAGTGCGCAGTGTATACATCCATTAGTCTGGCACGGTGGGGGGACGTCACGTCCTGCTTCAAAAGGCGGGGAAGTTGTTTTTTTGAGCAGGAAGCAGCTCGGCCTGACTCTGCTGGCGCCACCTCTATTATGGAGCTTGAAGCACCTGCCTCCTGCTCACAGCTGCAATGCCGCCATTGTGTGCTGTCTCAATTATCCATTACCGAGGCGATCTGAGCTCACATCATGGAGTCGGTGACCGGCGGTTCCAGCAGCGGCCACCAGGACAGTCGAGACTCTGAGGACAGCCCCGGACCAAGAAAGCGGGTGGCAAACTGACTTGAAGTAAGTACCAGCCACCTGACTTTCTATTAACACCATGCGGCTGCAGAAATACACGATCTTTAAAACGGTGCCGCAGAGGCACACGCTCTTTGGGGGATAAAATAATGAATGGTGAGTGGAAGGTTGGTGATGTAAGAAGTTGGGAAATGAAGGGCGGGGGGGGGAAATGAAAAGTAAAGCAGGAGGGGCTGATTGGGGGAAAAGAAAATGACGAAAAGAATGTAAGGGGAGAGCAATGGAATTAAGAGGGAAGGAAAGGAGAGCGTAAAGGAGACAGGGGAGTCTTCCTGGGCCGGGGGACATGATGACTGCAGACAGAAGTGTGAGAAAACGAGAGTAAGAAAGAGAGAAGGAGGCGAGCAGGGAAGGACTAAGGACGTGAGAGAGGGAAGGGTAGGGTGGAGATACAGAGAAAGAATTAGTAAAGAAGTGAGAAAAGAATGACCGTGTAAGTGGGAGGTAGACAGAAGAGGAGGCAAGGGGGGGAACATTTGGTGAGAAATAAGCAAGGGACTGGTAAATAGAAGGAGAGAGGGGGGGAGGGTTAGAGAAAAGGGATAGGGGCCGAGAGGGGCGGAGGCTGTCCTATCATGGAGAGGGAGGGCTGTGTAAATTAGGGAATCAGGCAAGAGGAATAGGGGAGGGGTAAGGGTCGAAGAGGGAAAGAAGGGGTGTAAAGAAAAGGACGAAGCAAATGTAGGAATCCAGGAGGGACAGAAGGAGAAAAGATTGTGAGAGAAAGTATGTGAATAAGGGCGGGAGTAAAGGAGTCAGAATGGAAGGGGAAAAAAGAGGTTAAACAATGAGGAAAGGAGGCTGCTGAAAAAGAGTGGAAGGGAGAAAGGGGGAAAATATAAGGAAGGAAGGAAGGGAGTGAATGAATAATGGGACGTATGAAGATGGATGAAGGAAGAAAGTGAGAAGGAATAAGGCAGAGAGACCTGACTAGAAGAATTAGATACATACTATGAGCAGAGCATTGTCAGTAACAGCTGTAGTGTTCCTGGTATATGCGCTCTACGAGGTAGGGGAACCAAATACCCATGCTTCAAGCAGGAGCAAATCCCTGACCTTTCCAAGGATGGGAGTGAGGTGGGGGACCAGTGCGTGAACACGTTACACCTACATTTGTTTGCATAAGTTAGTTCACAATCACATGATATTACCATGGTGAGTCGAAGCCCACTTCCTATCCAATTCTCGTAGACATACAAAAATCTTTTCCGTGTTTTGAGAACACATTCTTTTTGTCTTTATTTTGCACTTGACTTTTATACAGTGCGAATCTGAAATGAAGAAACGATTTAAAGTAGCACCAGTCACGTGGCACTGTTCACAATTAGTTTTTAGGCACGGGCAGATTTGAATAATGGAATGATTTGCAGGACCAATGTGCTTCATGGCCGGGTGTGCGCGCTATCTACCACACATTGTGTTATGCGAAGGCCTGACGATCTGGGAAACTGTCATATCAGCTGAAGTTGCATTACTCTGGGCTGATTAGAAAAGTCGCTGTGCAGCTACAGGTACACACAAAGAGGAAATATGTAAATAGGATGGTTTTGGAGGAGCGTAAATTCAGTTTCTACTGCGTAGAACTGAAGTGTTTTTACCTATGTGCACACATCATCTAAAGTAGGTAATTGGCATGCTCTATGACGCTTCAATCAGCTCGAGTTTCTGTTGCACATACCTTGCCACGCATTTGAGGTTAGTAAAATATGCACATAACAACAGCCCTTTCTCAGGCAGGAGACACACGATTTTGTTATGCCAAAAATTGCTTTATTGTAGCTGTCTCCTGCCTTAAATGCCTCTGCTTCAATATGGGAGTGCTGGCTCACAGCCCACATCGATGTGCCTGCTGTCTTGAAACGGGTCTCCATCGGGCTGTTTTGGGACCTGGCACTTTTTTCCAGACTGCAGTGACAGCAAACTGCTGTCACTGCAGTCCGGAAAAAAAACGGAACGCCTGTGCTAGGGCTCAAAACAGAACCCGATAGAGACCCGTTTTGAGGCAACCTTTAAAAAACTGCCGGTTCTCAGACCCTTTGGGACCCGGTCCACTTAAAGCCCCGCCTGAGGCTTTCATGCACCCCCATGCTCTATTGTGTCTCAGTGTTAATTGCTTAGAGTAGCAATACAACTTTAGCCTCAGGTTGTGAATAAATAACGGTTGGCACCGCACACCCTGCTGTTATCTGCAAATTAATTTTTATCAAATTGCTCAGAGTGTCTTTTTGAGATAAATTACAGTCTGCAGAGGGGTTGTGACCTCTAAGCTAAGCGCGTGCCCTTCCATTTCCAGTGCTTTGCAGCCGTTTAACAATCTTCTTACAGTTTCTCGTTGCTCAAATGGGTGTAATTTCGGAAATATTTAAGTTTCCGTTGTTTTTATTGCTTGATTTTCCTTGCGAAAAAAGTGTCACTCATAGTTGTCGAAATGTCACTCATAGTTACGCTGACATTATGAAAATGTCACACTTAGCAATCTGAAAAATTGGCAACTATGCTTCCTTTATGTCCGGCCTGCTGTTATTAGCCGTACTTCCGGTGCTAGCTGCACCCCTCCACGTGCACAAACCATGAGCTGAACATTGCAGGCATTGCCCTGCAACTGCAGAAACGTAGACATGGCCGTCTGTTGTACAATTGGTGTGTCGGAGAACATTCCATAAAGTATAGAACCCTGCGAATGCTGGTAATTTCTAACTTGCACAGACATACAGTTTTACAGATAAAACTAATATAGCGCACAAACGATGTGTGGAAATCAGGTGTCAATCAATCAAACAAACAGGATTTTCATAGCGCTACTTATCACCTGTAAGGTTATCTAGGCACTGTGGGGTGGGGGCGGTGCTGCTGCTGAGGAACGTTAATCGAATAACCAAGTTTTTAGGCCCTTCCTGAAATCCTGCAGGGTGGCAGTCTGTGTGTTCTCCTTTGTACTGCCGGTCACCGGTGTATTTAACTGTGTAGCCTTGGACTGTGTCATGTATGTGCATGTAACTCGCATGATCGAGGTAACTATTTGCGGCGATAATACGTGTCTTCCTGTCCTTTTTCCCCAGCACCCTTCACCCTCCTCCCCAGGGCGGCAATCTGAGGGATAGCCCCGGGTGCCACAAGCTCTAGTTACGCCTCTGCTCAGACTTTGCACAAAACACTCCTCCAATTTGGAGAGAATGCATTTCCTGATGTTTGACAATCATTGCTACAATTAGGAGGAAATATATTTCTGCTATTGTTTCCATTACTTTCCCAAGTTTTATGGCTGGTAGGAAGAGGCAGAGCTAGTTCCAAACCATCAAAAAGATATGTTTGATTATCCCAGGACAACCTCTACTTAGTTTGCCGTGTTGCTAGGCTACCATGTATAGCACATAAAGATGGGCTAGGGTGGGTTACAGGTATCTTGGAAGACAACTGGTTTGGAAGGGAACAATGGTGCCCCACGCATGTGCACAGACACACACAAAAAGAGATAAATGGATTGTGGCACAGACCTCCTCTATTTAATTTTCCTTGTGAGAAGTCCTGCTGGAACCTATGTAAACACATTTGATCAAAAATAATTTTAAAAGGAGGGAAATACGAGAAGAGATGTGGAAAAGGGAGATAGGAGTTGGGGAGATGTGGGAACAACAAAGGTGCAAGATTGATGGACATGCCTACCTTCCACGTATTTTTCTTTGGGGGGGATCACTGCGTTTTATGATTAGAATTTTTTTACACTTTTGTGTTCGCTTTCAGTGGCGCAGGGCTTTTTGTAACAGATATACACAGGTTTGTTTTAGGGCATGTCCATAGTTATTTTTAGTCACAGCCTGGCTGATTGCCTCTATATATCCATGAAGCCCTTTCTTTTCAAGTGCTCCAGTACATCCAAAGGCAGCTGGGTTTTGTGCTAGAGGTTCCTTCCGGTTCAACTTCGTCACGTTTGATGGGTTTGTTAGGAAATCTGCAGTATTGCTTAGACATTTCAGGAAACTATCATTTTGCTACCATTTTGGATACAATGTTTTTTCATTAGGAACCACATTTGTTTCTTTCTGGTTTATCTATTTCAGATACAAAAATATAGGAGCTGAAACATATTTTTATCAAAACTTCAGTCAGAGAGACATTTAGATTGTTAGAAACTTTAATGTTCTGCTGTTTTAAAGGCTGCAAAGCAGTACAATGTGAATAACCGGGCAAAATGATCTCTTATTTTAGTTATATATGGAAAAAGTTGACTTTGAGCAGAGTGAATGTATTACCGTTTATGGTGTTTTATAGACTCGGCTATACGTGCCATCCCTTTTCCTGAATGTGCTCTTGATGATGAATTTTTAAGGTTGAGAGTGTCAAGAGCTCTTTGAGAATGATCTACTGTGAACACACTTGCATTACACTTGTCACACTACTCCTCACATACAAGATAAAATGTTGGGATTAGCTGTGAAAAAAATGTGGGGTTTTCTTGGGAGAAAGAGCGAGGAACCAGTGATAGGTAAGGGGAGGTAGCGACCAATGTGGTCATTTAACCTAACAACACAATTAATGAGCTACTCTATAAACGGTAGCATCTTTGCAAGATATTTTTTTTCTTTCCAAGACCAACAGTGCATCAACAACATTGGTACCGAATGATGCAAAATTGCAAGTTGGTAGGTGAAACAGTGCATTGCATAACTTTGGCGCAATGTAATTTGGCCCAAAAACTACAACTGGTGCAATTAACATTGGTAATGCATCGGTTTCACCAATGTAATGAATAAAGAGCTGTTTTCATCTATCATCGTCCGGGAGAAGGAAAGAGCTCCCTGACAGATAACACGGTAATGGAGAGGATGTGGAGCAGCAACCAGAGCTGCTGACTCAAGAGCTGGCATACCGTTCGAGTCTCGGCGGCGCCACGCACAATCCTGTGATTCTATGCAGATCACTTAATCTCTACGGGTGATAAATTGACACATAAATATGCTGCAATAGTATAAGGCAAAACTTTATGAAAATATAGTTCCAACAAAACGGATGTTAACAGAATTTTGGCGCAGGGAAACTGATAGAAGCAGATGAGAAACAAGCATCTGTAAATGAAGGAAAATATGCTACAGCCAATAGAAATGGAGGAAAGGTAAGTGGCATGCACAGGAACCAATGAGAAGCCAGGAAAGAGAGAAAGCGGGATGTATTTATATTACAAACAATAGATTTCTTAAGCGCTGGGCAGGCAAAACCTAAAAATCACTCACCTGCTTTTACGTAAATATCAGTTTTCGGTTACACTTTACTGTACTGTGTATTGCCTGGGAAATTTTCTGCATAAGATATAATCTGTCAAAGAAAAAGAAAAAAATAAACATTTAGTTAAGTGATACCATTTTTAAATGATGTATGCTTGTGTTAGATCATTGGTATTTTACACATACTTCCCTGAAAGGTTTCTAACTTTGTCTTTCAACTTTAATGTATTCCATTAGGCAATATCAGCCATACTTGGTAACACCCATAGTTTGCGTTGTTTCACTGCAAAAACAGATTCCCACGAGCTTCACTATTACAAACTGAACTTGTAATTTATGTGCAACAGCAGTGCCAGCACCCCACATACTGCACACGTACAACACGGAAGCAGCAGTGCAAGCAGTTTTAACATTGAAAGTAGCTGTGCCCACTCCTTTACTCACACAAATGCCGGGTAGAGTATGTGTGCTGGTACTCGCGCATTCCTGCCTCACACACTGAACACGTACAGTATGTCAGCATCAGTGTACGCCAACTTACACACAAATGTGCGGCATTAGCAACAGCTGTTCAAATTTCCTTCATGAGCGTAGGTACTGGCAGGCAACAGCAGTACACACACATGGTACACTAGAGACAATAACAGTGTACACTTCAAGTCACAAACACATTTGTGAAGAAATACCATCAGGCAGCAACAGTGCAAGCTTCCCCGACATACACAGGGCCGGAACTCCATCTGTTGTCTTGCCTTCTCATCATGGCCTGGGCGTCAGAGGCCTGGTGTTAACTGAGGGGAGATTCCCCCTTCAGCCTCAGGAACACTTGAATTCGATGTTTTTAGGGTCAGAGGGTGGCGAAGCTCCACCAACTCAGCTAGCCCAGGCAGCATTATGCATTCGCCTGTGACATTCACTGTGACACAATTACTAACATTAGAGGGAAATAATACAATTGTATTTAAGTATTGTCTTACATAACACAAACTCAAACAGAAAGAGGTTTCAGAGCACTGTACAATCAGGTTACCAAAGGGTTCATTACGATGGCGGAAATATAGCTACCGCCGTACCGGCGATCGTTCTGCCATTGTCATGAGATTTACCCCCCGCCACATTATGATGGCGGTGGGTACCGCTTTTACGCCGGTAGCAATCGTCACGTGCCTGGCGAAGCAGTCAGCAGGATCACAATGGCGGCGGAGCCTAGCAGGCTCCGCCGGCACAATCATGATGCCGGCCGAAGCGAGCCTTTCCGTGTCGGTTGAACCGCCATTGAAAGGCTGGCAGAGAATGTCTTCAGGATCCGTTTGCGGGCCCCCCTTGTGTTGGTGTGGGTGCACTGGGTGTACCCCCCTACATTTCACTGCACCAAGTGGCAAGCACAGTGTAGTGCCTGTCACATAGTGCAGTGAAATGCACAACATACTCTTTTTAACATTGCGGCGGTGCTGCTGTCAACAGCCAGCGCCGCAATGTTAATGGTGCGGAATCCGACCGCAGCGGTGACGGTCCCATCATAATTGTATATGCGGGACCGCCGCACGCATGGCAGTCGGACCCAATCACCGCTACAGTGGCGGGCGAACTGTAATGAACGTGCCACTTATGTGGATAAGTAGCCCGATGATGACCATCGCCCATCACCATCTCAGTCTTATTCAGAATATTGTAAAATAATGTAGTGATGTGTATGCCTGCCTAGTAAGAATAAGATACGAAGTAGGGCTAGATTATGTCCCTTTTCCGTTTCCGACTTTGTCTTGCTTAACGGCAGTGCTTGCTATTGGCTTTGGCATAATCTTATGCCATCTTGCATACTAATTCTGCTTCTTTGCGTGAATAGAGGCCTATGCTCGAGTGACTACATTTTCTAAGCTGTCGCCTTCTTCTGAGCTTCACTAGGTGAGAAGGGCATGTTTTCCTTTTCACTTGTTTTTAACACTTTGCTGACCAGAAAGTACTGGTTCTTGTCAGAGCTATGTGCTCACTCTGCTCTGAAGCTATAACAGAGCCTGGCCAGCGGAAGCTGTGGCCTTGGTGCGGAGTGGTATGGACTCTGATGGGAAAAGGGGGAGAGGCTCACAAGGAGTTTCGTCTTACGTCTCCACTTCTACTAAAGGAGGTGTCTGGGTTCTGTTCGGTGGAAGTATATCACATGGCAGACGTGCAGCTGTGGCGGTGGGGCGTATAGTGTCACTACTGTCTCCTAGCTCGGCCGAAGAACCGGACTTCCCTTTGGCGAAGTGGAGCGGGATGAACAGACAGTTGGTGAGGTGTTCCACTAATTCTTATTTTCCTACTGTTCTTGCTTACCTACTTCTCTGTTTTCAGGTTCCATACATTTATATACATATATTTCTACATATGCTTATCTGATTGCGTTTAGTAATTGCCCAATTGCTAGTTGGCAGTTGGCTAGAAGTGATACCATTTGGCCTACCGTGTATCATGTACTAATGAATATATCCCAGACATACCAATTGGTCTCTTCTTTGTAGCAGGAGATTGTGTGCGAGTATGTGGTTTTTCCAGGCGAGTAGTCTGTTGTAGAGAGGATGGCAAATTTCCTCCTAGGCAGCGCGTGTCGTCGGAAAATTGTTATGAGTTCTCCTGGCAAGTGAAGTGCAAGTTTTTAGTCATTCCTGCCTTGGGTAAGTATTGTAAGTGTTGTATTTTGGCCAAAGGGGGATGTGTCTGAAAGGTCTGTCCTTTTTGTGAAAAGCAGATCATAACACAGACCAAGTCCGCCCGCCATAGTAATATGGCTGAGATACCCGCCACCCCCTCTCAACACAATCCCCAAGAATGGGAATACGGAAACATTTCTGAACTTTTGGAAGGCGGGAGGGAGTTACCCTCCCGGCCGTATTTATTAAAATATGAAACAAAATTAAAACATTAAAATAACAGTTTCATATCATGTACAATTTCATTTCCATATAACGATGTTTTGGCTGACCTTAACATATTTCTAATACAAAGGTTCTCCTAGCCGATACTAACATCCTACAAAACATTCTTAAATTGAAATTGTACATCCTAACGTTAAGGGCCAACGGCAAGGTCGTAACCGGTGTCAGATCCCTAAACCAGAACTACCCCCTCACTTGTGAGGGGCGGCCACACAGAGGACTGTACCTCATGTGCACATACCAATTTCCCTTGTCTTGACGGGTGCCCCAATTAACTCGACGCCATTTTAAGGTCGTCCGAGGACTCGTGTGAGGTGTCTAGAAGGTAGCGTGGACCCCCCTCCCCACCCCACACAACTTACCACATCTGCCGTCGCAGATGTCCTGGCCCCGGGAAATTCCCAGGAGGGGCCCGTAGCCCCTCCTATCCAGGGAGGGGCCTTGACCGCCTTCCCTTTCCTTTCGGCGTCCCATCCTTAGAAGGGACCGCCTCCCCGTTGAGGGGCCAATGGCCACCTCCCCCCGGGCGCTCCCATCCGTAATGGGTGACGTCCCCCCCATAGGGATCTTCCAATTACTGCTCACCGATCATGACCTTACCGCCCGACCGAAAATAAATATGACATTAAACTAAAAAGGACTAATCACTAAAAGACAGAAGATGCTCAATATATGAACTGTTGAAACATCACTGATCAACACTGGTGCAAATACTTTATTCGATAAAACATACTGTAAGAATTTATCCACTTTATTGCACAATGAATCACAACTTTTAATCACAGCAACCTGTAAGAAAATCGAGTTACGATTTTATTGCATAATGAATCACAACTTTTAAACCAAGTAACCTGTAAGAAAATTGAGTTACCACATCACAACTTTACTTCAAACCACTTGCTGTCTCCAGGGGCTGGTGGGTGGGTCAAAATTGGCTCTTCGTTCCGTCTCGAGCTCACGTGCAGCGGGGAGGTGCAGCTTCAGAGCACAGGAACAAGAGGATGCTACTTTGGCTTGTCGCTCCTTTTATCCATCTTCGGGCGGGCGTAAACCCGCCTCCGCCCGCCTCCGGGGGCGTGGCTGGCGGCTTCGGTGTCTAGGACAACCCACTCTAGGGCGGGAAAAGGCGCGCCCCGGCTACGCCGCTTCGGGCATACCAGCCGGGACTCGCCTCCCGCCCAAGATGGCTTCCCGGGGGGATCGGGGTACTCCACCATACGTTCGGGGGGACCGATTGGTCACCCCTTTCCATATGGCTGAGATACCCGCCACCCCCTCTCAACACAATCCCCAAGAATGGGAATACGGAAACATTTCTGAACTTTTGGAAGGCGGGAGGGAGTTACCCTCCCGGCCATATTTATTAAAATATGAAACAAAATTAAAACATTAAAATAACAGTTTCATATCATGTACAATTTCATTTCCATATAACGATGTTTTGGCTGACCGTAACATATTTCTAATACAAAGGTTCTCCTAGCCGATACTAACATCCTACAAAACATTCTTAAATTGAAATTGTACATCCTAACGTTAAGGGCCAACGGCAAGGTCGTAACCGGTGTCAGATCCCTAAACCAGAACTACCCCCTCACTTGTGAGGGGCGGCCACACAGAGGACTGTACCTCATGTGCACATACCAATTTCCCTTGTCTTGACGGGGGCCCCAATTAACTCGACGCCATTTTAAGGTCGTCCGAGGACTCGTGTGAGGTGTCTAGAAGGTAGCGTGGACCCCCCTCCCCACCCCACACAACTTACCAC
Organism: Lissotriton vulgaris; assembly: GCF_964263255.1. Classification (NCBI taxonomy): domain Eukaryota; kingdom Metazoa; phylum Chordata; class Amphibia; order Caudata; family Salamandridae; genus Lissotriton; species Lissotriton vulgaris. Next base: position 1,754,027,004 of record NC_141691.1, read on the forward strand.
ATCTGCCGTCGCAGATGTCCTGGCCCCGGGAAATTCCCAGGAGGGGCCCGTAGCCCCTCCTATCCAGGGAGGGGCCTTGACCGCCTTCCCTTTCCTTTCGGCGTCCCATCCTTAGAAGGGACCGCCTCCCCGTTGAGGGGCCAATGGCCACCTCCCCCCAGGCGCTCCCATCCGTAATGGGTGACGCCCCCCCCATAGGGATCTTCCAATTACTGCTCACCGATCATGACCTTACCGCCACAGTCCGGATAGTTGACCGGCTATCCGGACCCCCCACAAAAAATTCCTACCTAAAGGTCATGCTGTAAACTCTTTAGCCAGGCTACGAGGTCTCCTATGAGTAAAGCATTCCCCACCCGGGACAAATGGACCCCATCCTCCAGATACATACTGTCCCCCCTGATACAACCATGCGGAATTGAATGCAATGCACTTGTACGAAACAGTCTAGCCAACTTGTTATTTACCTTCTTCACCGAATGATTTATAGCAGACACAGAATTCGCCCCCCGCCACACCTTTCGTGGAATCATGTGGGACCATGCAATTGTGCACCCTGGAACCCTTCTCACCAACCAACTTACTGTGGATAGTATCGCCTCGAGAAGTAGTCGTCTACCAGTGGTCACTAAATCATTGCCCCCAAGATGCACTATGATTATAGATGGCGGTGACCTTGTCCGCCCTAACAAACCCTCGACAAAAGGTTGAAACTGGTCAATACAGAGCCCGCCCCTTCCGTAGAAGGTCACCCTGTACCCGTATTCCCCAGCCATGTGAATCATGTCACCTGCTTTGAATACGTCCGCGGCACGCCTCACGTATGAGTGGCCCACGACCCACACCACTTTTTCCGCAGCCGGTGATCTCTGACCGCTGGTTCCCAGGTGTCGGGTCGACTGCACAGTCCGCCCCGCCTCGTAAGCTTGCGAAACTGTAAACCAAACAAAAACAAGAAGCGTGAGTACATGATTACAGCTTCACAACATGTGCAACCGCACATACCTTTTGTAACAATTCGAGGACCAACGCCCCAATTGTTTCACTTTTTCCACACTCAGACCCCTGGCTGTAGCCTCTGTAGCAGCCCCTATCCGGAAGGAGTGGGTCCCAAAATCGCCCGGGTTCAAGCCCGCGGCCGAAATTGCCATTGCTAGCACCCGCTGGAACTAAAACCTCGTCAGTGGGGTGGCATCAGTGTGCCTCAACAGGGTCCCCCCCCACGATGCCGCCCTCTGCGCCAAATATTCCTCAACGCATACGACGGGGCACATGGGAGATCCGGGACTCCGATGGACTATTATACTGCCCCCGATCGCACCCTGATCGGTCTTGGACCTGGGAAACGAGACAATCAACGTATCCCCCTTAACTAGAACGTGCTCTCGGCACAGTCCCCCCCCCGTATCCTGCTTGGTACTCGCCACCAGTTCGCTTACCCGCATAGCCCCATGGAATGCTAATGCAAAAGCGGCCCGGAATAACACTGTTTCAGACTGGGATGAACAAGTCGCAGGGAGAACGGAAAATAACAGAGCCAACCTCTCCAGACCTATCGGGTGCCTTTCATCTACTCTGCGACCCTCAAGGGGTTGCCACCCACGCAGCGCTTTCTGTACTACGAAAGATGCAGTAGGGTCCTGGATCCCATGAGCCCGCGCCATGAAGGAAATGGCGGCCCGATGCCTCTGGGCCGTGGCTACCGATTTGCCTGCCTGGTGTAACAACAGAAAAAACTTTACGACATACTCTTCCTGGCCCCAAAGCTCCCCCCTAGCTGAACCCAAAAAGGACTGATAAGAACGGAACGCCCCTTCATATGCCTTCCTCGTCCTGGGTGCTAAACTCTCTCCCACGAGGTTTTGTAGTTCGGGGCACCGAGAGACCAGAGAGCTTCGGGGAATGGTGCCGACACCGGGTCCGCTGTGGGCAGAAAACCCCAGAAGGCCTGCATACGGAAACGAGAAAGCGCATCAGCCGCCTGATTCAGTACTCCGGGCACATGTCTCGCCCTAAAGAGCACGTTCAATTGCATACATAGTAACACAATTTCCTTAAGCAATCTCAGAATCCATTTGCATCGTGCTGCCTGACTATTGATACACTCAACCACGGTCATGTTATCCGACCAGAATACCACAGAGTGATCCCGGAACCCCTCAGGCCATGTTTGTAGGGCCACCAGAATAGGGAACAGTTCGAGAAAAGCAATGTTGCTCGTCAGCCCACACTCGTGCCACCATGACGGCCACTTTTGAGCCGACCAATGATTACCGAATATGGCGCCAAAGCCTATACTCCCCGCCGAATCTGTCCACAGCCCCAACTCCTCGGAGGACACCGCCGGCTTGGTCCAGACCACCCGACCATTGAAATCCGCCAGAAATGCCAACCAAATGCGCATGTCCTGGCGAATCTCGGCCGAGAGCCTCGTGCGATGGTGCCCTTCTTTAAGACCGACCATGGCTTGAGCAATCGAGCGGGAGAAAGGGCGGGCCATTGGCATTACTCTAAGGGCAAAATTCAACTGACCCACAGTTTGCTGCAATTGATGCAAGTTCACCTTGGTTTCCCGAATACATGCTTCAAGGGAGGCCCTGAATCTCCCCACCTTTTCTTTGGGCAGCCGGAAGCAACCTTCCAGTGAATCGAGCTCTATTCCGAGAAACTCGAGCGAAGTTGATGGCCCCACCGTCTTACCTGGTGCCAATGGCACACCAAACTGATTCATCAGACCACAAAATTCTTTTAAAGCTTGTGCACATTCTGAATCCCCAGCTGCACCCAGGAACAGAAAATCGTCAAGATAATGCATAACATGTTGAAACCCCGTCATTCTTGTGAATACCCATTGCAGAAAACAACTGAATTTCTCAAAATAAGCACAAGATATGGAGCATCCCATTGGCATACACTTATCCATGTAATAGCGACCCTGAAACATAAAACCAAGGAGACGCTGATCGTCTGGGTGTACCGGGAGCAACCGGAACGCTGACTCGATGTCTGATTTGGCCATCAGCGCTCCGGGCCCCAGGCGATTCAACATGGCGACGGCCTCATCGAAAGATGCGTACCGCACCGAACATACCTCCGGGTCTATCGCATCATTCACCGAAAGACCTCTCGGGGCGGACAAGTTATGTATTAAATGAAACTCACCCGGGTCCTTCTTGGGGACCACTCCCAAGGGGGAACAAACAAAATTAGCAACTGGTCGAATGGTCCGGCAACCCGACCCCGGGTCAACTCTTTCACAATCTTCGCCTGTACCACCGCCGTATTCTGCAGGACCGACAGTTGGTTCCTACACTGTGCCTTACCCTGAAAATTCCCCACTGGGATGCGGAAACCATACGAAAACCCATCTCGCAACACCCCAGCGGAGACATGATCCGGGTATTCATTGAGCCAAGGAATCATTGCCATGGTATCAACCGGGGTAGGTAAAGGCGCCCCTCGGACTATTTCAGACATGTTTGGCGCTTCCCCTACTTCCGTTATCACCCGTTTTGGCTCTGCACATGGTCTCAGGATGCGAGGATTGCCCACACCCCCCACAGTCGTGCCTAAACTTGCATGACCCCTGGGGCCTCGTACACTTTCCCCTGTTAAAATTCCAGCAGATGCCTTTTTTGCCTGTATTGCCACTCGATCTCGAGTGATGCTCATTACTTGAACCTGCCCGAAAGGGCGCCCCAGATGAATGGCGGGAAAACTCTCCCCCGCTCCCCCCCACCAATGGTGCCTTCAACATGCCTGATTTCTCCATTTTTTGCCATGAAATGGAGTCGTAACAATCCCACGTCAGAGATGTGTCGAACTCCTTGGCTTTTCGAAAAACATTATCATAACAAAACCACTGATTGCCCTCATATGACTGAGAAAACTCCATAATACGTGTCTGGTACACGGGTAACTCGGCCAACATTTCAGGCCTTCGTTCCCCCATAATTGAAGTGAATATGCCAAACGCTCTGCCCCAAGTACCTATGTTCTCATCGACCTTAAAAGCGGCCATCTTGGCGCGCCAAACACTCGTGTGCAAAAACTCCTTTTGACCCTTCACATGCTCGATCTCATACTGATCAGTTAGCAAAGAAAACATGTTTACATATTTCTCAGCCCATATCCTTTCCTTGATTTCGATCGGAATATGCTGAGCCACTTTCTCCCTTCTCGAGGGTACAGACCCCTCCCCTGCAATCGGCAGTCGCTGCTTACCTGAACTAGAAGCTGTAACCGTATTCGCTGCCGAACTCGTGCCCGCCGCGGTTTCACCCACTGGAGCCTGCGGGGGAACAAAAGGACATGGTGCCTTTGCGGCCTCTCTTGATTGCCGCAACTGCCTCATTACTGCCCTGGCGTCATCCGCCGTGGTGCCTTCGCTATCTTTCCCCAACCACGCTGCCAGCTGTGCAGCCAACTCGGGAGGCATATCCTCCCCGTTCACAGGGGTGACTACAACAGGGATTGGTTGCCCCTCCTTCGGGACCGGGATCGGGGCCTCAGTCGGTGTATCGGGGAGCGCCGGCGGCGCCTCGGGAACCGGGGTCTCTCCCCCAGTTGCCCCCCTCTTGGACCTTCTACCTCTCCCGCTAGGGACTACTCCCGGCAATGCTGGTCCGACGATTCGCTTTGGGCCTCCTACACCGTTCATTGCCGCCATCTGTTTCTTCATCTCGGCCATGTCTTTCACGAGCATGCGGAGCATCTGATCGGTACCGACCCGCTTTCTGACCTTCTTGCCCGGCATTCTCGAACGATGATTCTCTGAAAGAACAAAGACAAAATTACAACGCTCAAAATTGGCTCTTCGTTCCGTCTCGAGCTCACGTGCAGCGGGGAGGTGCAGCTTCAGAGCACAGGAACAAGAGGATGCTACTTTGGCTTGTCGCTCCTTTTATCCATCTTCGGGCGGGCGTAAACCCGCCTCCGCCCGCCTCCGGGGGCGTGGCTGGCGGCTTCGGTGTCTAGGACAACCCACTCTAGGGCGGGAAAAGGCGCGCCCCGGCTACGCCGCTTCGGGCATACCAGCCGGGACTCGCCTCCCGCCCAAGATGGCTTCCCGGGGGGATCGGGGTACTCCACCATACGTTCGGGGGGACCGATTGGTCGCCCCTTTCCATGAGCCCTGATGTTAAAATGGAAGCAAGTCTACACTTTCCCTTTCTTTGTTCTTTTCCTCTGCCGAATTCTCCCCTTACCCTCTACCAACACTGCATCTTTCCACTCCTCCCTTCCCAAGTCTCTCCCCCAACAGCCTCAACCCACTGCCTCTCCCTTGACTACGCACATGATTATCTGACTCTCCTCTCCCCTACTTTTTCCTTTGCCTACTATGCCTCCTCTCAATATCCCTTCCCCCTTCCAGGATCTCTCTCTATCTAAACATGGTCCCAACTCCTGGTCCATTCCGTACCCCCCCAATCTTTCTAAACACGCTAGAAAAAAACTCAAACACAACCTCCTCATTCGAAATCCGGAAACACTTATTGTTGACAGCTATTACAGCCCTACTGCCCCCATTAAAACGAATTACATCTACTACTCCAAACGCCCCTCTAAATGGAAATGAATCTTCACACAACATCTCCCAGTCACTAAAACCTCCAAAATAACCCATTTCGACAAACTTTCCACCACTCCCTCTCCAACCTTTTGTGTGGAAATCAACATGTCCATTTTCAAAACTGGTAACATCCTCATCCAAGTGTCCGTACCCCATCTTAACACCTTCGAACTCCATTTCAGATCCTTGGCCATCCAACTTTCCAATTCCACCAACAGCCCCCCATACCCTCCACCTCCTCTCTCCCCACCGACCCTGCCCCACGAGCCCACCTCTCCCACCCCTGACCTTTCAACATCCAATGACACTATGCATACGTTGTAGCCTATCCCCTCTTTCCTCACTACGACCTCCCCTCTCCCCTTGATCCTCCCCTCAACCCCTTACTCCCAATCCCCCTTGCTCCCAACCAGCCCACCCATTCCCCTCCCTATTACTCCACCCTCCTGGCCCTCTTTTACAGTCTCCCCTTCCATTCCTCCTCCAACACCCCCTCACTCCTCCTCTCCCAACTCATCCTCACTCACGCAGAATCACAATACTCCTCACCCAGATTCCCCTTCCATTCCTCCTCCACCCCCCTCCCAATACAGCCTCACACCCTCTGAATCACACTACCCACACCCTTCTTCTCCCAACTCTTCCTCTCCCTCCCTGAACTATACTCTTCCCATTAGCTCCCCCCTCACACCTACACCAATCCGCAACTGTACCTCCTTGCTATCCCCAAACTTCTCTTCCACCGAGGTCTCATCTCCCCTCTACCCCGACATGCCACTCCTTCTCCCTTTTAACTACAGCCCTCCCTGCTCTCCTGCCTGCCTCGGCTCATCCCCTCCTCAGAACAGGCCTCCTGCCTGCATCTGCTCACTGCCTCCTCAGAGCAGACCCCCCTCTGCAGCTAACTCCGAACCCCATTTGTCCTCTTCTCCCACACACTCTATTTACCCCCTCACTCTTATCTCAAACTCCCTTCGCAACATCGAACTTAACATCTCCACTCTTACCAGAGATCTCTCTCGTCTTAGGAACGATTTCCTCAACCTCAAATCCAGCGATCCCCCTCTCCAAAGAAACACCACTAGCCCCGGTCTAATAAACCCCACCACCTCCAAACCGTGGAAAACAACTCCCTTGCTTTGCCGGGCTCAAAGACCACTCCGCACCACCTGCACCCTCTCTCACCGGGAGATCACCGACCTTCAAAATTCCTACCCTCCATACTCTTCAACCATGAACACGCCTCCCCCCTTCTCAAACATCATCGTCATACTGGGGACTAGTCGTATTCCCCTTTTACCTGTCTCACCTAGACCCCCTCCTCTCGTCACCTCCATCCATGCCCTCCCATCTCCCAAAACCACTCCCAAACCCCTCACCTGCATGCTTGTTAACTGCTGCTCCGCTGCCCGACATGCCATAGAAATCTCTGAAACCATCCTAAGCGAATCCATCGACATTGCGTTCCTTACAGAATCCTGGCTTAATGACAACTCTACAAGCATTCTTGACATACTCTCACCCCCGGGCTACTCCATTATTAGGAAAGATAGACCCATCCGAAAAGGCGGTGGTGTAGCTATCATCTTTAAAGACGAAATACAGCTCTCCCTTATCAATAACGCCGAATATGCCTCCTTTGAATACCTCGTAGCCGAACTCAAAATACAGGGTTCCCCCCCATCCGCCTTCACAATTTATATAATCCGCCTGGAAATCCCTACCCATTCATTGATGAGCTATCTACCCTTCTTACCCAATCCTCAATTTCCAAATCTAAAAACATCTTCCTGGGAGAATTTAATCTCCATTGGAATGATACTAAAGATCCCTCAATCTCCCTCCTTTCTGACCTTCTCGAAATTAAGGACCTCAAACAAATCTGTCAGTCGCCAACCTATTCCAAAGGAGCCACCCTTGACGCTATCATAACCAGCAAAGATCTAGCCCTCCTATCGAACATCATTCCCATTGACTGGTCCGACCATCACCTTATCCTGTTCACCATAACCACCTCTACCTCCCCCCCTCCTTCCAAAACTATTAAACCCATGAAACTGATCAGAAATCTCAGTCTTATCCCTCCAGATTTACTTGAATCCAAACTTCATGCCCAGCTTCTCGCTCTCCCACCCTCCCTTAACACGAATGAACTAATCGAACAATATAACAAAGTTGTCACTGCTACCCTTGACCTTCTTGCCCCTCTCAAACTCAAAAAACAAAGAAATATACCCTCCAAATCATGGTTTAACACAGACCTGAATAATGAAAGACGTAGACTCAGACTGACAAAGATTATGGAGACAGCACCCCTCTCCCTCTAACCTGACCCACCTCAGACTTGCTAGATCGTCCTATAAAAAACACATCTTTAGACAAAAAACTTCCTTCTTTAGATCACAACTAGATCGAGCTCAGAATAGGCCAAGAGAACTATTCAACATTGTGCGCAATCAAACTGCTTCCGCCCCCCCTGTCCCACTGGCCTCGACGACTAGGTGTGAAGAAATAGCTCTTTTTTTCAGACAAAATTTAACTTATTGAGCAATCCTTCCTCTCTACTGTGATCCCTCCCACCAATCTTAACATCTCTCTTAATTTATTTATATTTATTTATTTATAAATTTATAAAGCGCCTGGTGACCCGGAGGCATCCCCGCGCTATAGAATTGCAATATCCAAGAGGAGGGGGGGACCGGAGGACTATTTAGGGAATAGGAAAGTCTTTAGTTTTTTTCGGAAGAGGGCGTGGGAGGGTTCCAGACGCAAGTGGCGAGGCAGTGCGTTCCACCCTGAAGAGGCTTTGACCGAGAAGCGACGGCCGCCGGTACGAGCCTTCTTAAATTTAGGGACGATGGCCAGATGCTCATCGTCCGAGCGCAGTGACCTTGAGGCTTTGTAGGGGGCGACAAGGTCTTTCAGGGCGGCCGGACCGGCACCATTAATGAGTTTATGACTGGTGCACATTGCTTTAAACTCAATTCGCTGGCGGACAGGGAGCCAGTGAAGGGCCTTGAGGGCCGGTTTGGCAGAGGCTCTAGGGGGGAGGTCCATTATGAGCCTTGCCGCAGCGTTTTGTGCCCGTTGGAGTTTGGCTAAGGTGAACTCCGGTGCACCAAGGTAGACGGCGTTGCTATAATCAAGTCTGGCTAGGATGAGCCCTTGAACCAGCAGCTTCCTGGAGAGCGGGGGGAGGAGGGGGAGGATCTTGCGGGTAGACCGCAAGAGGCCAAAGCATGTTCCAGCGGTCTTGGTCGCCTGGGTCTTCATGGTGAGGCTTGGTTCCAGCCAGACGCCTAGCGTTTTGACTTCGGTCTTAGGAGTGGGGATCTCACCAAAGGTGTCTGGCCACACCGCGGCGGGGATTGAGGACCATTTGTTACCCAGGAGCATAATTTCGGTTTTGGCACCGTTCAATTTTAGGGAAGATTCGCACATGCAGGAGTAAATGTCCTGGAGACAGTTCCGCAGGCTGTCTGGATGTTTGTCCAGCTGGGAGAGGGAGACGACAAGTTGGGTGTCATCAGCGTAGTTGACAACCTTGATCCCATAGGGGGTCACAACATCTTCCAGGGGGGCCATGTAAACATTAAACAGGGTGGGACTAAGCGAGGACCCCTGCGGGACTCCACATGTGAGTGGACGGGGGTCTGAGCGAGAGTTGCCGTCCCACACCTGAAAAGTACGGCCTGATAGGAAGGAGTTAATCCAGGCGTGTGCTGAGCCCACGATTCCTGCCCTGGCCAGGCGATGTAGAAGGACACGGTGATCCACCGTATCAAAGGCGGCACTGAGGTCCAGGAGGATCACCGCCACTGATCCTCCTGAATCCAGAATGCGCCTTGATTCCTCAATGACGGAGAGGAGGGCTGTATCCGTGCCCTGACCGGGCCGAAAGCCGGTTTGAGAGGGGCGCAGGATTTTGTTGGTCTCAAGGAATTGAGAGAGTTGGGAATTAACTAGTTTCTCTGCCATCTTGCTGATGCAGGGAAGGAGTGATATAGGTCTATAGTTAGACATGTCGTCAGGATTCAGGTGGGGCTTTTTTAACAGGGCTTTGACAACCGCGTTTTTCCAGCTGGGCGGCACTGTGCCTTGTCGCAAGGAGATGTTAATAAGATCCCTGATGGTGGTGACTATGCTGGGAGCGGCAGTTTTTAATATTCTAGCCGGGGCCGGGTCAAGAGGAGAGCCGCTTTTCATTTTGGCTAACGTGGAGGTGACCTCAATGAGAGAGGTTGCTCTAAAGGAGGACAGCCGCGGGCTGTTCGTGCAGACCTCAGTATCAGTGGGATTGAGGGGGGTAGTCATGGGAAGAGAGTCCAGTATTCGCGAGATTTTAGAGTCGAAGAAGGAGGCAAGGTCATTACTTCTGTCTGGAGGGGCATGGGAGACGGTGGGGGCCAACGGAATGTTGAGGAGTTCTTTGACAATCAAGTATGCTTCTTTTGAGGAATTGGTGGCGTTTTGTATTCTGTTGTCATAGAATCCTGCCTTGGCAAGTTTGAGAGCTGATTTATAGCGTCTTACTGCACTATTGTAAAGGTCTTTGTTACTATGTCGCCAGTCCTTTCTCCATTGCCTCTCGGCCTTTTTACACTCTTTGCGTAGGTCCCTGAGGTCAGCATTATACCAGGGGGCTATCACACCCTCCACCATAACTCCCCCTACACCCACTTCTGCCCTTCTAAACTCTGATCTCCCTCACCGCCCCTTGCCCTCCAATTTCCTTGACTCCAATCATCCTAACTCTCTTACTAAAAATAATGCCACGTGGCTTAACTTCCAGCCAGTCACTGAAAGAGACGTCTTTAACATCATCTCCAAACTCAAGCCCTCTTCCCACACCAAAGACCCTCTCCCCTCCAAACTTGTCCAAAACCTCAAACACATCATCACCCCTTCCTGGACCTCCATTATCAACAGCTCCCTTGCCACCGGCTGTGTCCCTACTTCATTGCAACTAGGCCAAGTCACCCCCATTATCAAAAACCCTTTGGCAGACCCAAACGACCTCAATAAACTTTGTCCCATCTCCAACCTTCCCCTTCTTTCTAAAGCCCAGGAAAAATGTGTCCTTCTTCAACTAGATAGACACATTGAACACTTCAACTTACTAGACCCCTTCCAATCTGGCTTTAGAAAAGGATGCAGCACTGAAACCGGCATGCTAAACATGGTTGACGACATCCACCCCTCACTTGACAATGGTGAATCTAGCCTGCTGATCCAGCTTGATCTCTCTGCAGCGTTTGATACTGTTAACCACTCTGCTCTACTAAATGTTCTTAGAGATCGATTCGGCCTGAATGGTACGACACACAAATGGTTTGTCTCATACCTACAACACCGTTCTCAACAAATCAAAATCCAAAATTGCCTATCTAACCCTACCTCCATCTCCTTAGGAGTTCCGCAAGGATCCATCCTCTCTCCCACTCTCTTTAACCTTTTCATGGAACCCCTCACACTCATTTTTAAACAAGCCGGGATCAACTACCATCTCTATGCTGACGACACCCAACTCTATTATAAGATTAAAACTCATGCTGACATCATTCAAATCAACACACTCTCATCAAGATCCAATCATGGTTCCACAGTAACCACCTCAAACTCAACCCTAAAAAAACTGAAATCATTCTTTTTTCCCCTAAAAATAACCAGCTCCCCATTCAGAAGTGGATCTCTGACCTTAATGCCCTCAACTGCTCCTTATTTTTGTCCTCCTCAGTCAAATCTCTAGGGATCTCCCTTGACAACCTCCTAACCCTCAAGGTACACATTAATAATTCTGCCAAAGGAGCCCTCTTCACTCTCCGCCACCTTAAGAAAATCAAGCCCTTCATCCCGATCGATGATTTCAAACTAGCAGTCCAATCCCTTGTTCTTTCTCGCATCGACTATGGCAATGCCATTCTTACCGGAATTCCCAAGATCCACCTATCACCTCTTAAATCTGTGCTTAACTTTGCAGCTAGGCTTACCGCAGACTGCAAGCGATTCGACCACATATCCCCTGCCCTTAAAACCCTTAAATGGCTCCCCATTGAAGGTAGATCCATTTACAAAACAGCCTGCATTACACACAAAATTCTCCATCAGAATACACCGACCTACCGCGCTAGCAAACTCACTAAAGCCGGTTGCTTCCACTCTTCCACTGACTACATCTGTCCGACCCTAGATGCATTCGCCCTCACTTGTTTTTAGCATCACTCCCCCTTTCTCCTCGTCACTTCCCCCTCCCTGTTTACCACCTTCACTCCTCCTTGCTCCCCCACTTCCCTCGTCCACCCTCAGCCCGCATCCCCTTCAACCCCCCCCCCTCATTTCTGCCCCTACCGCTTCTCTTCCTTACCAACCTAACGGACCACTAACCTCCCTATCCTGACCCTGCAATTTTCTGGCTTTTGTTATTTTTTTTCTCAATTTGTGCCTTTTGATATTTTTGATTTATCACATCTTACACATTTTGTTGTGCTTAGTTCCCATATTTATCTTTTTGAAATCTGTCAGGCAGAGACTTTTATGTTGTTTATATACATTGATGCTATGTATGTCCCCTGTCTTATTGACCTTTCTTGTCTCTAAAATGTAAAGCGCTCTGATACCTCCGGGTCCAGCCAGCGCTATATAAAATCTCTAAAATAAATAAATAAAGAAGCAGAAGGCAGCAAATAGGAAACAGTAGGCCTGTATGATGCAGGGCTAGACAATTTTCATTATGAGTGCAGCAAAGACGTACAGTGGTCATAATAATATATAACAGCTGCAGAGCATCAGAAATGGGTTAAATATAAACCAAAACAAAGTGTATAGGTGTAGGTAGAAATAGTGGCATCATAAAATTTAATTTGGTGGTCAAAAGTAGCTAAGAAGGTGGTAGGGTTATGAGGCACTGAAGAGTCAGGGACAGGTAATAAAACCATACTCAACAAGACAGGCTAATCATTTTTACAAATGCAAAAACAACAGTTGATGGTCAGAATGCAGAACAATGTCATACATTCACCCCAGTGCAGAGTTCTTGGCCTAAATCCATCATTTTTTACCAAGCCATTCCAGTTGCCATATGCAAATCGGTCTTGACCCTCTGCCCATCAACAAACAGCTGAACCGCTACCTCGAGGAGAACATCAACCTGGACCCATCCCAGTCCGGGTTCCTCAGCAACCACAGCACTGAAACTACCCTCATCGCCACCACAGATGAAATCAGGGTCCTGCTGGACAACGGCGAAATCGTGGCCCTCATCCTCCTGGACCTATCAGCCACCTGTGACACGGTTTGCCTCCGCACCCTACGCACACGCCTCCACAACGCAGGGATCCGAGACAAGGCTCTGGAATAGACCACCTCCTTCCTCTCCGGCATAGCCCAGAGCGTCCGCTTCCCCCTTTCCGTTCCGAAGCCTCCAAGATCATCTGCGGCATACCCCAAGGATCATCCCTCAGCCCGACATTGTTCAACGTCTACATGGCCCCGCTCGCCCACATCGCCAGACTGCACAACCTCAACATCATCTCCTACGCCGACGACACACAGCTGATCCTCTCCCTCACCAAGGACCCCCTCACCGCCAAAACCAACCTCCACGAAGGAATAAAAGCCGTCGCCGAATGGATGAAGAACAGCCAACTAAAACTGAACTCGGACAAGATGGAAGTCCTCATCCTAGGCTCCACCCCCTCAGCCTGGGACGACTCCTGGTGGCTGACCGCCCTAGGAGGAGCACCAACGCCCACCGACCATGCATTGTATTGTATTGTAATTGCATTTATATAGCGCTTACTACCCCTGGCGAGGTGTCAAATTGCTTTTTCGGCGAGTAGCACGCTACTCCAGGACCCATATATCCTATATGGGTCCTATACTAGTATATCCTATACTAATTCAACACTAATCCTTAGTGTTGAATTAGTATAGTGAAACACGCAAGTACATTTTAAGTGGTGGATAGGTTAGTCAGTTATTTGGATTTGGAATGATAGCAGAAGGATAGAGAGGACAAAGGTTTGTATTTATATAGCGCTTGTTGACACACGCTATTCAGGAAGCCTATAAAGGATTAGTGGGGAATTAATATGGTGAAATATGAAGTGATTTCATTTGTGGATATTAGTCAGTTACTTGGAGTGAGAAGAATAGCAGAGGGACAAAAGGGGAAGAAAGATTTGCATTCATATAGCACTTGTTCCCCTGATGGGTGTTGAAGCGCTTTTCTGGCGAGTAGCACGCCATTCCGGAACCCATAAAGGATTAGTGTTGAAAATTAGTATAGTATAAATATGAAGTAATTTGAGTAGTGGATACGTTATTCAGTTATTTGGGTAGTATATTAATATAGTTGAATATGGAATTTGAGAAATGAACATGTTAGTCTGTTAATTTTGATTGAAAAGGATAGTGGAGGGATAAAAGAGTGAAGGATTTTCTTTTTTTTTAGGTCTTAGCAGTAGGAGGAGGCTTTTGGGTGAGTAAAAAGGAGGAGAGGAGTCAGAGGAAAGAGTTTAGAAAGGTTTTGTTTTAGGGGATTGGTATAGTAAAAAGAGGTGTCAAATGATGCAAGGAGGGGTAGTGTAGGAGAGAGTTTAAAAAGGTTTATTTTGGCAATCATAGTAGTGGTATGGGGTTTGGGATAAATGAGAGAATGGATGTATTGTTAGATGTATAGGTTGAGAGATAGGGTAGCGCATTGGAAGGAGTAGTAGAAAGAAGTTTGAGATGAGTCCGAAGGTTGGGCTAGAAGATATATTGAGCGAAGTATAGGCTGAGAAATACGGTAGTGCATTGGAAATGCTAAATTAGAAGAAAGTGATAAATATATAGATCCATAATTACATTGAAAGTATATAAATACATAAAGGAGGTAAGTATATGTGAAAATAAAGATATTGATAGAGGCACAGGATGAGGAATAGGGTAGTGCATTGGATATGCTTTTTCAGGATTAAAGTAACAGACACACAGATCCAAGTACATGGAAGGTACATAGATGCCCAATGGAAGTATGTACATGTAGACCAAAGATGATTTTTATTTATTTATTATTATTTTTTCTCTTAACATAATAATATTTTGCATGTTTATACAAAGTAATACACAAAGATAGGTACATATCTATAGTGAAAACAATTGCTTATATATTGTGGTGCATGCTGGTACATTACTCTGTGCATAGTGTTGTGCGTGGTGATCATTTGGTGTGAGTGTGTTGCTCTGTTTGTGGATGTGGATGGTGTGGGCTGGGTATTGCTAAATGAGAAAAAGGGCATACTTTCTGGCCCTAGTCCCAACCAGTCTCGAACAGGATCAAACAGGCAACTGCCCTTGTCCTCTCTGCCCATAACAGGATCAAACAGGCAAATGCCCTTGTCTCTCCGCCCTTAACAGGATCAAACAGGCAACTGCCCTTGTCCTCTCCGCCCTTGACCTCGACGCCCGGGCTGAGACGCCCTAAGCCTGGCCTCTTATAGCCCTAGTAATCAGGTGACCCTAGAGCCAATGGGAACCCTAGCCCTAACAGTATCCAATCACAACACTAGCCCTAAAATCTAGAACCAATAGGAGACCAGGACCGTACAGCCAATGTCAGCCCTAGTCCAGGTATTTTATTTATTTTTTATTGAGAATTAAAATGTACGAAAAATACAAATAATCATGATCCTAGTACAAAAGATTTCAAAGGGCAACAGATCCCAGGATATCATAATACATTTCACAATCATACAATAAGTAGATATATATATATAGTCCTAAAAAAAATTTTTTAAAAAGGGGGAAAGGGGTTTCAAACATTTACGAGGAGTTCATAAAATGAATTCATAGAATACAACCAACATAGATTACGAACACATATCAGAATAAACATACCTCAGTCTATATTTACAACTGCCCATCCCTCCAATCTTTCAAGGGTGCCCATATTTTGCGACCAAACTCGCATGTTTTCCTACCCTTATGTACATACAATGTAGATTCGATATTATGGATACCGAGGAGCCTGGTCAACCACATTTGAAAGGATGGGGCATTTGAATCTTTCAAGGCTGCTGACAGTACCGCGACGGCTAAAAAGATAAATGCTTCCGTCTCACTGTTAAGACCCATCTTACTATCACTCCCAAAGATCATCACTGTCGGGGATAGACTGATCTTAGAGCCTAGCAGCCCCTCCAGAAATTTCTCGATCTCACCTTTAATCATGCTGAGTTTCTCACAATAATAAAACATGTGTAGGAGATCCCCCAGGCCTTCTGACATCTGGGGCAATTGTTGTCCGCCCTAATACCCCAGTCAAATAGCTTAGAAGGAGTAAAGTAAAGATTAAACAGTGTTTTTAAATGTTGTGCCTTCAAATTTGATGAACGTAAAACCACCTTATCCAAATATAGGGCTTTATCGCGATCCGAGTCAGGATCCTGCAGTTTAACTGCCCAGGCAGCCTCATGTTTCTCCAGGTCATCAGACAACCTTTCGATTAAGTCCTGATATACAACTTTGATCCTATTCCCCCCTTTTAATAAATATTCAAACATGGGACAGCTAATAACCGGGGAGATGCCAGGTCTTATAGCTTTAAGTATTTGCGAGACCTGAACATATTTAAAACTTTGACTACATGGCAGGCCGTACTTCTGCCGGATGGCATCAAAACTCATGATACTGCCCTCCTTCATTATGTCCCCCACTGTCCGGATACCCTGCTGTTCCCAACATTTCCATGCCCCGTCCTGACTCAGATTAGGAAAATGGCCTGATTTCCACAGTGGTGTATACAAATTAATCCTTGGGACTCGTAGCACTTTCTGCAGTGTTTTCCACAGCTCCCAAGCACTTACTAAAACCTTGTAGCGCATTTTCTTAAAATATCTGCGATCAGTTTTCCTTAGCAGGGCGCCCATAGCCTCCTTCCCCATTAATAGCTCATATACCGATGGAATATCATAGAGCTCAGATGTCGGATCTTGGGTATATCTTTTACTTGATGCTGGATCAAATAGAATTGACATCTGTGTCAACAAACAGGCCCAGTGATAGTACCTTAAATTCGGAACACCTAGGCCCCCACGTTCCTGCGGGAGGGTCATATATTTTAATGACCGCCTAATCTTCCCGTATTGCCACAGAAAGCTGTTAAAGATGGACTCGATTTTTTATCACCCCCTCCTCGATTAAGAAAGGAATGGAACGGAACAGATAGAGGATTTTGGGCAGCATGGTCATTTTCAACACTTTCGTCCTACCTATAAGAGATAGGTGCAGCGTGTCCATTCGCTTCAAATCTTTCTCAATTTTTTTTAGAAGTGGATCAAAGTTATCCTGGATGATTAGTCCTGTTGCTGCATTAATTATCACCCCCAGATATGTTGCTGAGTCAACATACCTTTTATCGGAATTAATAATGTTCTTTGAACATATTACCTGGGTTTTTGCCCCATTCAGACGGTATCCAGAATGGCATCCAAATTCCCTGGTGATTTCGACCAGTATTCGCATAGTCTCGGCAGGTTCTGATGAGATCACTGCCAGATCATCGGCATAGGCTAATATTTTACTCTCAAATCCATTGGTTATCACTGGCTTGATCCCACGGTTCCCCAGTATCTGCCTAACCAATGGATTGATAAAAAGCGCGAATAAGATGGGTGAGCAGGGACACCCCTGACGGGTGCCCCTAGTTATCGTGATTTTATCTGAACACTCACCCATCATCTGCATTCTGGCGACCGGGTCGACATACATAGCTTTTATAGCAGTCAGGATTCTTTGACCGAAACCTCTCCCCACAAGCACACTCCACAAATAGTGCCATCTAACGCGATCGAAGGCTTTTTCCACGTCGAGGAGGATCATAGCAATCCCCTCCCCCTAGCAGCATGGGCCTCAAACAACGAGATTGCCCTTCTGATATGGTCTGTTGTTCCTCGACCCTGAATGAAGCCACGCTGCCAGGGGGAAACAAGCTCGCCAATGACACTCCCCAGACGCGAAGCCAAAATCTTCGCATAGAGCTTGTTGTCTGAGTTTATAAGAGAGATCGGCATATAGGACCCAGGATTTTCTTTCGGCTTCCCTTTTTTATGAAAAACCACTATATTTGCGTTCCTCCAGGTTTCGGGTATTTTCCAAGTGCAAATGATTCAATTAAATAGGTCTAACAGCATTGGAACCACCTCGACCGAGAGACACTTATATAGCTCCAATGGGATGCTATCTGATCCCGCTGCTTTACCGGCCGCCAAATCTGATAATGCCTTGCGGACTTAGTCGACCGTCATACAACTCTCTAGCTTTCCCCTCTCAAACTCAGCCAGTTCGGGTCCACCATCCGGATAATTTTCAAGGGGGAGCTCACGCACTCTCTCTTCTTTATATAAGGTTTGATAGAAATTTGCGAATACCCCAAGAATATCCTGTGGTCCCACATACTCGTGCCCATTCTCCTGGATGCTAGTTATTATATTTTTCGTGTTGTCCTGCCTGATCCTCAGCGCCAGTGCCTTGCCTGCTCCCCGGTCTCATACATTTTCCCTCTGTATGTCCAATATTCTGACTCCGCTTTTTCAGCCAGCTGTTTCTGTAATTCCGCTTTAATGGAACAGATTTTGATTTGACTTTCCTTTCCTTCCTTCCCATGTGTTATATCTTGAAAGTGCTGTTCTTCTCCCTTAACCAAATCTGCTAGGAGCCTGTCCTTTCCTGCCTTCAATTTTTCCCGGCTTGGGCAGTATAGCTAATTACCTCCCCCCTCAATGCGGCTTTAAACGTATACCAGACACAATTTCTGGGTGCACTACAGCGATTGGCCTCAAAGAACTCACAAGCCCATTTCCACAGATACTCGACAAAGAGGGTGTCAGCCAGAAGTTTCCTATTAAATGTCCACACTCTTTTTTTTTCTAACTGGCCCTACACCATGATACCTAATTGCCAATGGTCTATGGTCCGAGAGGACCATAGGAAGCTTCCTGATATTAACATTACTGATTTCTGTAGATGATATTAGAAAATAATCCAGTTTGGTATACTTCTGGTGAGGGCATAAAAAATATGTGAACCCAGGATCACCCGGCTCCTTCGCTCCCCATACATCTATTAGCCCATGAGACTGCATCAGGGAGGAGAGTGCTTTGAACACCCTGGGCTTTCTACCAGTATACGGACTTCTCTCAACCAGGTCAGCTGATATATTAAAATCCCAGCATACCAGAATGGGAACGGGCCAGGTTGCCGGTTCTCCCTCCAATATTTCAAATACTTCGGGGTCGTCCTGGTTGGAACCGTATATTCCACATATTGTTAGTTCACAATCCATCTCGACCAAAGCCCATCTACCTAGCGCATCCGTTTTAACCCGTTTGGCCCAGCCCAGTACCGTTTTACCTAGGATCGCCACCCCCCTTACTGTTGAAGTCTGAGATGAGCATGCCAGAATGTCAAAGCCACCAACCCTAAGAAGCTGTTTCTTCGCCCATGGTAGTTGCGTTTCCTGAAGACACAGAATGTAAATGGGCTCTGTTTTAACAAACTCGGACAATCTGGCCCTCTTTTTCCAACCATTCAACCCTCCTATATTAATCGAGTATACACTAAGGCTCGACATTTTTAATTTTAAGCATTTCCTTCAATTTTATTGCCAGCAATTGGGTAGAAAGAACTCTCTTAGCAGAGATACCATATCCTGTATTAGTAAGAAAAACAAACTTTGTACCATAAATTCTCTTTTCTTTTTTTGCTTTTGCTCCCCCATACCCACACACCGCTGTCCCCAACCCCCCCTACAGACCCTCCCTGAACCCCCCCCCACCCCAATCCCCTTCCCCCTCCCACATGAAGCGCTCAGACCGAGGTCTGGGCTTGTGATGTGCGTATGCAGCAGCGGAGATACATAGGTGCGGCGATCAATTACATAGAAAACAAAAATTAAATACCAAAGTGCTCCCCCCACCCCCAAGCAAAGAAAAAGAAAGAAGGAAAGACCCAGCCAAAAGATCAGGAGCCATACGATTGGGCTATTAGAAGACTATAGCCACTCAAACAAGTACAAGTACCGTGCCACAAACCAACCCCATGGTGCCAAATATCACAATCCCAGGCCCAAACTCTCCTTATTAACTCAATTATCTTCTAGCCCCTAACTACCCAGCGAGTCCAGATACTCCTTGGCCTTTACTTCAGATGAAAAGAATTGGGTCCGACCATCTCTCACGACCTTGAGCTGTGCTGGATTAACAAGATATACTTGCAGATGTTTATCCTGAAGAGGTTTAATCAATTGTCTCAGCCTCCAGCGCCTCTCAACTGTTGCGTGGCAAAAGTCTGCCCTAACGAAAAAAGACACTCCCTCGCTAGACATTTTTGCCTCGGGCCGGGCTTTTTCCGATATGACTTGTCGGAGGATAAAATTGCTCAAGAATATTAAATCTGCCCTTGGCTTGTCACTACTTCCTGTCCCCGAACAGAGTGCGGTGTGCCCTCTGGATTTCTGCTGGCCAGTTCCATTCAGAAAGTTCTGGAAATGCTGTCTTAAAGAGATTGATCATATAGGCCCTAACATCTGATCCCTCTGCCCCTTCTGGTATTCCCAGCACCCGTAGGTTATTGCGCCTTAGCCTGTTTTCCATATCCTCCAGTTTCCACTGGATATCAACAACCTGGGTGCTTTGGGACTCAACTTTGGCAGTGGCTGCAGCAGCCTCTGATTCCGTCGCCACAATTCTTTCCTCCAGATTAGTAACTCTATCCCGCACACTGGCATATGCTTTGGACAACTGTCTGACAACGCCTTGCATCTTACGCATTGCTGCCTGCGATTTCCAGCTGTCCTGGCGGGCTTCTTCCCTATGCTTGAGGATAGTCTGATAGATAACATCTAAGAGCAGGGGGTGAGCTGCTGGACCCTCGACATTAGGGCTTCCCTGTATTGACGTGGCTGAAGAATGGTCCCACATTAGGTCCCGTAGAGGTTGATCATGAGCGTTCCCTCGGCCGGCTAGTCTTTTGGCTGTGCTAGGGGGGTTCTGTTCTATATCACTGTCGGTCTCAAGGTCACTGCCCCCCTGGGACGAGCTCCGATCGTCTGACCATTCGGCTTCCTCTGAAACAGAAAAAAAGCACTCGCTGCTATCCTTCTCATTTTCCTTCTCCTGACCTTTACCATCCTTTACGATCTTTTGGACCAGGGGGGGGGCATAGCATTGTTGCCTCTTCTCCCCCATCCCCACCTGCTTCCAGTCCTTGCCCTCAGACCGCCTCTGGTTTGCCGCTATGTACGAGTACTGGTAAAGCAGCTGTTTCATCAACGACAATGCTCACAGCCATTAACCCAGCTACTAGCCCATCAGTTACTGTAGTCCCTGCAGACCTTTGCCCTTGTTCCTCCACTGCAATCAAGCCTTCAAACGGGCCACCAATCTGCACCGCTGCATCTTCCGGTAAAGGGTTACATACAGCTCTCGTACCTGTCACCGTGGCCTTCTGTAGGACCGACACCTGGGTGGGCTCGTGAGCATCTGTTGTGCCGGCACTCATACCCTTATCCTTAGTATTATCCTTAGTATTGTGTCCTTTACCACTCCGGGCAAACAGCTCGGAGATAGAGGGAGCTTGCCGCGATCTCACAGATGCATGTTTCCCCTTTAAAGATTCCCCCATAGGTGTACACAGCGTTGGTGGGGATACCTCCTCTGTTATCTCCTGCTCGGGTTGCTCCATGGCTTGAGCTGCTTGTGCTTTTCTCCTAGTAGCCGCTGCTGCTTTTGGCGAGACTCCTGCCATCACCTTGGGAGCCATAGCACCAAAGCTCAAGTCTCGTCTCTGCTTGGCTCTCCCGACGTCTCCCCTGGCTCGGCTTGCTCCGCTGCCACGCCCACAACGCTGCCGGTGCTGGATCCAGAGTACGAGGACGCTAACCAGCCGCCTGAGCAGCCTGACCTCCGCTGATTTCCTCGCTCCGACGCCCGTTCCAAAGCTCGCAATCTCGGCTACCAAGGCATTAAGGTACAGCATCGGATTACGTTTCACATTCCCTTGTCCGCAAAACGGATGAATTATCGCTGTTACTGGGGGTTTATGGACCCACGCCGCACCATATCCCGCTGCTGCTCTGCGGCTCCTCTCACACAGCCGCCATCATGCTTCGCATTGTTAGCCCTAGTCCAAGGACCCAATAAGTTCAAAAACCCTGATCTCTACATCCAATAAAGGCCCTAGCCCTACCAGTAGTCCCAACCCAAGTCCAAGCAACCAATGGCACAGGTAGCCCTAGTCCCTACTTCCAATAGAAAGCCTAACACTACTCTTAGTCCCAAAACTAGTCGAGCAACCAATCACACCAGAAGCCCTAGTCGCTACTTCCAATTAAAGGTCTAACCCTAGCCCTAGTCCCACCCTACTCCCAACAACCAATAACATAGGAAGCCCTAGTCCCTACTTCCAATAGAAATCCTAACCCTAGCCCTAGTCCCAACCCTACAATGATTGAATCACAGACCCAGAACACTCAAATACCCAACCAATGAGGGCATCAACCCTAATCCAATAGAAACACCAGATACAACCACCAATCAGTGAACACATGTACCAACCAATAGCAGACCATATAATGTCCCAGACACATCAGACAAGGTTTGCTGGCCAGGGAGTTGGAAGCTGCTTTTCCTGTTCAGAATCTCCTAGGAGACAGACAGGCTCAATCCACACTTTGGACTACTGTAGGTAAAGGCCTCACTAACTTGAAATCTAACAATACTGTTTGAATAACACTTTACTCCCTCTGCTGGCCTAACAACGAAGTGCACAGGCCCTATTAAACACAGTTTAAACAGCTCACAGAAGCACCCTCTGATGTAGACTATCCCTGTTGCGGCGGGGAGGCAGGGGGGCTGGTTTCACTGGCTTGTGAACACAAAATGGTGGCTGGGGGTGCACTGATTTAACATACAGGTCTTAGCACAGAGCAAAGGAGAAATTTGGAAAACAGATTTGTGACCAAGGACTTAGCGGGATAAACTATAGAGGTTGGACTTCAAATCCCACAATTCAACACGTTAAATGGGAGCTATCATGGGCAGGGAAAAACCACAAGTTTAAAACCCAAAACAGGTGATAAAATAGGAAATCCCAGGCAGGTCAA
The DNA here is from genome assembly GCF_964263255.1 of Lissotriton vulgaris. NCBI lineage: Eukaryota > Metazoa > Chordata > Amphibia > Caudata > Salamandridae > Lissotriton > Lissotriton vulgaris. Next base: position 1,754,049,719 of record NC_141691.1, read on the forward strand.
AACTACAATTTTAAACTGTAACAACCACAGGCAAAGACAGTAATCACAGTAAGGGAAAATCGTTTTTTTAAAACTTTTTGTTTTGGGAAGAGACAGGACTAGTCTGTCTCCTTACCACTTCCTGGCAAGCAAGTCAACGTCGTCTCATCCTCCTGCTTCAACACCCTCTGCATGCTCCTCAAGTTCTACAGGTGGATCCCCACCGACACAAGAAAAAAGGTCACCCAGGCCCGTGCAGCAGCAGGCTGGACTACGGTAACGCCCTCTACGCAGGAACCCTGGCCAAAATGTTGAAACGACTGCAACGCATACAGAACGCCTCTGCCCGCCTGATCCTCGACACAGCCACATCACACCCCACCTGAGAGACATGCACTGGCTGCCCATCAACAAGAGGATCACCTTCAAGCTCCTCACCCACGCACACAAGGCACTCCACAACACCGGACCAGCATACCTCAACAGACGACTCTCCTTCTACACCCCGAACCGCCAGCTCTGCTCCGCCGACCATGCCCTCGCTACCATCACCCGCAACCGAAGAGTGACCTCCGGTGGCAGGTCTGTCTCCTACCTCCTCGCCAGGACCTGGAACACCCTCCCCATCATCCTAAGGCAGACCCAAGACCTACTATCCTTCAGGAGGCTACTCAAGACCTGGCTGTTGGAGGAGTAGCAGCACCCCCACCCCCTAGCGCCTTGAGACCCTCAAGGGTGTTAAGTGCGCTCTACAAATTCCCTGATTGATTGCTCCATGGGAACAGTCCAGCCCGAACTGCCAAGCCAGGTCCTCCCTGGACTGGAAACAAGCATCCTAGGACTGGTTTCGGGCTTTCAGCCCTCATCAGCCAGGATATCTTGATTCCAGTGGCATGGAGAGCATGGGTCTCACATCTGAGCATACCCGTCCCACTTGGGGTGACAAATGCAAGAACAACAGTTGATGGACAGAATGGAGAACAATGTCATAAATTCACACCAGTACAGAGATCTGGGCTTAAATCCATAGTTTTTTTGCTCACCGTGCCATTCCAGTTTGAACCTAGCCATATGCAAATCAGTCTTGACCCTGTGCCCCATACAGTCAGCTATGGAAGGCACTAAACAATTTCAAATTTACAGAGTCCATAATAATATTGAATAAGGAGGCACTTTATAGGCTTATCCAACAGTAGTATGGAAAGCAAAGAGCGGAACTGACCGGGTATGCATAAGTTGCAATTAGGAATCCAACTGCAGATGTTTTTCAAAGGACAGTCTCTAGGAACGAGTTAAAATAGGAACATTCTTTATTTTTCCAACTCCAGCTCTTTATTTTTCCAACTCCATTTCCTTCATCGATTCCAGCGTATACTCAGAAGAGCGTGATTTGCACTCGTGGATTTGACTTTTTGCCACAGACTGCTAGAAGCCCAGTACCTGCTGTCCCTGCTACAGGAGTAGCTTAGAACACCGTCCGAGTGCTGTTGGGAGACTCTGACCACCGCGAGGCCGCAGAGGAGGACGAGGCGCCGGCCCCGGGACTGCGAGGACCAGCATACACCATCTCCAGCTGGTCCTCTTCCCGTGAGAGCCGCGCCCCCTCACTTTGCCCCGCCCCCAGCAAAGCGCTACAACTTCTCGCGGCACCCGCTTCGCGGGTGCCACTCGTGGATTTGACTTTTTGCCACAGACTGCTAGAAGCCCAGTACCTGCTGTCCCTGCTACAGGAGTAGCTTAGAACACCGTCCGAGTGCTGTTGGGAGACTCTGACCACCGCGAGGCCGCAGAGGAGGACGAGGCGCCGGCCCCGGGACTGCGAGGACCAGCATACACCATCTCCAGCTGGTCCTCTTCCCGTGAGAGCCGCGCCCCCTCACTTTGCCCCGCCCCCAGCAAAGCGCTACAACTTCTCGCGGCACCCGCTTCGCGGGTGCCACTCGTGGATTTGACTTTTTGCCACAGACTGCTAGAAGCCCAGTACCTGCTGTCCCTGCTACAGGAGTAGCTTAGAACACCGTCCGAGTGCTGTTGGGAGACTCTGACCACCGCGAGGCCGCAGAGGAGGACGAGGCGCCGGCCCCGGGACTGCGAGGACCAGCATACACCATCTCCAGCTGGTCCTCTTCCCGTGAGAGCCGCGCCCCCTCACTTTGCCCCGCCCCCAGCAAAGCGCTACAACTTCTCGCGGCACCCGCTTCGCGGGTGCCACTCGTGGATTTGACTTTTTGCCACAGACTGCTAGAAGCCCAGTACCTGCTGTCCCTGCTACAGGAGTAGCTTAGAACACCGTCCGAGTGCTGTTGGGAGACTGACCACCGCGAGGCCGCAGAGGAGGACGAGGCGCCGGCCCCGGGACTGCGAGGACCAGCATACACCATCTCCAGCTGGTCCTCTTCCCGTGAGAGCCGCGCCCCCTCACTTTGCCCCGCCCCAGCAAAGCGCTACAACTTCTCGCGGCACCCGCTTCGCGGGTGCCACTCGTGGATTTGACTTTTTGCCACAGACTGCTAGAAGCCCAGTACCTGCTGTCCCTGCTACAGGAGTAGCTTAGAACACCGTCCGAGTGCTGTTGGGAGACTCTGACCACCGCGAGGCCGCAGAGGAGGACGAGGCGCCGGCCCCGGGACTGCGAGGACCAGCATACACCATCTCCAGCTGGTCCTCTTCCCGTGAGAGCCGCGCCCCCTCACTTTGCCCCGCCCCCAGCAAAGCGCTACAACTTCTCGCGGCACCCGCTTCGCGGGTGCCACTCGTGGATTTGACTTTTTGCCACAGACTGCTAGAAGCCCAGTACCTGCTGTCCCTGCTACAGGAGTAGCTTAGAACACCGTCCGAGTGCTGTTGGGAGACTCTGACCACCGCGAGGCCGCAGAGGAGGACGAGGCGCCGGCCCCGGGACTGCGAGGACCAGCATACACCATCTCCAGCTGGTCCTCTTCCCGTGAGAGCCGCGCCCCCTCACTTTGCCCCGCCCCCAGCAAAGCGCTACAACTTCTCGCGGCACCCGCTTCGCGGGTGCCACTCGTGGATTTGACTTTTTGCCACAGACTGCTAGAAGCCCAGTACCTGCTGTCCCTGCTACAGGAGTAGCTTAGAACACCGTCCGAGTGCTGTTGGGAGACTCTGACCACCGCGAGGCCGCAGAGGAGGACGAGGCGCCGGCCCCGGGACTGCGAGGACCAGCATACACCATCTCCAGCTGGTCCTCTTCCCGTGAGAGCCGCGCCCCCTCACTTTGCCCCGCCCCCAGCAAAGCGCTACAACTTCTCGCGGCACCCGCTTCGCGGGTGCCACTCGTGGATTTGACTTTTTGCCACAGACTGCTAGAAGCCCAGTACCTGCTGTCCCTGCTACAGGAGTAGCTTAGAACACCGTCCGAGTGCTGTTGGGAGACTGACCACCGCGAGGCCGCAGAGGAGGACGAGGCGCCGGCCCCGGGACTGCGAGGACCAGCATACACCATCTCCAGCTGGTCCTCTTCCCGTGAGAGCCGCGCCCCCTCACTTTGCCCCGCCCCAGCAAAGCGCTACAACTTCTCGCGGCACCCGCTTCGCGGGTGCCACTCGTGGATTTGACTTTTTGCCACAGACTGCTAGAAGCCCAGTACCTGCTGTCCCTGCTACAGGAGTAGCTTAGAACACCGTCCGAGTGCTGTTGGGAGACTCTGACCACCGCGAGGCCGCAGAGGAGGACGAGGCGCCGGCCCCGGGACTGCGAGGACCAGCATACACCATCTCCAGCTGGTCCTCTTCCCGTGAGAGCCGCGTCCCCTCACTGTGCCCCGCCCCTACAACTCTTCACTCCCTAAAAGCGCTACCTGGACCGCGCATCGCGGGACGCGCGCGGGTCGAAGCCCGGGGCGAAGACCGGGCAAAGAGCGGGCCGTTTGAGGCCGTTCGAGAACGTGAGAGTCCGGTCCGGCCCATACTCCTAAGCTCTACATCCTGGTTGTCTCGATACAGATATCCATCATCTCTCCGACCTCTACAATAATCCCGATACATAGCTCAGAAAGATCTCTTAACAACATACCACTGAAAAATGAATACGAGATCTAGCAAGCAGAAAAAACCCAAAAAGAACGGGATAGGAGAAAAATTGTTAGGCCCAATGGATGACTTTCTAGCTAAAGCAAATTCATTCATCGACCAAAGCATAAGTCTAATGGAGGGAAGAGTTTCAACCGAACTTGCAATCGCACGCCGCTCCTCAATGGGGCTACTAGCAACCGCAAGAACCCCAGAAGTACAGTCAGCGCCAAACCAAACCTCGGCGACCGCAAATAGACTCAGCCTTCCAAACAACGTAAACCTTTCAGCTTCCCAACTATCTATAACTTTTACAGAGAGTGAGTTAGAGAAAACCCCTGACATCTTCCCTGACCCAACCCCTGAAGAAATAAGGCAATTGAGAGGAAAGCGGGAGGGTGCCATAAAGAAAAGGAAAGCTAGGAAAAATCCAGAGCACACCGAAGACATCAAAGCGACCGAGCACATAGACTTGGTCGGTGATACAAACCCGGCAACGCTACCCCATCACCCGGCTCCCCCAAACAATGGCATCGTAACAATCCATCATGTACCACACGACCTCCAAGACTCCTTAATCCCAGAACTTCCTAGCCCACAACAATTAGGTAGAGATAGAGAATCAGCGAGGCTAATTAAGGAGATAGCCTCCCTCCTAAATTCTTACATTCGCCCCCTGGAATCCAGACTTAGCAATATTGAGAGCCAACTAACAAAAATCTCTGGCTCTCTCAAACCTATACTCCCACAACCCCACCCTAAACCAGCCCCAAACCCCACGTCCACACTTCCCGCACCTAAGAAACCCGCAACTTTACCTCCACTACAGACTAAAAAACAAATTACAGTAAAAACCCCCACAGTAACAAACCCTCCCACTGCACAAAAAACAATTCCAAAGTCCCTGACTATTCCCCCACAAACCAATTCCCACCCGACACCAACAGTAAATACCCCAACCATAAACACACCTGCTCCTAAAACCTCCGCTACCACAAACACAAATCCTCCAAAAAAAGGGCACCCGGGAGGGACTACTGATCAAAGACCTACTTTAAACTTGCCCCCTGAGGCATCTCCATATGTGGTAGTTATGACGGGGGTCCCCGAACTTACAGGTGAGGGGACGGAACCTAACTGGTCGTTAAAGAACAAAGTCCAGTATTGGTTGAATACAAATCGCCCCGTCCCGCCACCCTGGAAAAGCAAAATAGCATCAGTATCCCGGACCCCGTGGGTAGGCCACAGGAAAAAAACCATCCGGGGGGATTGCATAGTAATCACGTTTGAGGACCCCAGCATAGCCGATTACATCTGCTCCTGGGAATACAATAACATCTCAGGGGGGATTGCAACTAGATCTCTGTCGTACTTTTACCCAAAAAGGTACAATAACAACAACCACATACGTGATAATGATAACATCTGGCGGAAACCAATCCCACAGCCATGGGAGCTAGACCTCACTGGTCCTAAACTACCACCCCGACTTAATGACCCTGATAACTCCTGGTGGCCAGTAAATCAGAACCATCAGCAGAGAGAAGTCCCATGGCAGCTCATCGGCCCACAAAACAGATTTAGAAACTGGGAGCAGTGGGAGAGACCATCCCACCAATCTTATGGACCCAGTTACAGAGATAACATCCACGGGCAAAACTGGCTGGGCATACCAAGCATGAACCGGTTTAGCGGCCTGGAAATGGTCGATTGACCAACAATCATATCCCCGGACCCCTCACAAATAACCTTGACCCCTCCTGTCCCCATCCCAGCCCCCTCACAAATGGAAAACACAGCTCCAGAAAACACGTCCACTCAGCTTTCTGTGATTTTCTGGAATGTGGCTGGCCTCCGAAACAAGATCGAGGATGGTTCGGCCGCCGGTTTCCTAAAGGACACTCAAATCATTTGCCTACAAGAAACTTGGCACACGGCGTCCCTCCACCTTGTAGGGTACAGGACCTTTACATCCCCTGCCCTTCCCAGCATTTCAGGCAGACCGAAAGGGGGACTGGTAATCTACCTGGCAAATACAATCCCAGATATGAAGATCTTCAAGGTAGATTTATTAACGAACTTCCAGATCCTCACTGTCATGCTAGGGAAAAAACTTTCCATCTCCATAATCAATATATACAATAATTTAGAGGATGAAAACTTTTTGCGTATTCTTTCCACAATTCAGGAAAAAATAGCTGAACACTGCCACTCTAAACAGAAAATGGAAAATGCCCACATATTATGGGGAGGAGATTTTAACCTACATCCTTGTCCCAATAATGATACCTGCGGCCTGGTGGACGAGCACGACAACTCCTTAGTCCACTTTACCCATTCAGGAGTAGGGTCAGCCATGAACAAAATACTTTCCGATTTGGATTTACAAATCTTAAATCCCATCCATCAACCAAATAACACACCAGAACCGACGTATAGAGGAAGGGGCCACAAGACTACCGTGGACTATGCAATAGTCACAGAAGCTTTCAAAGGCCAAATTAACCATTTTAAAATTTTGGAAAATAACCTCAGCGACCACTCCGCCATAAGCCTAAATCTAGGAACAAACCAACCAATAACACTGATGACAACCATAGCATCCGCATTAACGCAGAATAGGCTTGAATTGGGTAAAAGGAATGGATTTACCATAAGATGGGAACAAGTGGACCCTAATATTCTGGCAAAGCGGCTAATAACATCTGCCTATGGCAACATTATGATCTGTCTCGATCCCTATGCGGAGCCAAAACAAATACTGGAAAACTTCAATATAATAAACTTTTTAACCAAAACATCAAATCAAAACAGCTCCACAGGATGGTTTAACCGAGACTGTACCAAAGCGCAGACCAATCTGAGGAAAGCTCTCGGAAACCCAAACGGAGACAAGTTAAACATCCAATCTCTTCGACGGGAGTACAACTCCGCTAGGAAAACAAGGAAAAAAGAACTAAAACAATCCTTGTGGAACGCTTTGCACCAGAGTGCACTCATGAAAGACAGCCAGGCATTCTGGAAAATAGTTAAAACCCCATTTTAACCGACTCCAACGGCCCAAAAATCGACGTGGCTATCGATGAGGACACGTGGGTGAATCACTTTTCGAAAATCTTCAATTTGACACCTACTAGCGAAGAACCCCAGTCTATCATCAATCCAGTAACTTATCCTATACCATTGGAGGTGGATCTTCAGGACTTTGAACTGGCGCTATCCCTAAGCAAGAGCAAGAAAGCCCCCGGCCCTGATGGGGTCCCAGTCGATTTATTTAAACATCTTCCTGACCTTTGGGTACCAATAATTACAAGAGTTTGTATGGCAACAACTAAACTTGGTCTGTTAGACTCATGGTCATCCTCTACCATGGTACCAATTTTCAAGAAGGGGGATCGACAAGACCCTAAGTGCTACCGACCAATATCGCTTCTCGACTCTTTGGGCAAAGTAGTGGGCAGAGTCCTCCTCGAAAAACTACAACACTGGGTAGAAGATAAAAACATCCTCTCGGATCTACAGTTCGGGTTCAGGGAGGGTTTTGGAACCATCGAACAGGCCTTAAATCTAAGCCTGTTAACATCAAAATACACCCACGCTAAACCTGGTGCCATTTACATGGTTTATGTGGATTTGTCCTCCGCATTCGACTGTGTCTCGCACGCTAAGCTTTGGTCACTGCTGAGCGAAATGGGGGTAGACCCCCCTCTCTTGGATTACTTAAGAGAGCTCTACAGTGAAGCCACGGCGAAAGTGAGGTATGGGACAAGAGGTGAACGGACGAGGCCATTCAAAGTAGAGCGGGGAGTGAGGCAAGGCTGTGTCCTGGCCCCTTTCCTCTTCTCTCTGTATACCAACGGACTAGAAGAGACCATGCTGAGAGGGGAAAGGGACCTCCCCAGAGCAAAAGATCGCCTGATACCCGCGCTACTATATGCGGACGACGCAGTTATATTAGCGCGTACCCCCATTGAACTGCAGAAATCTTTATCTAAATATGCAGATTTCATGGGTGCTCTGGACTTGCACATCAACATCAAAAAAACTTTTGTCATGGTGGTCGGTGGACCAAGAAAAGCACCTAAGTCCATCTACCTGAAAGAACAAAAAGTAGAAAAGACCTCACAATATCCCTACTTAGGGGTTATGATCGATGACGCCCTAAATTGGAAAGCGGCGGTTGAGGCTAGGAGACATCTATTCAAGCGAGCAATTATGGCGTTGATGAAATTCTCAAACAAACTTGGGAAAAGACCCCAAGTAGAACTGCTACAGATTTACGCTGCGAAATGCCAATCCATCGCATTATACGGTGCAGGGATCTGGGGACACATTCCCTCTGGCTCTATTCAAAAAGAGGAAAATATCTTCATAAGATTCCTTCTATCAACACCACGAGGCACTTCCACCTATGCCTCACATATAGAACTGGGAATCCCATATATTGAGGATTTAATTAAAATCCAACCTCTCCTACTTTGGAGGCGAGTCTGGCTGTCGGAAAAAAATAGTTTGACCAAAAGCATCTTACAGGACATTATGGAGCTGGACCACGCCCACAAAATAGCTTGGCTCTCCTATGTAAGACACTTCTTCTCCGACCTGGGTCTACAACAATATTATTATAAACCAGAACACCTAAAAGACATTTCCAAAAAAGAACTGAAACAGACCGCATTGAGCCATTTGGAATCTCTGAGACTGTCTTCGCTGATCTCGAAAAAATCTGCCATGCACGCAATTCTGATACAGCAGTCTCCAAAAATCCAGCTTTATTTGACATTAGAGATCACCGCATATGAAAAGATGCTCCTAACAAGGTTCAGAATGAACCTCTTTTTTAGATTAGTGACATTTCCGGAAAAAAATAACTGGAAAACTCAGATGGACCCGTGCCCATGCGATGATCTTTCTCAACAGTCCACCATGCATACAATTTTGTTTTGCAAGTTCTTCCACACCCACCGAAAAATATGGCTTATCCCCTTACTAAAAAAATGGGGATATAGACAATGTCGTCCAGCTATGTTGGCACTTCAATCTTTGGACTCTGAAACAACCGTGTACCATGTGTTGAATTTTTTAAAGTGTATTATAAGACACAGAAACAATCTGTAAACTAAAAGATTATTTCATATCTCACGTAAACTTTAGGTACTTTTTCTGCTTTTAAATGTATATTCAATTACAATTTTTTTACTGTGAATGTTTGAATACTATCTTTTATGGTTTTGCTAACGCTAAAAAACCGAATAAAGATTATTATTATTAATATGAGGGTATTCTAGATTTTTGGGGCACTTCAGGTGAAGGACATGAAAATCGTGACCTTCTTAGAAAAGAGATCAAAGCAAGATCTAACTGTTTCCAACATATAGAGTGAGAGCCTTTAGCTACAGATAACTTCTGGGAGAAAAATCTAGGCATTTGGAGGTTCAAATGTTTGTACGTGAGAAGTACATTTCACATGGAGCAGTGTGCCTCAACAGGAGCCATTAAGGTGGACAAGCGGTGGGTTGGTATGATACAGTGTTGTATTTGCTGGTGACAAACCTGGAAGCAACATGAAGTACAGCTCTTAGTGGGTTAAGTCAGTTTTTCGACACCAGTGAAGAGGATAGATCCACAGTAAACTCACAAGTTAACCAAGACCTCAACTCCTGTTTCAGATCATGATGGAAGGAAGCTTGCTTTTAATTTCTGAGTTTATGAAAACAGAATCTGGTCAAAATAGCCATAGATTGTATGTGGTTTAGGTCAAGGAGAAAAGCCAGAGATTTTGCCATGGTAGCTACTTGAATGAATGAATGAATGAATGAATGAATGAATGAATGAATGAATGAATTGGGGATTTATATGGTGCAACTTAACCCGGAGGCATCAAGGCGCATCTGGTGGAAAAGCAGCTGAGTGTTCGGAGGCACCTGGGAGAAGCGAATTTACGGGTAGGACTCTGCGAAAAGCCAGGTTTTTAGATTTTTACGAAAAAGGGCAAGAGATGGCTGGCCCTTAAGGTCAGCTGGAAGCGTGTTCCACAGTTTGGGGGCAAGGGAGAAAAAAGCCCTCCCTCCCCACCTGGCCTTGACGGTCAGAGATTTTTGTGAGCCGATCTCAGGGCCCTGCCGGGGGTGTAGAAGGACACGAGGGACCCGATGTCCTCAGCACCCAGGCTGTGTAGAGCACGGTAGGTAAGAACAAGGACCTTGAAGTTAATCCAGGCCTGTACAGAAATGAAATGAAATGAAAATGAAATGAAATGAAATGAAAAGTTACATTTGTAGAGCGCATATACTACCCGTAGGCCTACGCATATACTACCTGTAGGCGCATATACTACCCGTAGGCCTCGCAGCGCAGGACTACGGGTACAGGCAACCAGTGGAGATTTTTTCTGATTCCTGAAACAGAAACACGTCTAGGGGCATCCACAACAAACCTGGCTGCAGCATTTTGGATAATTTGGAGGCGATAGATAAGCTTTTTGCTGATGCCAAGGTAGAGGGCATTGCAGTAGTCCAGGCGAGGAGAAATGAGGGCCACAGCAACCTGTTTCCGGGCATCGGGGGAGAGATAGTGTACTAGTTTCCTGAGGATCCTCAGAACCCCACAGCAGGTGGAAACAGTCTTATTAACTTGTTTGTCAAAAGCAATAGAGGTGTCGATAGTGACCCCCGGATTCCGGGCAACCAGGGACGGCTTGTGACATGTTCCAAGGGAGGGTGGCCACCAGTCCTCCGACCAAAGATCTTGTTTGCCACCAAAGATGAGGATCTCACTTTTTCCCCATTAAGTTTGAGGAAATTCGAGGACATCCAACCTGCCACGGCTTCCATGCAAAATTAAGGGCCGTGGCCTCCACAGAATGAGATAGGGAGACCATTATCTGGGTATCGTCAGCATACGATAAGACTTCCAGTCCATAAGATCTAACAAGCCTTGCAAGCGGGGCCACATATATGTTGAACAGTGTAGGGCTCAAGGATGAGCCCTGTGGGACCCCACAATGCAAAGGCTTAGCGGAGGAAAGGAAGTCACCCAGTTTGACCTTTTGAGCCCGCTGGTTGAGGAAGGATGTCAGGAGGCCTAGAGCCGGTCCTTCCACTCCTATCTCACCGAGACGCCTAGCCAAGATGGATGGGGACAGGGTGTCAAAAGCGGCTGTAAGGTCGAGCAGGATCAAGATGGTAGTATGACCTCTGTCGACCTTAGCGCGGATGTTATTGACCACCACTGTGAGGGCTGACTCGGTGCTGTGCGCCTTCCGAAAGCCATGCTGAGATGGATCTAGCAGGCTGGCATTGTCCAGGAAGGCCCCGAGATGGTGATTGAGGTGGGCCTCAAGCATCTTGGCCGGGGCAGGGATAAGTGATGTGGGACGAATTTTTTTTAGGATACCTGGATCCAGAGTGGGCTTTTTCAATAAAGGTTTTACAATAGCCAGCTTCCAAGATGCAGGGAAGACACCGTTTGAAATTGCCGTATTCATTACATCAAGATAAAGGGGAAGCAGGCCCTCTCTGCAATTTTTCAATATTTTGAGAGGGCAGGGGTTCAAGGGGATCCCGATTTAAGTTTGTCGAGAAGAGCATTTAAGACTTCATAGGATAGTGGAGGAAAATTGGACAGAAGTCCTAGGGGGGCCGAGAGCGAGACTGGACAGGACGGGGGGTCAGGAGGTAGGGTGGAGTCCTGCATAGAGTTGAGGGCTTCTAAGGCGGAGTGGATATCCACAATTTTGGTGTGAAAAAACGTGGAGATCTGGTCGCAAAGTTTTTGAGATGGAACAATGGGGTCTGGAAACGGAGTGAGAGACAAAGAATCCACAATATTAAAAAGATCTCTAGGAGAGCTGAGGGAGGTGGTCAGGTTGGTAAAATAGGATTGTTTGGCAGCTAGGATTGCGGCCTTATATCCTATGATGAGGTTTTTATGTTTGATCCTTTCATCAGGGTCAGGGTGGGCTCTCCAGAATCTTTCTTGCCTCCTACACTCCTGCCTGCATAATCTAAGGGAGTCAGAGAACCAGGTGGCCGACGGACGTTTCCTGACGCAGTAATGGGGTTTGGCTGGGGCAAGAGTATTGACTGCTTCCGAAATGGTGTTGATCAGATCCCGAGCGGCAGTATCCGTATCAGATTTGGGAGGGGACTTGAATTTGGCAATGAGGGGGCTAAGGGCTACGTTATTAAGTCCTCTATAGTTCCTTTTAAGAGTCCAGATGTTATTTTCCTTTGCGGGAAGATCCCGTAGCCCAGGGTCGAACTCAATAGAGACTGCCTTATGATCAGACCATGAAAGGGAGATGGGGAGGCCTACTTCCAATCTGGGGTCATTTGTAAAGAATGGCCCGCTGAATGGGTAGAGCATCTCACTTTTTGAAAAAGCCCACAGGAAGCCAGGGAGTCCACAAGGGATATAGTGTCAGGCGAGTTGGAATTTTCGAGATGGAAATTAAAATCCCCAAGGATGGTAAAATTGGGTACATCGATAAAAGGTTCGAGGATTTCCAAAAGACTAGCTGTGAAAGCCGACCTAGGACCTGGGGTCTGTAAATTAAAATGCCTGTAAAGGACACTGTGGGGGAGGGGCTGAGTGAAAAATTAGCTAACATAACATAAGGAGTTATGAGGGGAGGGAAGGCATTCAATACGGCAGTTTGATGAGGTCTTATGTAAAATGCCAATTCCCCCGCCTTTTCGGCCTACTCTATCCAATCTCACGAAGGCGTAACCATCGGGAATAGCATCAACCAGGTCAGGACCGGCTGAGTCTGAGCCCCATGTTTCAGTGACAAAAACCCACAAAGGCTTCCTGTCTGAGACGAAGTCTCTAAACGCAATATTGTTTTTCACCAGGGAGCGAGCATTTATAAGGAAGCCCGTTTCTCTGGAGTGGAGAGAGGGGGAGTGTGTCTCAATGATGGTCGGGACTGGGGGTATGTGAGGGGGGGAGTATGGCGCGTCTTCATAAAGCACCGACAATTACAGCCTCTATGCAAATCCTCCGGCCGGTACTTATAGTGACAACTTTGCCTCGGTGGTCAGACTGCTTTCATAGTGCTAATGGAGTATGCAGTGTATGAAATAGGAGAGGGGCTAAAATCGGCAGCCGGACTTGCCCCTTTCACCTCCTGGGCGCTGACGGGAGCAGACAGGCAGGACTCTGGCACGACTCCGGCACCAGTCCGGCACGTCCGCTGCTCGCGTCCGCTGCACGGAGTCATAGCCGTCCCCTTTTAAAGACAGCTAGAGCACGACACAGCGCGAGTTCACAACCAATATGGCCGCTAGAAATGAAAATGCCCTGCCGAGACCGATCAGCGCTGTTAGTCGGCTGAAGCGTGGCCCGGGCAGTGAGGCGAAGGGGAAAGGTGAGATCAGAATTAAAAGCTTTGTAATCAAGCAATGTGTCAAAATACATTTTTAAAATGCGAGCAATGCACAACAGACCTCCCGGCTTCCGCCTCAGGAGGGATACGAGCACACAGTGATAGCGAGCGCTGTGCTCAGTGGAATTTTAGAACTTTAGAAATGTCAATAGTCCTTAAAGTTTCAATCCAAAAATATTAGGTTGCTGGGTCAGATTTCGGGCTTAAGAGAAGGAATTAATTCTTTAAAGCATTACATTATAGGCACTTTCATTCGATCCATTAGTGCAATGCCGTGAAAATGCAATCTTGGATCTGGAATCAGGGAAGTCATGATGCAGTCAGTCAATCAATCAAAAGCATTTATAAAGCGCACTACTCACCCGGAGGGTCTCAAGGCGCTTGGGGGGGGGCGGGGGGGGGGGGGGGGGTCCGCTACTGCTCGAACAGCCAGGTCTTGAGCTGCTTCCTGAAGGCGAGGTGGTCTTGGGTCAGGCGGAGGTGGGTCGGGAGGGAGTTCCAAGTCTTGGCGGCCAGGTAGGAGAAGGACCTTCCTCCTGTGGTGGCTCTTCGGAAGCGGGGGACGGCGGCGAGGGCGTGGCTGGTCGATCGGAGCTGACGAGTGGGAGTGTAGAAGTTGAGGCGGCTGTTGAGGTATCTTGGGCCTTGGTTGTGTAGGGCTTTGTGTGCGTGTTTGAGGAGGCGGAAGGTGATTCTCTTGTTGACCGGGAGCCAGTGCAGGTCTCTCAGGTGTCCGGAGATGTGGCTGTGTCGGGGGATGTCGAGGATGAGTCTTGCTGAAGCGTTCTGGATCCGCTGGAGTCTCTTCTGGAGCTTGGCGGTGGTTCCGGCGTAGAGGGTGTTGCCGTAGTCCAGTCGGCTGGTGACGAGGGCCTGGGTGACCGTCTTCCTGGTCTCGGTAGGGATCCAGCGGAAGATCTTACATAGCATGCGCAGGATGTTGAAGCATGACGAGGAGACGGCGTTGACTTGTCTGGTCATGGAGAGGGAGGAGTCCAAGATGAAGCCCAGGTTGCGTGCGTGGTCTGTCGGTTTGGGTGCGCTGCCCAGGGCGGGGGGCCACCAGGAGTCGTCCCAGGCGGAGGGAGAGGAGCCCAGGATGAGAACTTCCGTCTTGTCTGAGTTCAGTTTCAGGCGGCTGTTAATCATCCACTCGGCTACGTCTTTCATCCCTTCGTGTAGGTTGGCTCTGGCGGTGGCGGGGTCGTTGGTGAGGGAGAGGATCAGCTGGGTGTCGTCGGCGTAGGAGATGATGGTGAGGTTGTGTTGGCGTGCGATGGCCGCAAGGGGGCTCATTTAGACATTGAAGAGGGTGGGGCTGAGCGAGGAGCCTTGAGTAACGCCGCAGATGATTTCGGTGGCTTCTGATCTGAACGGTGGTAGGCGGACTCTCTGTGTCCTTCCGGCGAGGAAGGAGATGATCCATTCTAGTGCCTTCTCCTGGATTCCGACGTTGCTGAGGCGCTGCACTAGGGTGCGGTGGCAGACAGTATCGGACGCTGCAGAGAGGTACAGGAGGATGAGGGCCGCTGTTTCTCTGTTGTCGAGCAGGGCTCGGATGTCGTCAGTGGCTGCGATGAGGGCGGTCTCGGTGCTGTGGTTGGCCCGGAAGCCAGACTGCGAGAGGTCGAGGGATCCGTTCGTCTCGAGGAAGGCGGCCAGCTGCTTGTTGATGGTCTTCTCGATGACTTTGGCTGGAAACGGGAGGAGCGAGATGGGACGGTCGTTTTTGAGTTCGGTGGGGTCCGCTGATGGTTTCTTCAGTAGAGTGCTGAGTTCGGCGTGCTTCCAGCTCTCCGGGAAGGTGGCGGTGTCAAAGGAGGTGTTGATGATGTCCCGCAGATGGGGTGCGATGACAGCGTCGGCTTTGTTGAAGATGTGGTGAGGGCAGGGGTCGGTTGGGGATCCCGAGTGGATGGAGTTCATCGTACGGATGGTGTCTTCGGTGGTGATCGGGGTCCAGGCGCGGATGGTGGTGGTGGGGGGCGTCGGTGCGGTGCTGTTGTGTATATCTGCGATCTTGTTGTGGAAGTAGGAGGCGAGGGAGTTGCAGAGGTCTTGCGATGGGGTGATGTTGTTGTTTCCGGCGCTGGGGTTGGAGAGCTCTTTGACGATGGTGAAGAGTTTCTTGTTGTTGTGTGCATTGTTGTCCAGTTGTGCCTTGAAAGCAGTTTTCTTGGTGGCGTGGATCAGTTGGTGGTGTTTTCGGGTGGCGAGCTTGAGTGCGGTCATGTTGGCTGGTGTCGGGTCTCTGTGCCATGCTTTCTCGAGGGTTCGGCAGTTATTCTTGGAGCTCTTGAGTTCGTCGGTGAACCAGGATGCTCTCTTGCTGCCGGGTCTGCTAGGCGGGGTCCTCAGTGGGGCGAGGTCGTCTGCGCAGTTGCTGATCCACTTCGTGAGGTTGTTGGCGGCCTGGCTGGGGTTCGCTGAGCTGGTGGGTGGGTCCTGGCTCAGAGATGCGGCGAGCTGGTCGGCTGTGATCTTGTTCCAGCTTCTGCATGCAACCTGTTGCTGGTGGTGGTGGATCGTGGTTCTTCTGAAGCTGAAGTGGACGCAGCTGTTGTCCGTCCAGTGGAGTCCGGTGGCGTGGCTGAAGACGATGTCCTTGCTGGATGAGAAGACGGCGTCGAGTGTGTGTCCGGCGTAGTGGGTGGGGGTGGTCACCAGCTGCTTAAGACCGAGGTTGGCGAGGTTGTCCAGCAGGGTGGTGGTGTTGCGGTCGTTGTTGTTCTCCAGGTGGAAGTTGAGGTCCCCGAGAAGGATGTAGTCAGCGGAGGGGAGGGCGTGCGGGCTGATGAAGTTGGCGATGTCTTCGCTGAATTGTGTGCGTGGTCCCGGGGGTCTGTAGATGAGGGTGCCTTTGAGGGTGGTCTTGGGGTCGGTGTGGATCTGGAAGTGCAGGTGTTCGGCAGTTGTGAGGGTGTCGTCGGTGTTGGTTGTGATGCGGATGGTGTTCCTGTGGATGATGGCGATGCCTCCTCCCGTCTGGTTGGTGCAGTCCCTCCGGGTGATCTTGTATCCATCCGGGATGGCGATGGCAATGTCGGGTGCTGAGGAGGCGTTCATCCAGGTTTCCGTGAGGAATGCGACGTCTGGAGATGTGGTATCGAGGAGGTTCCAGAGTTCGATGGCGTGCCTGTGGACGGAGCGGGTGTTGAGCAGGATGCACTTGAGGTTGTTGCTGCTGGTGTTCGGCTTGGTGGGTGCTGGTGTGGTGTAGGTCCGGTTGCAGGTGTACTTGCAGTAGTGGCAGCTGAAGGGTCCGTGGGTGCGTCTCGGGGTGGCTCGGTAGCATCCTGGGATTCAGCCAGTGTTGAGTGCGTTGAGTTCGGTGGAGTTGTAGGTCCGGCGGGTGGGCTGGTGTCTGCGGGGGCCAGGGGTCCTGGCGCTGGGCGCGGTCCAGGCGCAGACGGGCTTACCTTTGGTGCACCTTCGGCGCTCAATCGGGTCAGCTGGGTGGCGGGAGCGGGGCGGCCAATGGGCAGGAGGGGGGGCGGAGTCGGCGGAGGTCTGTGGCGGAAAGCGGGACTGAGGGCGGCTCAGCGGCGGCTGGGTCGTCCGGCAGAAGGGAGCGGCACCCAATGTAGGGGGAGGGCAGCAGAAGGGGGGAAAACAGGAGGCAGCAGAGGAAAAAAAGGCTAACACAAGCAAAAGGCTAACACAAGGCAGGAAAACAAAACAGAAGCGGCAGCGAAGGCAACAACGAGGCAGCAGAGGGGGGAAGTAACAGGAGGCAGCAGCGAGGCAGCTGAGCAGCTCAGCAGGGCAGCTCAGGCAGTCAACGGGCAGGAGCAGCGGAGTGGGGGCGACCTCGCCTAGAACAGGCTCAGGTAATGTTTGCCAGTGTTTCATCAATGTACTGATGAAATGAAATGCTAAGATCTTCAAGAATTTCTCCCAAATATTCACCATACCGGTTTAAATTGCGGAGTGCTATACTAGAACATGCTGGTACTCAGCAGAAAATGGGTGGGGTCAAAAACAGCAACACCAACTTCCAAAACTTTTGGAGTGCTTTGACAAATACGAATGCTTCAGCATAAGCATTTAAAGGTGGTGTTGATGTGTAGTGCAATCAATCTTTTCAGAAAACCCCCTTTCACTGGAGAATATCTCTCCCATGGAGTAGCATCTGCAAATGTGTAGGATCTCCTTTAATGTGTGCTGTGGAAAGTGGTTGAAGCAAATCAATCCGAGCAATGAAGCTATGCTGCAACTAAGAAGTACCTCAGCTTTCACTGAAGTTACTTTCATGCAAGTCTTGCTAAGCTGTTGAAGACATCTAACAACAAGACAGTTGATTTTTGTGGATGGTACCTAATACATGCCAACATTTCAGAAGAGAGAAATGGGACACTGTAGAGAGTGGTTTCAGGTTTGTTTATGTTGTACACCTTTAAAAGAATGTAATGATGTCAGTATTCTTAAATCTAGAATGTTGGGTGTGTATTATTCATATTGTATCTTCTGCTTCACTGGACCTGTCGTGCGTTAATTGTAAGGAAATAAAGCTTCCCATCTTAAACTACCAACTTTGTGGATTCGATCTCATTTTAATTGGAGAAGTACTTCCTAAATGTATTGGCGACGATTGAAAGTAAAACCCACCGACCGATTGATTTTGGGAAATTTGGGGTCCAGATATTTATTTTTATTTTTCACAATGATTCTCCAAAGGAATACTTCGTGATTTTGTCTTTACTTGTATGCTATCATTTTTGCCGAGGAATTGCGGCCCTGTGATTGGACTCCACTTCGCTGTGTTTCACTTTGCTATCTGGCGATTCCTGAAGGCAAAACTGAACTTTGAAAGAAAAGTTACTGTGCAACCGTATTATTCTTTAAAGACAGAGAGCTTAATTTTATTCTTTAAAGACAGAGAGCTTAATTTTACATTCAGACGCATGCATACTTATAAATAACTCTATGCCCGCTAGAGTGTAATACTTAAATATCGCCTGCTAAACTATGCTATTTACCAGTGGCGTCACTAGGTGGGTGCGGGGGGTGCGGACCGCACCGGGTGACACCGTGAGCCTCTGCTTTAAATAATCATCTTGCTTTGCTACGTATCAGGAGGCGAAGAACAATGGGTTCTTCACCTCCTGATATGTAGCAAATCAATACGATTATTTAAAGCAGAGGCTCACGGTGTCACCCCATGTGAATGTATGTATAACACACTTGTAAAGCGCTTGCTGTCACCCAACGGGCATCCTGGCGCTGAGATCTAACAGGTCCTGAAGCACAATCAAGAGAGGGATCAGAGAGGAATTATCCTAGCCTGGGGAATAAATGAGTTTTTAAAAGTTTTTTAAAAGAAAGGAGGTCTCCCACACATCTAAGCGATAGTGGCAAGTCGTTCCACAATTTGGCTGCCGTGAAACCAAAAGAACGGCCACCCATTCGCTTTCTCTGGAATTTGGGAACAACCGCCAAATAGGCGGAGGCGGACCGGAGAGCTCTAGCGGGGATGTACCATGTGAACATCTCCCGCAGGGGCAACGGTCCCGAATCATGTAGGGCCCGAAAAACCAAACAGAGCGCCTTAAATTCAATCCGTTGAAGGATAGGAAGCCAGTGTAAATCTCTGAGAGCTGCGGAGGAGGAATCAAAGCGGCGTCGGGAGAGTGCTAACTTAGCCGCAAAGTTCTGCACTCTTTGCAACTTACCTATCGCCGTGGCAGGTGCCCCCAGAAGTAGTGCATTGCAGTAATCCAGTCTGCTAAGGATAATGCTGCGCACTACTTCTGGTCTGGCATTGGCAGGGAGCAAAGGAAGAATCTTCCTGAGAGAGCGCAAAAGGCCCATGCAGGTGGATACTGTTTTATCAATGAAACCGTCCAGTTGAAGACTTGGTTCCATTGTCACACCTAGATTCCGAACCGAGGTTGCTACTGCCGCCGTGCCCTGAAAGGAAGAAGGCCAAAAGTCCTGTGGCAAAGATCGAGGGACCCGGTCCACTGAGCAGTGTAACACCTCTGTCTTAGTGCTGTTAAATTGCAGCGAGTTGTTGCTCAGCCATGTTGCCGTGGTGACCATGCAATGGTGAAAGGTCTCCAAAGACACCGCATTCTCCCCTTCAAAGGAGAAGATGAGCTGGGTGTCATCAGCGTAGTTGGTGACTGAGATGCCAAATGTTTTTATTAACTTGATCAGGGGGCGGAGGTAAAGATTAAAGAGGATGGGGCTGATGGCCGAGCCCTGGGGTACTCCCTGACCAACCCTCTTTACGGTGGATTTATAGGGGGGGAGGGCAACCACCTGGTGTCTATTGGCCAGGTATGAAACCAGCCAATCCCGGGCGGTGCCCGTCACCCCCACCTCCTCCAATCTCCTGATCAGGATGGCGTGGCTGACCGTATCGAACGCTGCCGACATGTCGAGCAGCACTAGAAAGGCTGCTCGTCCATGGTCGGCACGCGAACGGAGGTCGCTCAAGACAGTCACCAATGCTGTTTCGGTTCCATGCGCTGGTCTGAAACCAAACTGCGCCGCATCCAGACACTGGTTACCTTCCAAGAAACTGGACAGGTGTCTTGTGACCAGTTTTTCCAAGATCTTGATCGGAAAGGGAAGTAACGATATAGGTCTGTAATTGGCGGGACAGAGGGGATCCAGTGAATCTTTTTTCAGTAAAGGGGAAACCACTGCTAATTTCCAGCTTTCCGGGACCTGGGCCGAGCTCAGAGATTGGCAACAAATTGCGTGGAGAGGAGAGTATAACTCTTCTCGAAAAGCTTTCCAGATTTTGTGTGGGATTACATCCAGAGGGGACCCAGAGGAAACACTATCTGCTAAGGCACCAAACTCCGCAAAGGATGGGAGCGGGAAGCTTTCCAGCCTGGCTTTCCCATCCTCCAACTCCAATGAAGGAGTAGGAGCAGCCTCAGGTGTCATAGGATTTAGGTTGCTCAAGATGGTCGTGATCTTATCCTCAAAGGCCTTAGCCAAGGAGTCACATAATAGCTGAGAGGCTGGGATAGCGGTAGTAGCACAGGCTGGTCGTGACAGCTCGTTGACAATTTTGAACAAAGTTTGTGCTTTGTTTGAGGCTGACAATAAAGTTTCCTCCAAATACCTCGCTTTAGCAAGCTTAATCTGCGCTTTATATGTTGCTAGTTCCTGTTTGAAGAGGGTTTTATCCGATGACAGATAATATCTCCTCCATCTCCGCTCCGCCTGTTTGCACTGTTGTTTAAGATGTAAGAGTTCCTTCGAGAACCATGGCATGGCGGTTTTAGTTCTGTCACGCGTTTTCCTTAGCGGAGCTAGACTATCCAAGGTGGTCTTAATTTGCTGGGTGAGTGCACTCAGACTTTCATCCACATCACCTGCCAGCTGAAAACCCTCACCAAGCAGTTTTGGAAGGGTAGTACCTCTCAGAAGTCTAGACCATTGCCTCCCTATCCGAGTCGTTCCCGTACTAGTTTTGGAGCAGCCCGTCGGGAGAGCCACCGAAAAAAGGACAAGGGCATGGTCCGTCCAACACTGCGGGAGAATACTGCCAACCTTCACCTGCCCGGCATCGGTGAAGGTGTCACCCAACCCATTGCCCAGACTCAGGCCAAGATTATCATTAGGCTGCTACTGTACGACGTCAGCGTTCGGACGTCAATGACGTTCAACTTCCAAACGTCACTCACGCAAGCAGCGGCGGAATGCTTTCCACTGAACCCAGGAGTACCGTGCGGCTGATCCCCACCTGGCCCCTCCAGAGGGTTTAGCTCCCGGGGCTCGGGGTTTTCTTTTACCCCATAGTTTCCTATTGTGCCCCCACACCATGGCTCACAGGCGGGGGCCTCCGATACCGGCCGGGGCTTGCGGGACCTCGTGTGCAGGCAGCAGACTGAGGCAGACTGAGGTAAGGAACGCGCCTGTGCTCACAGCCCCCTCAGGCTGGTTTCCCCCCTTTCCTCTCCGGCTGCCTGTTGCGCCATGGAGGAGTCTGCTGATGAGCGCGCTCTCCTTATATAAAGCTGTGGCGGTCGATGGCAGGTGTAGAAGGACCCGCTGGAGAGCAGGCTCTTTCGTAATCCCACTCTCCAGCCCCAGGCAGTCGGACCCGAGTTGTGCAGCATCACATTGGGGTGGGAGGGGGTCGGTTGTGACGGAAAGCCCGCCTGAACTGCGCCCCTCTGCTTTGCGTGCGGTGCTGTCACTCCTGCAATTATACATTTTGGAAACTCACTTGTAAACCCTCACTGTCTGACAGGTGACGAGCGCCGCTTTCTCTTCCTCCCATTCAAGGTGTTTGTAATTATCGTTCCTCCTCCCACATTGACTTCGTTGTCGTTGGCATGTGTATATTAAACCAGTGCTCGGGGTTTTCCTTTTTTGCATTTTTACGTCACACGTCTAAATTCCTTTTATCATTTCTCTTATTGTGCTATTTCATATGGTATATGTCCTGCCTGGATGTTACAGTTACAAGTTAGTTAAGTAACGGCTGTTTTAAGGTGCGTGTTTCAATGCCAAGATAATGATGCAAAGTGTTTTGAGGCCACTTTCTCATTTAAATTGTGAGAAAATAGTCCTAACATGTGTGTACAGTAGGGAGAGTCAGAGTGTATCAGCAGAGTGGGGGAGGAGCAGGGCATGGTGACTTGGTGGGCTCGTTTTCTGCTCTGAAAGAGTCCTTGGTGTGCTGAGGATTGTGTCAGTGAGCACTTGGACCCGACTGACATAAATCAGTATGACAGGGCACACTTAAGTTCCAGTGCTCGCCAGGTATCCTCAGCAGAACCAAGGCCAACATGTTTGAGAGACAAAATTAAACGTTCTGTTTAACCCTATGATTTTTGGCCCTGGCAAGCTATAGCATTTTGCTCATCTTGCACAAACATAAAAAGAAAATGGATGCTGTCAGGACCCTGGATCAGGGCAACAGTGCAGAGATAAAAGCAACAAAAACCGTCATTGTTTTGGTCTCATTCTACGTTAGTCTTTATGGCATTGATAACACAATATGGCTGTACCAGACTTTAGTTAATGAGATCAATGCTGTTGTGTCGGATATTCGTGTCTTCTTTACCACGTGTTATGGTGCTTTATTTCCTTTCATTCTCAGTACAGCAAACTAGAAGGTGGGAATGTCAAAACATCACAGATTGACGAACATACTATTGCTTTTGGTGTGTTGTCAGAGAAAGCCAAATTTTTCAGCAGGACTCTACACATTAGTGTTGTTCTTAAGAAATACCATGACAGCCTGGGGTTGTACTTCTTATGCTTTTATGTTATGTAGACATCTGGGCCCATACTCGATCAGGTGCACTGGCTCAGCGCGCAGCCGAGTAGCTGCATTTTTGCGTCTAAGGCATCTAAAGTTCATACATGCAACTCAGAAACATTCCAGATTGTATATATGGGTTAGGAAAGCAAAGGAGAACACATAATGGCAAAGGAGGGTGAAAGGAAGGAGTGGACATGGAAGGATATGCTACAGTGAGAATTGAGAGGTCGGTGGGCAGGCAAGAGAGCAAAAAGTAAAGCAAGGAATATGTATAATAAAGAGAGAACGTATACTGTAAGGACAACTAAACACATGGCCCCGTGGCCGCTTCAAACCTGTAAGAATGATTCCGGTCCTTACTTGGGCGCTGTGATATTCATTTCACTATCAATGTATGTCAGATGGCACACATTAACTATGCAGGCCTCTTGGCGCTACTGAGTAAATGGAACCATGTACAATAAGGCGATCATTTTAGTTTGCTTAGTGGGCAGTGGGTTGAGACACAGAAAACTGCCTGACAATGGTTGTATCAACACAGAGTTAGTGGTTATTAAAAGTGGCTTCAGGAAAGGCCTGAACCAGAGAATAATTCAATACGGTGGAAACCAGTGAATTAAGTATAACGACCAGACGCAGAGTGAACAAAACTGCAGTCGAGTGAGTTTATATTGAGCAAATACAGGCCCAAATGCTCGCAAAATACAGGGGACAACGCTGGACACGCAGATGAGCATCCTGAAACTTGCGCCGGGTTACCCCTAGGGAAACAGTGGAAAGGGTGCAGACTGGAAGGCAAACCCGCTGATGGCACATGAGGTCCATGCGGTAAGTGGTGAGGGGGTGACACCATGAGTTACCCGCACCGGGTGACACCAACCCTAGTGACGCCACTGCTATTTACCGTTAACTCTGTCCACCGTTTGCTGATTACTTTTGTTTGAAAGTGCATCCATTTCTTCACTCGTGAATCATCCGAGTATTCTTTGACGAAACGCTCAGAATGATGTCTGCATAACCTTCTCATCATGAACTTCCAACACATCAGAGATGCTTCTCACGTCGTTTGTCATCACGCTAGAGAGAATCTTCACGTTCTCTGTCATCACGTTATTCACGCACTGGCGGCCACCTTTGGTTCATGTTTCCAACATTTACATGACGATTTTCTAAGCTGTTGATCGGAAGGATTTCAAGTTTCTTTGGATGTCAATTTCATCGGTGCTATTCTTCCGTGATTAGCACACGCTTTGAACTGGAGATTGGATGCTTATTTTTCAACTGTGACTTTTTAACTTCTATACAGTTTCTAACATTTATCTAGTCGTTTTCTTATGTTACTTATATTTCATTTTATTATGCACTAGTACATAAAATCTTTCTGTTTTAACTATTTACATAATGGCTTCTTCTTCCTCTAACAATGTAATGCAGCCTCCACCTTTCTTACAAAACCCAGGTAAGCCTATCATGCCTTGGCACAAATGGTACAGGATTTTTGATAATTATTTATAGGCAATAGATGCTTCTAAATAATCTGCTTCTAGAAAAAAAACACTTTTATTTAATCACTTAGGTAGTGCTTGTCAAGATGTAATTGATAATTTACATGTAGTTCCAGCGCCATCTGGTGACAAATCGTGGAATGTCTTTGCTGAAGCTTTAGCCAGACTTGGCAAGAATTACGTTGATGAACCATCTGTCATGGTTGAAAGGCATGTATTTTTTAAGCGCAAACAAACACAAGATGAATCAATTGAAGATTACTTGGCTGTTTTGTGCGTTTTGGCAGCTAAATGTCAATTTGCTTCATATTTGGACACAGCCTTATGAGATCAATTAGTTTTCAATTGTTTCAATAAAAAAATACAGGAACGCATTTTAACATGCAAAAATCCTTAACTTGATGAAGTAATGGATATTGCAAGAAGCATTGAACGATCTGTTATCTCATCAAAAATGTTAACACAAGATTCCTCTAGCAGATCCGCCAACAGCTTAGATGCGGCACAATGCCTTATAATATTAAAGGTAATGAACCTTTTGTAAATGTGGTCTCTACTAAATTTAAACCAAACTCTAATGTAGAAAAAAAGGATCTTGTTACAGATGTGGTTCTAAATATCACATGGGTAATAATTTAAATTGTCAAGCTCAAAAAAGGAGATGCAATATATGCAAAACAATTGGTCATTTCAATACTGTTTGTAGATCAGCGAAACACAAGAAGAAAGTCAATTCTATTGATGTTGAAGGGGATGAACTGTGTCAGGTTATGAGTAATGCATTATCTACTATTCAAATTAACACCTTACATGGAGATGCTAAAAGATATAAAGATCCTTTATGCAACGTATCAATAGGACCAATTGATATAAATGTTATGGCAGATTCAGAGTCTCCAATTACGATATTAGATGTTAAAACGTTGAACAACTTCTGGTCTAAAGTTATGCTTAACCCATTGATGTGAACCTCAAAGCATTTGGTGAATTTGATATCATCATGTGTGGTTATTTTCTCAGATTCTATCAATTTTAAAGGGAGAGAAATGTTTACTAAAGTTTACGTGGCTGTTAATGGTCGTGATATTTTAGGCTGGCAAGATCAAGTGAATTTAGGAATTATTTTGAAACCTGGACATCCAGAACCTGTTGTTTTAGGCGACTTACCAAATTTATCAGTTGTACAGGATTCTGTTCTAGGTAATGAAAATCCAGTTTTAGCAATTTTATTCACCAAATATGCTAGTGTATTTTCTGATAAGGTAGGATTGGTTAAAGGTTTCCAACACAACATTAAAGTTAAAAAAAATGCAATTCCTGTGATTCAAAAATGCAGACCCCTTCCTTTGTCAGCTAGACAGACCCTCCAGCATTTCGCGATTTCACGAAAAAATCGCGAAATCAGCTGGGTAGCGTGATGGCCGCGATATTTGCTATTTCGGCCGCAAAAAAAGGTCTCCTGGCAGGTGTAAAAAAAATGGTGGCTTTTTATTGGCTGTACGCAAACACGTCACTACGTGTCTCCGTACAGCCTTAAAACAGAATAGCAGCTGGGGCTCATATCTCATGCATTTAGGGACCATAACGCTCACTGACTTGGCTAGGCCCCCTCAGAAGAGCGCATGCTGTGTGAAACAGTCATTAAAGAGACAGAGTGCGCCCGTACTCAGTATCCCCTGGATGATGGCAGAGCTCGGCAAAGGACAGTTTTCAATTGTTAATATTTACACCGACAGAAACCACACCGACAGACGAACTAAGGACGGCTTGACAGAGCGGCCAGCATTGCACGGGGTTCGAACTACAGGTCTCCTGAGGCGAGATTCAAAGACTGGCCCCTTCTGTTCATAATAATATTCACTGTTTGTACACAATAAGGATCGTATTGAATATTGCATTTCTTGAAAGGGGTGAAGCGGTTTACTTGGGAATACTCGAGGGGAGAAACTGGACAGAGATGCGGATGTGTCCCAGTAAAACACATTTAACTTGTAAAATGTAAGGGGCAGTATGCAAGCAAGTTGTGAGAATAAGACGTAGAATTAAAATGTAAATTATTTTAAACGAAGACTAAAAAAACACAGTTGATATACACTTGAAAGGCCCCTGCCTCCCCAGCAGCACCAGAAGTGATGTCATGAGGTCCAGGGAAACTGCAGAGGGGAGGCCTTCACCGCAGTGAAGAGAAATCGAGAGACCACTGTTGAGGAAGTATTTCGGGTAGGGTGGAATCTTCTTTCAGGTTCATCACAGGATCATTTTGTGACTAAATAATTAAATTTTCTCAATAAATTGAATAAGTCCCGTGCCTTGCCTGCTCCCCTTGTTAAACTGAAACACATGGTAAATTGCAGTTTTGCTGTTTCACAGCACTGTGAGAAACATTTTGCTATCACCAGAGTTCATTAGACTCACCTTATTTAATTGAAAACGAAGGAAATCAGTTCAGCTGGAGTGTCTAGACTTGAACCTCCAAGTTGAAAACATAGCTTTAAAGCAAGAACTTAACCTGCTGAGCTTTCTTGGTTGGTAACATGGTCTCCTTCGAGCGCACCAGATGTGGTCAGTGCCCTGGAAGCATGGCACTGGGTGAGGGTATGGCACTGGAAGGTCGGCAACAGGCGAGGGTTCATATCCCGGGTAGGTGCCAGGTGAGGGGCACAGACCTGTAATCAGAGCCCATGCTGTGCCGTGTAGGCACGAGGCGGGAACTTCAAAGGACAGGTGTTCTCTGTTTTTAAGACATTAGAGACAACATGGCAGCTGCTCTGTCAGGTGCCTCACATCAGTTGCACTGGCATGGGGTGCCTGCCATCCCACATAGGTATGACTGTCACCTGGCCTGTGGTTTACCCACCTGCCCATCATTTCTTTTTCAAGACGGGTAAAACAAAATAGAGAAATTAAGGGAAATCAGGTATTTTCTTTCTCCCTTGAAATATAAATTGAAACAACAAATATAAGAGGGAATCACTCTAAAAGTATTTTAGAACAATAGGGAAACACCTAGGGCCAGATGTAGGTAGCCAATTACCGGTTGATAACGGCCGATTGCGGCCGTTACCGACCGGTATTTGGCTTTTGAGATGTAGGGGGCATCTGATTTACAGAATCGGTAAATTTACTGATTCGGTAAATACACAGAATCGGTAAAATACCGAAACGGAAATTTACAGATTCTGAAAATCAATATGTAGGTGGCACTTCACAGAATGCCACAGGCCCTTTAGGAGTCAGTATTTACCACCCAATCCTATTGGGTGGTAAAATACCGATTTCAGGTGTACATGCACATCTGTGCATGTACACCTATGCCATGTGACACACAGACATGCCCTTAGGGCATGTATGTGTGCCACATGGCACACAAGCCTGCACTTGGCGTGCTACAGGGTGTCAAAGTGACACCCTGTTCCCCCTGCCAGGATTCGGTATTTACCGATTCGGTATTTCCCTTTGATTCCTATGGGCTTCAAAGCCCATAGGAATCAATTGGAAATACCGATTTGGTATTAACCGAATCGGTAAATACCGAATCTTACAGATTTGGTAATTGTGTTTTAAAAATTACCTACATCTGCCTCCTTCTAATTTACCGATTCATATATACCGAATCGGTAAATTCGGTATTTATGAGTCGGTAAATTAGATTTACCTACATCTGGGCCCTAGTGTTTTATTTTTTTGTCTCGCCTACAGACAGCTTTAGCGAGACCCCCCCCCCCGCGACCCCCCCCCCCAGCATTTTGCGATTCACGAAAAAATAGCGAAATCAGCTGGGTTGAACAATAACCGCAATATGTACTATTTCGGTTGCAAAATAGGTCTCCAGGCACGAGGTTAGGATTGAAGCTGTGCTTCCGTAGAGCTGCAGAACTTTAAACAGGCCTATTTCCAAGTGGAATACTCTGCTAAAACAATTTCCATTGATTTAAGGCTGAAAATGAATGATTATGAGTAAAATAAAGTGCTGCAAAAATGCCGCTAAATTTCCATATTTGTGCCGCTAAATTTCCATATTTGTGCCGCTAAATTTGCAAATACATGCCGCAATATCCTAGGGGGTCAGGCTAGAGAGGATTTAAAGAAGATGCTTCATGGCTTATGTGTACAAGACATTATAAGACCTGTAGAATCATCTGAGTGGGTTTCTGCTAGTGTTGTCGCCCATAAAAGTTCTGGCGAGATTCGTCTGTGTGCGGACTTAAGAGCACTTAATTGCAATATCGTGGTGGACTGCCACCCCCTACCCAGAATTCAAGAAATGTTGGCTAATCTTGGTGGTAGCTGGTATTTCACCACGATAGACTTAAGATCTGCATATCATCAGATTCCTCTCTCAAAAGAATCCCAGCCATTAACCACATTTGTTACTCCTTTTGGAGTTTATATGTATAAACGCTTACACTTCGGATTGGCATCCGCGGCTAGTGTTTTCCAACGCTTGATGGACCAATTATTTTCACATATAGATGGTATCCAAGCATTCCAAGATGATATCTTAATTCACACAGCCACATTAGAATCACACTAAAGCCTACTTGACACAGTGTTACAAAAATTAGAGGCTGTAGGCATGACTGTTAACAGGAACAGATGCAAATGTATTACTCAAGAAGTGGCATAATATTTCTGTTTGTGACATAAAACCTAAATTATCATTAATCAAGGCAATCAAGGATGCACCCAGACCTCAAGATAAAGATGTTTTAAGAGCATTTTTAGGACTTAGCGCATATTATGCTCGCTTTGTTCAAAGTTACGCTATAATTGTGCAACCTCTCAGAAACCTGTTTAAAAAAATGCCAAATACATATGGTCTGAAGTAACTCAACAGTCATTTGATTCAGTCAAAAAGTTAATTCTAGAGGCCCCAGCTATCAGAGCTTTTACTCATGGTCAGAGTAGTGTTGTGACAGTTGATGCTAGCTCTAAAGGATTAGGTGCAGTATTGAGTCAAATAATCAATGGTCAAGAGTATACGGCACCATTCGCCTCCAGAACTTTAAGTGCAGCAGAGGCTAATTATAGCACAATCGAAAGGGAGGCTTTGGCATGCTGTTGGGCCGTTGAAAAATTCAGGATGTAC
Organism: Lissotriton vulgaris; assembly: GCF_964263255.1. Classification (NCBI taxonomy): domain Eukaryota; kingdom Metazoa; phylum Chordata; class Amphibia; order Caudata; family Salamandridae; genus Lissotriton; species Lissotriton vulgaris. Next base: position 1,754,078,946 of record NC_141691.1, read on the forward strand.
ATTTGGGGTTCTAGGTTCCAACTTTTTACAGATCACAAACCTTTAATATATATGCTTGGGGACACTTGCTCCAACAAAGCTTCCTCCAGATTGGTCAGACTTTTGGCTAGGCTGCAAGAATTTAACTTCGATATTAAATACATCCCAGGCGGTAAGAACTTCAGGGCAGACTGTTTGTCACGTATTCCTTTGGAAGATGTAGATGTTGATTGTCCTATTAAGAACAAAGACTGGGATGTTGTTTTCACCATCAATGATTTGACACAGTTTAGTAAGCTATCTGAGGAAGAATGGATTGCTTGTGATCAGGGTGATCTTTGTCTTAGAAAGGTGAAGAAGTTTTTAGTTCAGGTTTGGCCTTGCGATAGGAGCTTGTCTATGCAAGATAGATGTTATTCGCAAGTTGCTGCAGAATTGTCTATCGTTAATGACGTGCTAGTTCGAGAAGACAAAGTAGTACCACCTGAAGGTTATAGATGTAAAATTATTTCTCTTGCCCAAGAAGGACATTTAGGAATTTCTAGTACCGTTCGTAAAATAAAAGAAATGTATTGGTGGGCAGGCATCGATAGTCAGGTTAAAGCTTTTGTGGATAAGTGTCCCGAATGTTTGGGTTCTGATAAGCATTGGCATACTTCCACTACTTCTTTATGTCCAGTTGAATGGCCAAAAGGTCCGAGGCAAAAGTTAGGATTAGATTTTTCTGGTCCTTTTAATCTTCTTGGAAGTGATAATAGACTTTTAATTGTAATCACTGAATATTTTTCAAAATGGCTGTATTTCTCATTTGTGAGGAATTCTGATTCTAGATCTGTCATTACGTTTTTACAACGTTTGTTTTTAATTGAAGGTCTCTCATCCGAAATTGTGACCGATAATAGTACTCATTTTGTATCCAATGAGTTTGAAAATTTTATAAATGAGGTCTCGGTTAAACACATTTTGGTACCTTTGTACAGTCCTGTCTCAAATGGTCTTGTGGAAAGAGCTAACAGGCTATTAAAAGAAGGGGTGCAAACAGCTATGGCTAATAATCTTGATCAATCAATCAATCATAGACATTTAAAGAGCGCACTACTTACCCGGAGGGTCTCAAGGCGCTTGGGGGGGGAAAGGGGAGGGGGGGGGGGGGGAGTGCTGCTACTGCTCGAATAGCCAGGTCTTGAGCTTCTTCCTGAAGGAGAGGTGGTCTTGGGTCAGGCGCAGGTCGGGAGGGAGGGAGTTCCAGGTCTTGGCGGCCAGGTAGGAGAAGGACCTTCCTCCTGTTGTCGTTCTTCGGATGCGGGGGACGGCGGCGAGGGCGTGGCTGGCTGATCGGAGGTGTCGTTTGGGAGCGTAGAAGTTGATGCGGTTGTTGAGGTAGCTAGGGCCTTGATCGTGTAGGGCTTTGTGTGCGTGGGTGAGGAGGCGGAAGGTGATTCTTTTGTTGACCGGGAGCCAATGCAGGTCTCTCAGATGTCCGGAGATGTGGCTGTGTTGTGGGATGTCGAGGATGAGTCTGGCTGAGGCGTTCTGGATCCGCTGGAGTCTCTTCTGGAGCTTGGCGGTGGTTCCGGCGTAGAGGGCGTTGCCGTAGTCCAGTCGGCTGGTGACGAGGGCCTGGGTGACCGTCTTCCTGGTCTCGATGGGGATCCACCTGAAGATCTTCCGTAGCATGCGCAGGATGTTGAAGCATGACGAGGAGACGGCGTTGACTTGTCTGGTCATGGTGAGGGAGGAGACCAAGATGAAGCCCAGATTGCGTGCGTGGTCTGTCGGTTTGGGTGCGCTGCCCAGGGCGGGGGGCCACCAGGAGTCGTCCCAGGCGGAGGGCGAGGATCCCAGGATGAGGACTTCCGTCTTGTCTGAGTTCAGTTTCAGGCGGCTGGTCGTCATCCACTCGGCTACGTCTTTCATCCCTTCGTGAAGGTTGGCTCTGGCGGCGGCGGGGTCGTTGGTCAGGGAGAGGATCAGCTGGGTGTCGTCAGCGTAGGAGATGATGTTGAGGTTGTGTTGGCGTGCGATGGCCGCGAGGGGGCTCATGTAGACGTTCAAGAGGGTGGGGCTCAGCGAGGATCCTTGAGGGACGCCGCAGATGACTTCGGTGGCCTCTGACTTGTACGGTGGTAGACGGACTCTCTGTGTTCTTCCGTTGAGGAAGGAGATGATCCATTCCAGTGCCTTCTCCTGGATTCCGACGTTGCTGAGGCGCTGCACTAGGGTGCGGTGGCAGACAGTGTCGAATGCCGCGGAGAGGTCTAGGAGGATGAGGGCCGCTGTTTCTCCGTTGTCCATCAGGGCTCGGATGTCATCGGTGGCAGCGATGAGGGCAGTCTCGGTGCATTGGTTGGCTCGGAAGCCAGACTGTGAGGGGTCGAGGGATCCATTCGTCTCGAGGAAGGCGGCCAGCTGTTTGTTGACGGTCTTCTCGATGACTTTGGCTGGGAACGGGAGGAGCGAGATGGGGCGGTAATTCTTGAGTTCGGTGGTGTCCGCTGTAGGTTTCTTTAGCAGGGCGCGGAGTTCGGCGTGCTTCCAGCTCTCAGGGAAGGTGGCGGTGTCGAAGGAGGTGTTGATGATGTCCCGCAGGTGGGGTGCGATGACAGCGTCGGCCTTGTTGAAGACGTGGTGAGGGCAGGGGTCGGTCGGAGATCCGGAGTGGATGGAGTTAATCATGCGGATGGTGTCTTCGGTGCTGATCGGAGTCCAGGCGCTGAGGGTGGTGGTGGGGGGCGGTGGTTCGGTTGTGGCGTGCGTCGGTTGAGTGCTGAAGCTGTTGTGTATGTCCGCGATCTTGTTGTGGAAGTAGGAGGCGAGGGAATTGCAGAGGTCTTGCGATGGGGTGATGTCATTGTTTCCGGCGTTGGTGTTGGAGAGCTCTTTGACGATGTTGAAGAGTTCCTTGCAATTGTGTGCGTTGTTGTCCAGCCGGTCCTTGAATGCAGTTTTCTTGGTGGCGCGGATCAGTTGGTGGTGCTTCCAGGTGGCAAGCTTGAGGGCGGTCATGTTGTCCGGTGTTGGTTCCCTTCTCCAGGCTTTCTCGAGGGCTCGGCAGTTCTTCTTGGAGCTCTTGAGTTCGTCGGTGAACAATGGGGCCTTCTTGCTGCCGGGTCTGCTGGGCGGGGTCCTCAGTGGGGCGAGTTCATCCGCGCAGTTGTTGATCCACTTCGTGAGGTTGTCGGCGGCCTGGCTGGGGTTCGCTGAGCTGGCAGGGGGGTGCTGGCTCAGGGAAGCGGCGAGCTGGTCGGCTGTGATCTTGTTCCAGCTTCTTCGAGCAACCGGTTGCTGGTGGTGGTGGATCGTCGTTCTTTGGAAGGTGAAGTGGACGCAGCTGTGGTCCGTCCAGTGGAGTCCAGTGGCGTGGCTTGATGTATACAACTATGCAAGTGAAAAGGTGTGGAGTTATAATACTACACCCCATTCGACCACAGATGTTTCTCCATATGTCTTGCTACGTGGTAGAAAACCTGTTTCTCAGTTTAGTCCATCATGGTTGAGAAACAAATTGGGTAATACCAATTCTAATACTATTGATTTGCATAAAATTAGAGAACATGTAGAAGAAAAACAAAGAATGTATAAGGAGAAATATGACAAAAGAAAACATGTTAAAATTACTTATTTATCTCCTGGTGACTGGGTTCTTATAAGGAAACCCATTAAAGTTTGTAAAGGGCAATCTAGATTTTCTGAACCGGCAAGAATTGTAAAATTATCTAAAATGACAGTGATGTTACAGAATAGAGGGTGGTGGAATCGAAATGCTGTAATAAAACTTACAGAGGAACAAGCAAAGATAATCTGTAAAAGAATCAAAACTCAAACTGATTCTGATTGGTTTGATGTTGGTGAACTTGTTCATAATCATGACAATTTTGGTGACACCATTTATACCCCTCATTCTTTAGGAAATAGGGGGGAAGGTGATAATGTTTCTTCTTCTCTTGTTGCTTCAGGTTATGTGGAAAATATTCCAAGTAATGTCAAAGGATCTGGAGATAACTTTCAAGTCAGGTGCAGTTCTCGCATCAGACCTTCACCTTTTCGCTCTGATGATTTTGTTTATTATTAATGTGTTTTTTTCATTATTTAGTTTATTTTTTGTTTTTATAGGAAGGGGGTTGTGTAGAGAGTGGTTTCAGGTTTGCTTATGTTGTACACATTTAAAAGAATGTAATGATGTCAGTATTCTTAAATCTAGAATGTTGGGTGTGCATTATTCATATTGTATCATCTACTTCACTGGACCTGTCGTGGGTTACTTGTAAGGAAATAAAGCTTCCCATCTTAAACTACCAACTTTGTGGATTCAATCTCAGTTTTAATTGGAGAAGTACTTCCTACAGAGACTTCGAAAAAAATCGGGGGAATATATTTCACCCAATGACTTATATTGAAGTAACCCTGAAGTCTCCCACCTGACTTGGGTCTGTAGGCATCTATAGTTAGTAAAGGCGTGACTTCAACTATTTCAATTGTTTATTGGAACTGACATTTACTGGTACAGTTTGTTCATTAGCAAGAACAATGTGAGAGGCCTAGATTCTGAGTCTGGCATCTGGGTAGTGTTTCTTGAATGGATGACGGGGATACTGAACACATTAGTTTATTCACTGGAGTCGACCTTGGACACCTTTTCCTAGTTAACCCCTTCCATGCTCGTGCCGGAACCATTCCGTCATGAATCACGGTTGGGCTGTGCTGATGACGGAATTGTTCTGTCACGACCACGCCTGCGATTGGAATGTCCAGCACAGGGCTGGAATTCCTGTAGCACGGAAGCGGTTAAGGTTCTCTTCTACATGCCAAACAGTTATATAGTGTATATTTGTATATTGGGACTTCTTGCTGAAGCCTGGGACCTGCAGTGTCACAAAGAAGATGAAGCTTGTCATAGGTCAAAGAAGACTTGCTTGATTACCAGTGGCATGAGAAAGAATTCCCTCATTGCATGGGTTCTCCTTTGTGGCATATTATTCATATACCATGATTTCTATCTTATAAAGTGTTCCTCAGGTAACATCTGTTTTCTAGAAGGTTTACACCATCTGTCACCCATGGCTTGTCACAGAATCAAGAAATGCAGTCGGGATTCATGGCTCCATGGCACTGAGGATGGTCACTGAACACCTTCACGGTGGCTGCAATTGCATCGGACAACTGAATCACTATTGCTGGTTCAAGGATATGGGATGGCGCCATGATTGGTTTCTAAGCCATGTATTGTGCGGCCACAGATTGTTAGGGCTATGATCTCCTGTACAGGTAGCTGAATGTTGTGTCTTAGTCTTGTGTGAAAACAGATAGGAGGACCCCACTCTAAATCATAGAGGACGGTGGGGAAAGCAATTTTAAGAAAAAACAGACGTCCGGAGTCGGTGGACAGTGAGGATGGTGTCTTATTTTAGTGTTGGACAGATGGGCATCACAATTATAGACTATAATAATTGTCAATAAACGAAGGGCATGAATTCCATGGAAAAGGCAAAAAGTACACACTTATATAATTGTTTATCCCTATGGGGAAAATTGCGTATTTATAGTTTGTAGAGTCGACACGGGAAAATGACAGATTCTTAAGAAGTTGATTCAGTTATCTTCAACCAATATTGTGCATCTAATTATAACACTACGACAAGTATTAAAAAAGTTTTTTGATTAAAAGCATATCACCACATGTGTTTGGTAACAGTATATAAATTTTATTACACTTTATCCATTTACAAAATATCTTAAAAAACACTTTAAAAACATTTAGCAATAAACATGATCATCACAATGTCTTGGATAAAATATCAATGTGAACACAGAATCAAAAGGTCGACGCGGCGTTTCGGCTTTCTCTAGTACACCTTCATCAGGACTGATTCTAGACAATTAAAATAATAAAACACAAAGTTACCAAACAGATAATAGTGGGTGCTACATTATTCATCTGTCTGTTGTTGCATTTGGTCTTCCCCGATTTAAATTACTCTACTATTATCTTGATCTACACACATTTTTATTTATTACACTGCACATTTACAGAAAATGTGCAGTGTAATAAATAAAAATGTGTGTAGATCAAGATAATAGTAGAGTAATTTAAATCGGGAAGACGAAATGCAACAACAGACAGATGAATAATGTAGCACCCACTATTATCTGTTTGGTAACTTTGTGTTTTATTATTTTAATTGTGTAGAATCAGTCCTGATGAAGGTGTACTAGAGAAAGCCGAAACGCAGCGTCGACCTTTTGATTCTGTGTTCACATTGATATTTTATCCAAGAAATTGTGATGATCATGTTTATTGCTAAATGTTTTTAAAGTGTTTAAGATATTTTGTAAATGGATAAAGTGTAATAAAATTTATATACTGTTACCAAACACTTGTGGTAATATGCTTTTAATCAAAAAACTTTTTTAATACTTGTCGTAGTGTTATAATTAGATGCACAATATTGGTTGAAGATAACTGAATCAACTTCTTAAGAATCTGTCATTTTCCCGTGTCGACTCTACAAACTATAAATACGCAATTTTCCCCATGGGGATAAACAATTATATAAGTGTGTACTTTTTGCCTTTTCCATGGAATTCATGCCCTTCGTTTATTGACAATTATTATAGTCTATAATTGTGATGCCCATCTGTCCAACACTAAAATAAGACACCATCCTCACTGTCCACCGACTCCGGACGTCTGTTTTTTCTTAAAAGTGTCTTAGTCTTGTGTCTCTCCCTTTATAGAATGCCTATGTGTCATGAGAGTTAGAAAATAGTGTTTAGAGCATAGAGCGGATATGAACTAGCTGTTGGTGTTGAACTTCCTTGTGACAAGTAGCAGTTGTGAGTTTAGAACAAATCACCCTTTTCAGACACCTATGAGAGTTTGGACTACTTGGTACAGAGGTCGCAAGTGTTGTCAGAGTGGCATAGTCAGGCATGAAAAGCATCTGAAGGCTTGTCCTTCTGCTGATGGTACTCCGACGGGTTGAACCACCTAAAGTCATTATTGACACGAGCCAGAAGTATGTTATTGGCACTGTGACGGCCTCCAAATAATCTGAAGTATCAGACAGGAGCTCTAGGAATGAACATCTTATAAACATCTTCTGAATACATTTCTACTCCTCATGTGTTTTTCCTATTTTTCTAACTATACTGCTCAACAGTGGTCTAACAATTTATGAACCACGAACAAAGACACAATTGGCAACACAGCACTGGCTCAGACAGACCTTGCAGCTTCTCCTTTGTCAGCCATGTCGGTAACTGGAAACAACCATACTTTTATTACAATATGGCTTATATGAGTTTACAAATTATAACATGCTAATATCTCCAACAATGTTCACATGGCTGCATTGAAAGTGGCCTCTGACAACTGTCAGCTTGGTTAGACATGTCTTCCATTCATCCCTTTGTGTTCTATAAGTTGGCAACCTGGAAATGCAAAGTGCCAACTTGAATAGTCTGCATATCATGAAGCCCAACTGGAAATACTAGCGCCCAGCACAAAGAGGCTATCCTGTAATTCAGAGATACAATTATTCCGGACAAAACTGTGTTGCGTGCCCAAATCACCCTTCCCAATGTTTTGGGTACGCCTCGGAGTTTTACTGACGATTCATTAGTTAACACTTAATTTTATTTGAGAAATTATATTTTTAAAAGGGATATATGTATCTGAAGAAAACTAGAACAAACTGAAATTGCAAGGGTGTTGATAAATGTTTCGTAACTAGTAAAGTTCTCATCTCGGCCTGTCAAAGTTCAAACCACGGTCTTCTGACACTGCAATCGCAGTCCGCAGTGAGTTTTCCACTGAAAAGCACGAATGTCATATTTTGGACAGTCATAAAAGGAAACACATGTTTTTAAACTTTAAATGCGCACAACATAGAATTAGCCTACAAAAAAAAATCACATTTGCACCACTACATCAAATATACGCGAATTAAGTGATTTTTTATTTTTATTTTGCAGTACAGCACTCTTTGTGTCAAAAGATGTGAAGCATGCCCTTGTAAAAAAAAAAACATCACGCGATACTTCCGTTTCTAGCAATCAAGTGGCAATATGCCATCTATGTAGGCTAGGGTGACCAGGCGTCCCCGTTTTGCCAGGACGGTCCCTGTTTTTAACCAGCTGTCCCAGCAAATTTTAAGAAATTTAGGTCATGTCCCCGTTTTTGGAGAAGGTCGACTGAAAACTGTGGAAGGTGTTTTTTATGTTTTACAAAGCAGGTATAGTTAGCAGTTGTTTCAAGAAAGCAATTTAATTAACAGGCAAGCTACTGGGCTTAAAAATTGCATTTTATGTATGTTCTTACTGCCTGTTCTGTAATTCTCTGCTGAGGAGCACTCTAATCGCTTGAAGTAAAATTGTAGTCCTTCTTCTATTTTTGTTAAATGTCCCTGTTTTTGGCTTTAAAATTCTGGTCACCCTAATGTAGGCAAGCGCGTTAACGTCTCGCATAGTAGTAAGCTCTATAAATATTACATTACAATAGAAAAATACACTCGTTAAAAAAAATAAAAAACGTTAAAAAGTGTCTCTCCGTCATGCAGCATAAGGCTGACTGACCGAATAGAAAAAAATGCCATGTTGCAGATTGCAGGAACCCAGCAGAGCGGCTACCGGAGAACCAAAACAAAGCGGAGAAAAATACGCCATGGCCGCCATGCCACCCCCGCCTCACCTTTAACTCCGCAGTCCGGCAGGCTCCAGTCCCTCCGCATCCATATCCGAGCAGGGGAGCGACGCTGGGAAACGGCGATCGGATAAGACAATTTTGTTTACTGTGGGTCCGATGCACGGAAGACTAGGGGCCCGCTTTTAATTTTCAGCCACTGCCGTTGACTCTTCCTCTGCAGTATGAGGGAGGGCGTGCGCCATCTATAGGGCAAAACAGGGGAGGCTCGCACAGGCCTGGCAGGCTGCCTCAGAAGTGGAAAAGGAAAATAAAACGGGCTAAGCTTTGTTACCCCCGGGGTACTGCGTGAAGATTGTCGCCTCGGGGGTACTTTGGCTTTGCCTCCGGGTTACTCGATGATGGCTTGGATGTTTTTTTTGATGATTCCAAATGCATACATGTCAACATTTCAGAAGAGCAAAGAGGGAGATTTATGAAAAAAATCGGGAGAATGGGGCCTTGAATCGGGTTACTGGTATGTATGGGCTTTGGAAGCGTGCTGCTGCAGGATTGGACATTTGAAACACAAATGCACGTTTTTTCTTACCTTTTAGAAGCATGGAGCATAATGGCAGGCAGAGAGGGTGATGCAAGTGTTGTGCACTGGCCTGGCAGGTTGCTAGCAGTGCATGCCCCCCCCCCCCCCCCGTGTGACAGCCCGTGCTAAAACAACTTCCTGTGCACACACACAGCCCCCCCTCCCAAGTACTTCGCAGGTCTTTAAAAGGCCATTCCCTCGTTAATGACGCTTTGTTGGTTTTTCACCCCTTCGAGAGCCCCTGCATCGCCACTCTTTGTTGGAAGAATTAGCACTTAACATAATACCAAGCCCTGTCAGCTGAAACCCCGAGGAATCGGGTTTTTGCTTGCAGGAATCGGGAGGCGGGAGACTAGCCTTCAAATCGGTAGCCTCACGCCTGAATCGGGAGAGTTGGCATGTCTGCAAATGCCTTGCCCACAAATGTCTCACCCTTCGTTTTGAGAGCTCTGTGCCTGTGTTGTGTGAGACGAAAACCGCCTTACGTCTCCCTGCGTGACTAATACTACGGAATCTAATAACAAGCATTGGCATAGCCAATAGGTCTGGATTGTGGGACCTTATAACCGTTTAGTTATAGTTGTTTAGTTGTTAGTTATTTAGTGACTATAAAGTAAGTGGGGCACCAGATAAAAAAGTCTGAAAATTGAGGTCACATGCTGAAACATTGAGAGCTTATTGGCAATATCATCAATAGTTGGAGCCCAAACATAAACATTTTATAGAAGCATTGTATTCCTGATCAATGCACAGTATATACACATAGACTTGCCTTAAACTGCACTATAGTTGTTACAGGTCAGTAATGAATTCATTTCTCAATTACCAGTTTGAATAGATCTCTAACGGTAAGTGCACAATTTGTGGTAAACTTCCTGAAAGGGAATGTATTTTGTGGAACAAAGCATATACAACAGTGGCATTCAATAATCTCCAAATGATTGCATTAGCTGGTACATGTGTCGGTAGCTCAATCTTTAGGGCCTGGTCTCTATTCCGAGGTAGGCGCACCCCTGCATGATGCCAAACGGCTGATCACTAAGAAATGGAATTACTGCTCGAACTGAGATCCCAGTGTTATCGGTGGACGATGGATTTGGGCCCAGAGCTCTGTCCTGGGATGAATGTATGACATTGTTCTGCATTCTGTCCATCAACTGTTGTTTAGGTCTCGGCTAGCGTGGCTGCGCACATGCGCAGCTCGCTTAGTGAGATTTTATGTTTTTGAGGACTTTCAGTAAAGCGCTTGAAGCCCGCCCCTCTTTCCCATTGGCCGGCGCCACAGTTTATGCTAAACGGTGGCCAGCCATTGGAAATGAGCTCTTTATGACGTGCACTTTAGGCTGTTTCAGCCGGCCCATTTGGACGGGCTCGTCTGCCTTCCTCCCGTCACAAAAGGTTTCTTATCTTTATGGGGCCATGTGTTTCAAACACATGGCCCCATAAAGACAAGCTCCGTCGCGACCGCTGTTTGATTGTTGCTACGTTTGGCTTTGCCACTGCTTGTTTGTCTCAACATCTGCACACAGTAAGCCTAAAACATTGCTGGTGTTTGTATTAAACTTCCTACCTTATGTTCCAATTGGCTAGACTCATCTATAAAACATTGCTGGTGTTTGTATTAAACTTCCTACCTTATGTTCCACTTCGCTAATACCACAGAGATTAAAAACTATTTTGTGCTTGAATCTAAGGACACTCTACCACAGTGAACTGTGCATGAATGTCTGTCGGCGAGAGCTTAAATAGATTGTTTCTGACTTTAGTGTGAACTGCAGCAGACTGTGCCTGTATTCCATGGGGATGACTGCCATGAATCCTGCCATTTTGCATAATGGAGAGAATTTGCAATAGAATGTGCTTGCCTTACAGAGTGAAGTTCCCCAGACTGCTCCTGCATTGCATAGGGTGGAGGCACCGCAGTTTGAGCCGAGTGAATTTCAGAGAGACAATTATCTGCAGATCAGGCAGTTAAATGCCACCGATTATCTGAGATGGGGCTGTCACAGGTTGTACCTGCATTCCATACAGAAGGATTCATGAAATTGGGCCTTGAGTTCAGAAATAACTGCTATATATCGTATGAATATCCCATTGGGTTACCTGTGATATGTACTGTACCTGCATTTCAGAAACAGCTGTCATGTGCTGTACCTGCACCTTGTTTAGTGGCTGTATACGATGTATTCATTTCAGCAGGGGAACTGCTGTAGATTGGAAGTGTTTCGGAGAGAAGCTTGCAGTACTGTGCACGCACAGCAGAAGAGCCTGAAATATTTTGTGTTTATTTTAGTAAATCTGTAATAGAATGTTCATGTAGTTCATTTTAAAAATGCCATTGGTGGTGTCTGCATTTCTAAGAGGACGGCCGTGTAGATGCTGCCTGCCATTGTAAGAAAACATGAGTAGATTGTACTAGCATTTTAAAGAGAATCACAGAACTACAATAGTTTATGCTTGTATTTCGGACAAATCACTGTAATGATCTGCGATTGCACTTTAGAGAGAGAGAGAGAGAGCTCTAATCGATTGCGCCTGCATTTTTGAGACGTGCAATAAACCATGCTTGCATTTTAGAGGGAGAAACTGCAACACTGTATACTTCCCAGAAGGCACTGTCAAAACTACTGCCTGCATATTAGAGGGTGCATTGCCTGAAATTGACTTTCAACATTGGAGAGGAAAGCGCAAGAGTGTGCCTGCATTCCAAAAAGAGGACTTTAATAGATGGTGCATGTTGTTGACTAAGAAGAGTGCTGTAGGCGATGTCAGCATGTCCGAAGGGACGGCCAGATAGAGCGCATGTGAAAGATGCCCTCGTTGGAATTGTTCTCGTATTTCAAGAGCGCCTGACAGCTGCGCCATTATTGGCCCCGCAGGGGGAGAGGCGCGAGCTGTCTCCCCCTGCGGTTTTCGCGCACATGGAACAGTCCAGGCGCGAGATAGGAAGGTAGCGTCAGGGCAGTTTTACCGCGCGTAGGATGTGAGGAGATTAGGTGTAGGTTAAGGCGCAGGTAGGATAGAGTCGGCGAGGTCGCTCCTCAAGCGAAATCCCACCCACCCACCCACCCGAAAAAAAAAAAATATATATAGTTATAAATATATATATATTTATTTATATATATATTCGCCACTTCAGGACATGATTCCCATATCAGATTTTGGAGGCATAAAACTCTCGGGGAGGAAAAGTCTAGAGCGGGCTTCTCCAGTCATTAGTTAGTTAGGGGGACTTGTAGAGAACAATTGAGGGGAAAGATGGAAAGAAAATGTTGGGGAACTCAGTTTGGAATACAAGAAAAATATATTTGATGGTTTCGGTATGAATTCATATTTATAATAAAAACAAATGGTTTCGTGTTCAATTGTCAAATTGCAGATTATAATATTAATGAACGGTTATCTGATAGGAAATTCATATATCCTGAATAAAGTGGCCTTTTATGCTATAAAGTAAAGCGAGTGGTCTTGATTTTGTGGGCGATTGTCTGCGTTTCAAAGAACACTGCAGTTAAAGAAATCCCAGCACAGTATCCCTTAAGAGACGCAGGTGCAGAATGGAAAGTTGGTAAGCCGTTTGTTTACCAGTTTCAAAGCGGCGCGCGTGTCCTGTTGATGGTATCGAGGCAGCTCGCGCAGGAGGTTATGATACCCCCACTCCCGACAGCCCAGCCTTTAATTGGTTGCAGTTGTGCTCACCTGTCACAGCTGAAGTGTTTACACCAGCTCTAATAGACTCACCGGCGACGTGCGCCAAATATCACTCTGCCGGCCCAGAATACACCCGGATACATGGCAACAGACCCGAGTCATGCAGCAAACACCAGATTATGAAGCACAAAATGACCTTATTTTGTCTGTCTTCCCTGGAAATTCCATCTCCTTCAATATAAGTAAATGTGGGAAATACACTTTCTCGATTATTGTATATTTATTTTAAATCTCCCACTTTCCTCCTCCAAAATGTTGGCATGCATGCTGTGGTAGTACTCGCTTAGCCGTTGCCCTCCACTCTGAGCCGTGCATATGAGCTCAATAGCCGGGCACTCCTCGTGTGTGCAGCATGAACACAGCGCGGGTGGGTGGGCTCAAGATGGCGGACACCGGGGTTTGCTCCACAGGCAGTAGCTTCACTTCACGAGGGGTGAATCTAGTTCAGAGCTCCCTGCTCCAAAGACTTCCTATGCTGCTTCGCCTTTACTCTTGGGTCTAGTGCGTGGTATCGCCTGGTGTCACTCTTATAATTGCTATTAGTTTAGCGGCCAGTTTTGCAAATGCTTAGTGTAGTAGCCTCTTTTACTTAGCACACATAAGAGTTACAATACGGGCAATTTAGGTTGCCACTATTGTGTGTGTGATACGTTGTCGGGCATTAGTACCTGGAGAAGTGAAACTACAAAGATCATAGCACAAACCAACACAGGCTAAAGTTTCCTCGGGGAAATTTCAGTTGACTAGTTACAAATGGTTTCTACTGAATCCAGCTCTCTATGAAAGACAAGCATTAAAAATGCAATAGGTCTCGCCTTTCATTCAGTTAAAGCCATTTGCTTTGCTATACAATACCATTAGCAAAGCAAATGGCTTTAACTTAATCAAAGGCGAGACCTATTGCATTTGCAACGCTTGTTTTGCATTTGTCACCCCAAGTGGGATGGGTATGCTCGGACGTGGGTCCCGTGCTCTCCATGCCACTGGAATCAAGCTATCCTGGCTGAAGAGGGGTAAACCCCAGAATCCGGTCCTAGGATGCTTGTTTCCAGTCCAGATAGGACCTGGCTTGGCAGTTCGGGCTGGACTGTTCCCATGAGGCACAGGGTCAAGACTGATTTGCATATGGCTGGGTTTAAACTGGAAGGGCATGGTGAGAAAAATATATGGATTTAGGCCCTGATCTCTGTACTGGGGTGAATGTATGATATTGTTCTGCATTCTGTCCATCAACTGTTGTTTTTGCATTTGTCACCCCGAGTGGGACGGGTATGCTCAGACGTGGCTCCCGTGCTCTCCATGCCACTAGAATCAAGCTACCCTGGCTGAAGAGGGGTGAAACCCCGAAACGGTCCTAGGATGCTTGTTCCCTGTCCAGGGAGGACCTGGCTTGGCAGTTCGGGCTGGACTGTTCCCATGAGCCACAGGGTCAAGACTGATTTGCATATGGCTAGGTCTAAACTGGAATGGCATGGTGAGCCAAAAAATAGTGGATTTAGGCCAGATCTCTGTATTGAGGTGAATGTATGACATTGTTCTGCATTCTTTCAATCAACTGTTGTTTTTGCATCGGTGGAAAACAGCAGTCCAGTGTCCAACAAGCACAACCTGATTGGTGGGAACATAACAGGAGCTGCAGGTCCTCTGGATAAGAAGGGGTTGTGCAATTGTATTAGTTTATTGCGCTTAAATGCCCCCTCCATCAGTGATGCTGTTAATTGATACCACAGCTCACATTGCAAGTTGACAGAGGACAGAGGAAGACCCATGGTAGCGAAATAAAGTACGAGACTGCCGGAGAGACTGTATCCCTTCAATGCAACCCTGCACCTGGAGACTCTCGTGCATGCAATATGCAGCAACTACCTTCAGTAGAGCGTTTGTGCAGCAGAGGACCACCTTGAAAGAGAGAGACTGCGAGCGAAAGAGAGAGAACGAGAGAGAGAGTGCGAGCGAAAGAGAGCGAGAGAGAGAGACTGTGCGAGCAAGCGAAAGAGAGAGTGCAAGCGAGAGAGAGTGCGAGCGAAAGAGAGAGAGCGAGAGAGAGTGCGAGTGAAAGAGAGAGAGGAAGTGAGGGGGGAATGAAAAAAAAAGCACCGCCCGTGATGTGTTTAAGGACACGGCGACAGTAACCTGATCCCAAGTGGGGTAGGTGTGCTGTGTCTGCCTGCTGGAACTCAAACAAGCCCATTAATTCAATGGGGTTACCCCAATAAGTCAAAGGACCTGGGTATCAATTAATATAAAACAACAGTGGTCCTCGATATATCTTCAAACATCAATGAATGTATCACTCATTATTCATATATTAAGGAGATTAATCCACAACAGAAAACAGGAGATATAATTTTTTCCAAAGCCAGAATTACATATCAATATGTCGTACCCAACATCTATTAATCCAAAAGACAACCAATCTTCTTGGTCAATAAATGTATCTCAAATGTATTTTCAACATTCGTAAAAACAATTTGATAATGAAAAAGAAGAAACTGCAGGATGCAGTGAGAATGAAAGGGGTGCTCAAGTGAATTGAAAAGGAAAAGGAAACTCAAAGGGCAAAGTTCAAATTTTATATACAATTCTTCTAGTTAAACAAAACACAGAGGCCTACCCACACACATTTAATATACATTGATGGTTTAAACAGGGAAGGGCAGGGAACATCGAAAATAAGGTATAGGCCTCAAAACATGGGGGTAAAAACCGTCAACGTTTCGACCCTGGCGCAATAAGGGGAAGTTTAATGCCTCTGCTGCGGGTCTTCTTCAGGACTGGATGGGGAGGGAAGAGGGTGTAGAGCAACAGAAGGGACCAAGGATAATGAAAAGACGGTCGCGTCCCAACAATAAATGAGTGAGGGCAACCCGTCAATGGTGTGCCCAGTGTTCCTCCATTAATTTGGTAAAGATGAGTATTCAATTTAAAAGGGGAAACAAATTCCAATATTACTCCAAGCTATTATCCAAGACTGGAACGGAGTCAAAAGGAGACGGTACTGTGTTATATGCCCCAACGTCCTTTTAAGATGATATGACCGTTCTAAAATCGATTAACGTGACCACAATTGAATCGGACGGCCACAGGAGAAGCAGCGTCTTCCCAGGAACAGACGCGACCGATGTTCCTGGGAAGACGCTGCTTCTCCCATTAAGCGTTAAGCGATAAGATGATCGCAATAAGCCTAATAGCCAAAAAAAGTCTGCAAAATCATCAAGCGCTGTACGCCTGCTTTATAGACTTTAAGGCGGCGTTCTACCATGTCAGCAGGCAACTACTCTGGTCTAAACTAAAGCAGCAGGACCTGCCGGATTCAATCTTAAACCCAATAATGGACCTGTACACCAACACCTGGATGCAGGTAAAGATCGACAACGGGCAGCGGCTAACGTGGAAGATCAGTACCTTTGAAGGACTAAAACAAGGCTGCGTTTTGGCCCCTCATCTTTTCAATTTATTCATGGCCGACCTGACATCAAGGCTAGACAGGATCAATGCTCATCCACCGCGGCTAGGAACACTTCGTTTAACACATCTCTCCTATGCCGACGATGTGGTCCTCCTCAGCCAGACGAAAATAGGCTTGCAGCGTCTCTTGCAAGAACTGGCCGGATATTCATAACAGAACCTTCTTAAAATAAATAGCAAGAAAACAAAGATTATGATAATAACTCGACGCTGCAAAGCATCACCAACCTTTGTAATAGACAACAATAAATTGGAAGTAGTGGAAAGCTACAAGTATTTGGGGATACAACTGGACAAGCGCCTTAATTTTTCCTTGCATTTCAAAGCCATTGAAAAGAAGGGAACAGCCTTGTTACATGCATTTAGCATTTTATCAAACCAACTCAAAGGCCCTTTGTTCAACCCCCTCTTAACCGTCATCAAAGCCAAGCTACTCCCAACAATAGCCTATGGCAGCGTGTTACATCACGGAAGGAGTGCACAGCTTATAGACAAAATCCAAATGAGTCTACAAGCGCGTATTCGGCTTACCGCACAACGCATCACCTGCGCAGGTCCGACTCGAGTTCGGCCTACAGTCTCAAGTACTGCAAAAAAAATATGAGACGGTTAAATTCTGGTATGACGTCTGGATGAATCGGGAAATTGAGGTCAATCGCGCCATGTGGGAAGCAATGCATAACAGTCCCAATTCCCAGTATGCCAAGTTATTAAAACTCTCCCTTGAAACCACCGAACTAGTAGCACTGTGGGAAGCCAAGCTACCTGTACCAACGTTCAAGCTAGCAGTAAAGAAGGCGGCCAATAGGCACTCACTGATCAATGATAAGACAACCCTGAGCCATCGCTCACATGCCTGGATGACAATACAATCATACAAAAAGTCCACGCCGGCTGCCTATCTAGGACTTGCTTTTTCATCATACGTCAAACTCAAATACCGCAGCTTAAGGATGGGCAATCTGCCAACAAATGCCGATCAACCAAATTGGAGAACCCAAGGCTCCAAGGAGTGTGACTAATGTGGTGCCGCAAAACAAGATTTCATCCATCTGATTTGCATTTGTCCCGCACTGGACCAGGAATGTCAGAACAGGTTAAAAGCGAAGCTCAATGAATACGGAATTCGCACCTGCCGTTCTGCGATCATACAAGTCCTGTGCTCAGCGGACCCGCAACTCATCTGTAGAGCAGTTAAATTTATCACCAAGTTTTAGAAAAAAAGAGTAACTTGTGCAAAGATCCAATACATACCCTGATCTTGCATTTTTTGTGACTGTTTCTTCTATAACTGACTTGGCTTTTCGAAGTTCAAAGGATATCCTTTTTACTCATGGTTTTAATTCTTAATTATGTATGTATCTTTCGATCAGTTTTAATCATTACTGCATTTTATTTTTGTAATGGTTTTTATTAACTATACAATTAAAGAATTTATACCACTTTATACTTATTCAATCACTCTGCCAAAACCCAAGCACTTATAAATTCATCATGCACTCTCCTTGCAGTACTCTAATTTTCCAGTCAGTACCCATGTACTCATGGAATGGCCCAGGCACTAAAACATGCACTGCTACAATTCCCTAAGCACTTCCCATGCAGACCTCTAACCACCTACACACTACTGATTCACTCCTCCAATTACCCAGGTAGTACCCATGCACTCCAGAAATCCCTCTGTCACTACCCATGCACTCCTCCAATCACCCAGCCAGCACTATGTACTTATTCAATCACTCCGCCAAAACCCAAGCAGTTATAAAATCACCATGCACTGTCCTTGCAGCTCTCTAATCCAGTCACTACCCATGTACTCATGCAATGATCCAGGCACTAACACATGCACTACTACAATCCTGGTGTACTACCCATGCAGTCCTCTAACCACCTACACACTTCTCATTCTCTCATTCAATTCCCCTGGTAGTACCCATGCAGTCCAACAATCACCCTGTCACTCCCCATGCAGTCCTCCAGTCACCCAGCCACGACCATGTACTAATCCAAACACTCCACCAATACCCAAGCACTTATAAATTCACTTAGGCACTCTCCTTGCAGTATTCGAATTTTTCAGTCAGTAGCTACGTACTCATGCAATGATCGAGGCACTAACTGATCACTGTTACAATCCCATATGCCCTACCCATACAATCCTATACCCACTTCTCATTTGCTCCTTCAATTCCCCCAGGTAGTACCCATGCAGTCCCGCAATCACACGGTCACTCCCTGTGCACTCCTCCAGTCACCCAGCCACTAACATTTACTAATCCAAACACTCCTCCAATACCCAAGCACTTATAAATTCACCACACACTCTCCTTGCAGTACTCTAATTATCCACTCAGTACCCATGTACTCATGGAATGACCCAGTCACTAACACATGCACTGCTGCAATACCTTGAGGACTACCTATGCAGTCCAGTAATTTCCCTGGTACTACCTATGCAGTCCTCCAATCACCCAGCCAATCCTATGTGCTTATCCAATCACTGCGCCAAAATCCAAGCACTTATAAAATCACCATGCACTCTCCTTGTAGCACTATAATCATCCAGTCACTACTCATGTATTCATGCAATGACCCAGGCAAATACAGAGGAGGGCCTGCTAATCACAGGGATATCCCAACGCATAGTGTTCCCTAGTGTATGTAGGTGTTTTCACTGTACTCTAAGTGTCTTTTAGCATTGCACTGGATCTAGGCCTGGTTAGTCAGAGTCAGTTACCACCAGTACCCATCAGCAAAAAGTTGGGGGCACAGGAGGACTTTCTGCTCCTCTGTTGGTTCTTTCTGCACATCTCTTCTTCTTCCTGCACTTTTCTTCGTCTTTCTGGACTTCTGCTGCCTCTTTCTGCATTTGTCTTGCTTCTTTTTGTGTTTTTCTTCCTCTTTCTTCACATGTTTGTAGGCATAGTTAGAAATTAGCATTTAAAAACGTTTGAAATTCACTGAAAAACCATAGGTTTCAGGAACGTTATAGCTACAAATTTTCATTTACAAAACCTTTGAAATTCACTGAAAAAAACATAGGTTTAAGGGACGTTATAGTTAGAAAATAGAATTTTAAAAACCTTAGAAATAAAGGGAATGTGGGATAAAGCATGCAGGAGCTCCACCCAGTGAGACTGATGCTCAGTAAGTTCCTCACTCACAATTGCTGTTACTGATACTGACTGCAAATATATCCATGTAGGACAGACACACAAATACAGTGTCTGCGGCTCTGATACCTCAGTGATGTTAAACAAGTAACAAGGACTATACTAACCGTGGATAAGAAGCACCAACTAGATTGGCGGCTGTGCCCAACAATCCCCTCATACAGACAGGAAAATGCAAGGCAGTAACAGCAAGGATGAATAACTAAATAAACAGCCATCACAGACAAGACGCTAAAAAGGAGTAGTGCAGGATAAGGTGGCAGAACACTAGAAACAGGAACTAAGGAAGAGAAAGCAAAAGGAAGAAACTGGAAAAAGAGAACTACTAAAAGAGTAGAAGACCAAGAAACAAGAATACATTAAGATAGTGCTAGCTCAGGAAACAAAGCAGCACTGTAGGACAATGCTTGTTTAACTAACAATAATTTCAATACAGTTCAGAAATCAGGAACCTCTATAAACGGATTATCACTAGCTCAGGAATAAGGAAGTCTAAAAATGAAGGGGCAGCCAAACAGGGACACTGCTTCAATGACAACACTGGAATGAAGGAAACAGAGGCTTACAAAGACCTCACTAATAATAACACGCCTCTGGTGTGATCAAGATGACTCATGCCAGCGACAGGTGTGCTTGTTCCTCCACCCAACCTTGGCCTGCAATGGTGGAGGTGAAGCAATGAGCGGGGAATTCTCAGAATTGTAGGCTTTGGCAGGAAAAGCTAAATGTCTGCAACAAAAGCCAACATGGATCTGATACAAGAGTTAAATCCAGAATATTTTCCAGGAAGCTGTATGTTAGAACTGGTACAACTAATAAGATGTATTGTCAAAAGGATATTAAGACGCAGCAGTATTAAATCTTCTCATGGACACATGTAAAATACTAGACACTACTTCCTGTTGCAAGGGCTGGACAGGAAGTGAAAAGAGGAGAAGGCTATTCAAGTGCAGGACAGTCCCAGTACAGCATGGTAGGAGACTGTCTCTTCCCAGATAACTAACTATGGAGGGTTTGATAAAAATATTTACAAAATAGCCTAAGTACCTGTGCTCAAGGCCATCTGTTCTGTACTAGTTGAAAGAAACTACTGCTGACAAAAGTAATGCCATGAAGCATTGGTGACAAGGACATGTTGGCTGTTTCCCCATGTTCTTCTTCTTCTTCTTCAAATGTATCAGGGTGTCAGACCCCAATTTGTGGGGAGGGAGGGGGAAGCAAGGAAGGGCCCCTAGGCCTCAACCATGGAGTTTGGGGTGATTTGTCTCTGATGTCTTGATTTCTATTGTGTAATAATGGATAGGTTAACCCCTTCAGCACTAGTCTCTCAATGATAGCAATGGCGAGCAGTCACGGATTTCTTGAGTAGGTATTGTGGAGGTGCTCAAGCTTAGATTTCAACAATCACACAGCTGTGTTATAAAGGAATGTCCAACTCAGTATATGACTTTCAAGTAAAAAGTACTTTAATGCACAGTAGAACACAGTACCACACACAAATATAGCCACAACATCATTTAGTACCCTGGGTGCTGTTAGTCAGGTCACCATTACCCAGGAGGAGGCAAATAATGCACCTTATTGGTATAAGCCACAAGGTCAAGTGTTCTCTAAAATGTAGGATTTGTAAGGATTAGGATGCTGGCTTTCACAAAAACGCAACATGGATCTGGCATGAAAAGACATTTCAGAATACTGTCCAAAAGCATGCAGAGCTTCTGTCCCTTAAATGTCTCAATTGCATATCTCGAATGGGGTCACAGAACGCCTCCTCCATTTTGTGGTTCAACATATTGGTACATCAGTCGCATCATAATGTGATGACCATGTTGCCCTCCAATCAGTGTGCAAGAACATAGACTGTATTGCAATCCTGTTTACGTATATGAGGGACATAATTTTTTGGACAACTCGTTGGTTTCCACCCATACATTTTATATTCATTTAGTAGTCTGGCTTCAACCACATAATGTAATTGCCTTCAACAAGATGACTGTCATTTTGGTGCTCCTCAGACAAGTTGCCAATATTGACAGTTTGGTCTTTTTGTTGGCTGCAGAAGTATTCACTACTTCTGCTCCACTTCTTGGTTGCAAATATGTGTTCTCTTTTGTGCCGTCTTTACGTGTGCTCTAAACTTTTATTTTTCTATTTTCTATCTATAGTCTTTCTTTACCTCTCCCTTCGTTCAATGCAGTCTCTTTCAATTTCTTTTGCTACTTTTCTTTCAGTGTTTAGCTAAGATCTAGTTCCTTTTTGCTATCTCCTGTGTATAAGGTTTCTCAGTTCCACTTGGCGTTGTTTCTTTTACAACTAGCTTATACGTGTTCAGGCGAAGAGGAAGGAAAGAAATTCTACTGAATTCTGCCGAAACAAGTACCTGTTACTGTCGTTTCATCTCTCACACCTTACCTGCTCTTGGGTTACCTTAGTTTAGCTTTCATTTAAGGGTAGTATCGTCCCACATTCTGTCTGCCTAAATATAGAGTTGAATCTCTGCCTCTTTTTCGCAGATCACATTTTATGGAGTGCTGAATTACTTCCCAGCCACCCTCCATCCTTGTACTTTTGCATGCACCTGTGCTAGCCACCCTCCTTCGGGAGCGTGGCGGGACCGAGGGCCACTCTGGCAGTAAAAGCTTTCAGGAGACTTTCAGGTGCACGCCAGCGCAGGTTTTGGCTTTCCCGTTCTTGGTTCCCCATCTGTCCTCGTATTCGAACGAATCCCGGGTTTTGGCACAGTCTTCCTTTCCTCTGAGCTCCTCATGACTTCCAGCTCCTTGTCTTCCCTGAGCCCCTCCTTCCCTAGTCCCTGTCCTGCCTCACTTTATTCATTTCCTTCCTCCTCTAGTGAACAAGTGTCACTTTCCTAGTTTTTGTCTTTCTTTTTCTCTCTCTCCCCTGTCCCTTCTCTCTCTTTTTTTTTTATCTAGGACCTATGCAGCACGCAAGCGCTGTCCACTCTGCAAGGCTTGCTGTAGTCGAGTATACTTTGGAAGCCTCGTCTTCTGTCCGCCCATATTTTTGATTGGCTGGTGTCATTGTCCTTGGTAAATCCTGGCTTCCGATTGATAAGGAGGCTTGTTCGACCCTTCTTCTTACCGCCTGTTGCCATTTGTTACCTCCCAGGAGGACTGTATCTTTTACTTGTGGCGTTACACAGTCTCCTTCATAAGTCGGTAAGCAGTATTTTTTTTTTTGCAGCTCATTCCGCTTTCGCGGCCACGCTTGTTTATTTAATTAATTTGTCACACGGGCCGGAAAAGAGCGTTTCCACTCACTAATCTAACAATCATTTAAAATGCTATAGGTCTCGCTTTCATGCGAGTTTGAGCTATTGACATTGCAAATAACAATGCCTTTTATTTTGGTTTTCTTTTTTAAAACATAAATAAAAGACATTGTCATTTACAATGCCAATAACTTAAACTCGGGTAAATGCGAGACCTATTGCACTGCAAAGGCTTGTTTTGTATAGTCTTTACTGATTTTTACAGTAGCATACAGAATACATTAAGTACAGTCTCAATGTCATACTTTTTAGATATCGAACAATTTCCCAACATTCCCCCCGTTTCTATAAGTATACACCCAGGTTAAGTAGCCTTCGCCATGAGCTTCCACCAACCGAGGGGCAACAACCGCCAAATAAGAACAATAGAATTCTATGGGCAACCCGTCTGAGCCAAGGACCTTGCCCCTGGCCATTTCCTTACTAGCCCGCCCCCCCCAAGTTCCTGCATGGACATCTTAGCTCCCAGCTATGGTTGGCTCCACAGCCAGTGGGGAAGAACCCAAAACATAATGCAGTACTTCCAATTCATTAACCTCCGATCTCGCTGCATACAGCGTGCAATAGTGGTGCAGCAGTAACACCCCGTCGATGTCCTCCTGCAGAAACACAAGTTGGTCCGAAGTGTCTTTAACCTGGAGGATAGTGCGCCCCCCACCAGGAGGAGTCAAGGTGGCAAGCTCACAAATGTGTCCATCTCCACCTGAGCCCTTGGGATGTACGTGCTCATGGGCGTCCGCAGAAATTTTTCCAGGGGGGGGCAGGGGTGGGGGGGGGGGCAACATTCTAACTTCGTCACTCGCCTTCCAGGGGGGGGCAACATTCTAACTTCGTCACTCGCCTTCAAGGCAAGTTAAAGGCAGACGGCCCATTGTCATTCTTTATGTAGTGATCAGCAGCAGACAGAATGACAATGGGCCTGTCCAAAGTTTGCTCGAGGTCGGGGAGGGGCTGCTGCAGCCTCTAGAGTTCAAAGAGAAGTGCGAGAGGCCCCAAGTGAGAGAACATTTAAACTCCTGGGGCTTCTCGCAGGGGAACAGCCTGCTGTAATCATGAACATTAAGGATAAAAGGAATGGGACCGGCGATCCAGGGGAGGGGGGCAAGCGCACCCCCTTGCCCTCCCCTGCAGACGCCCATGTACGTGCTATAATCATATTGACGCATGCATTACACCAACATGAACAGCAGCGCTCGCTCGGAAAGCATCTGTACTCTGGATTTGGTTTTTATGCCACTCGACAAGTTCCACACTCTTTGATTGGCTAGGGAGCAGCCATCTGGTGAGCGGGCCAGAAGCGCCCATTGCTTCTCTCCTCCAGAGGCGTTCAGAGACCACGTGGCTCTCCTGGTCCGGCTGCCCTCACTGCAGCTCCAGCGATCTAAGGGCGACTGGGACCATGTTCAGTACCAAGCACGGTAGCCTGGAAGGGCTGTGGTCTCGTGGGTCAGCGAGGAACTGTGGCTCCAAGCTGCCCAATGAATGACTTCCGGCTCTGCACTCCCTCCCCTTACAGTGGCATAAGATGTTGCTTGTACAACATTCTTTATATTTCATTAGCGTTTCATACAAAAAAACGAATTGAAGCCTTATATGATACAAGACCACAGGAATCTATATGAAGCAATAATGAGAAACAAATTAAATTTCACAGCCAAAGGCCACTTTTTCAAGGCTAATGATGTTCCACTAAGGAAGGAATATACTGCAAACTGGCAGTCACATTTAAGGTAGACAGATGATAGTATCAGGATAACGGTATAATTGACTGGATATAAATATTTCATCAATTATTTAAAGGAAGGGTTTACACCACTCAGCTACCGATCATAAGTTCCCACAGAACAATCGGGATGACAGCAGTTTTCCTTGGCACATCAAATCCAGCGCAGTTCAACAACATCCCTCTTCTACTGAAGAGATAACATGACGAAGAAATCTGTACAAAGCCTTATCAGTTTTGGTAGGGGAGCTGGTGGAGACCTAATGAAAATTAAGGTGGGCCAGACCCAACTTTACACCAATGCCATATTCAGTTCATACAGGCTTTGGCCGAGCAAGATATCTGGTACCAGGTAAGATGTTTTGACGGATGTTTTCTAGAAAAGGTTTTATTAATGAACTCCCGGAAAAGTGTAATGTCCAACTCCTGATTGTTCTTATGGCTCCTGTACGTGCCATGTAGGCCTTGTATAGGAATTCGGCTTGGGAGAATCACAAATGTAGCTTTTTCCTCCAATGTATTGCCTTCTAGTAAAGTTGAAATACACAATTTAATATTACAATAAATGCAATTTATTTCACAAGATAATGTAAGGACCCTTACTTCGGTCTCAGTAGGGATAATTTAGTTTGATTATTTAGGAGGTTTCCTTTTATTAATTTTAACTGCTAAAATCTACTCTACTTCCAACAACCACCTACTCAAACATGCTGCCACAATAACTCAATCACTGAAAACCAGCAATCTTGAATTTACTGCCAGCACTAATTCCTTGGATGGAAATAATTCATGCAGCCTCCCCAGGTGCTTCACTGGAGTATCAAAACTAGTTCTGATTTATCCTGGTCATGTGAAGGACATGCAGTGTCAATCTTATAAGTATGAAAGGAATTGGCACAATATATGGATGTGGCCTAACAGCTAGAACAGTGGACTCCCAAGCTGGGGAACCGGATTAGAGTCTTGGCAGGGATGCTCAACCTCCTGTGATTCTGGGCAAATCACTTAATCTCCCATGCCTGAAAAAATGAATGTCTCCATCTGTAAAGCAACTGGTGCTCATGTAAAGCACTCAGATACCTTTGGGTCAGGTTTGCGCTATATAAAAGTCCCCAAAAATTATGTTTGACTACATTGTAATTCACTAAAAAGAGTAAGAGTTGTAAACTTATGATTTAAAAATTATAAAAATCCCAAAAGCTATGCCTCTCAAAAAGTATACCTAACCCTAAATTGGCAAATTTTCCTTTTGTCTACAATTACGTATCAGAGGTTCAAAGGAACCTTATTTTTATCTGCAACAAAAAGTTTTCCAGGGAGAGAAATCGACAGATTTAGAACATGGAGGCATCCATTTTTAAAAATCTGTACACTTACTCAATGTTTGGCACTGTAAGGAAATGCCCCTTTTTGTATGGTCACCCAGGGGCGGTGGGTGACATTTGAAAGTGGTGGAGCGCAAAGTGATTTGCATACAGCACATGTAGCGAGCGAGCGCAGCGAGCGTGCCCAAACCCCAAAAGGGGGATTTGGGGGGGGGGGAGGGGGGTGTTACCCCCCCAAGAAAATTTTGAAAAAAAAGAAGAAAAATCGTGAATTTTCAAGCAAATTTGAGAAAGCAGGAAGGTTAATAAAGCAATTGTGAAAGTGCAGTTATTACATTAATAGATGGCATAAAATAGGTAGCTGCTTATTCAGTATAACCACAGAGCTTCATACATTTCGTCCTATTACGCTCAGGTGCTGAATTCAGACTATAAGACTTTCATGAAAAACTCAGATCAACAATATTCACACCTAAGGTGGGAGCAAACGAGGCACTCCACGCTTTTCTGGCAAAGAAACACATTTTAAATTACTGTAGGACTGGTATATACATCTGGCGAAACTCCAGAAATAATACCCTAGTGCGCCTCGCTGCGCTGGCGAGATTGTGATAACATAGGTGATCTACTTCATATGTCGTGGCCTTGTCCCAAAAATACAGCCCCCTCGTTGTGCTTGCTTTCCTGCCCCCTGTTCCCTCATTGTGCTTGCTTTCCTGCCCCTGTTCCCTGTGTGTGGCTCTCTGTGTGTGTGGGGCAATGCGTGTGTGTGTGTGTGGGGCTTTGTGTGTGTGTGTGGGGCTCTCTGTGTGTGTGTGGGGCTCTCTGTGTGTGTGTGGGGCTCTGTGTGTGTGTGTGGGGCTCTGCATGTGTGTGGGGCTCTGTGAGTGTGTGGGGCTCTCTGTGTGTGTGGCTCTGTGTGTGTTGGGCTCTGTCTGTCTGTGTGTGTTGGGCTCTGTCTGTCTGTGTGTTGGGCTCTGTCTGTCTGTGTGTGTGGCTCTGTCTGTCTGTGTGTGGGGCTCTGTCTGTGTGTGGGGCTCTGTCTGTCTGTGGGGCTCTGTCTGTCTGTGTGGCTCTGTCTGTCTGTGTGTGTGTGTGGGTGGCTCTGTGTGTGTGGGTGGCTCTGTGGCTGTGTAGGTGGCTGTATGTAGGTGGCTGTATGTGGGTGGCCGCTATGTGCAGTAAAAAACTTTCCTCATCCCTGAAGCCCCTTGTACTATCCTTACCCAACACTCTGCATACTACCCCAAGCTCCTTCAATTTCCTCAACCCGCCCAATCTAGTCCTGTTGCATCCTTGTTCCACCACCAGTTGGCTTCCCTTCCATATCTTGTTGCAGTAACATTTCCTCCTCTTGGTTGATTGCCATCAAAAAGCTGCCATTAGTTGGGTACGTCTTTTATTGCTTAATTTGACACTATCACTGAAAAAAACAACCCTAGACTCCTCCTTCCCTTCTAACCCCTATGTACGCACAATGTATGCAGTATGTTTAGTATGTAAAAATGAAAGTGTTTTTTATATTCTAAACTAGCATTTGTCATGTGCTTGCTTAGCGGATGCACACTTCAATCACATCAAGAATAATTCAAATCAGCAGTGATAAAAAAAAAAACAGTACACGGATAAGACAAATATGTCACAAGTGGCTTGCCAACGTCGAGACATTACCATCGAAACATTCTATGACAAAATATCGACCTGCAGCAATTCTGGTATAGACTATTGACTACTGCAATATCCTCTAAGTAAGAGCATATATTTAAGAAAGGATGTACTATTCTTAACTCCACATCTATGTACCGTGAAGATAAATAATGAGGTTACACTGAGGTGGAATTAAAAAGGCCTAATCTATACTTACCTTTACATACTTGCCTTCACGATATAGAGACAGTGGGTATTTTGCGATTAATGTTTCTGCAGGTGGATATTCTGAACTACATATTGCGATTACACACTGAATCACTTTATAAAACCCCTCAAATTATTCATTGTGGAATTAAAGTGTACACGCACGGACTTTTTGTTGTTGTTGTTTTTTTCCCCAACACCAGCCAAAGACCTATTAGATGCCAATCTTTGGTGCATCTCGAAGGTAAATGGGCATTCTGGAGCTATCGATGGATAACCTTTAAAATGTAGGTGTAAACCCTGCTGGAACCACAGGCCTCGTTCTAGTCTCATGGGTTAAATAAGGTAACAGTAAAGCCTATTGAATAAGTAACGTCTAGACGCATTAAAATGAGTTTGACAGCCTTGTACTCCTGATGAAATTCCTGTTAACCTACTACTTTCAATTCACTAAAAGTATTGTACATTGTTTATGATGTTGTGATATGTGTAGTTAAAATGTTTACTAGATGATTTAGAATGAACGTAAATGATATCGGCGA
Organism: Lissotriton vulgaris; assembly: GCF_964263255.1. Taxonomy (NCBI): domain Eukaryota; kingdom Metazoa; phylum Chordata; class Amphibia; order Caudata; family Salamandridae; genus Lissotriton; species Lissotriton vulgaris. The sequence goes on from NC_141691.1 coordinate 1,754,107,234, forward strand.
ACCACTGCGGAGAATGAATTTACCATAATTTTCTTTTATAATTTTTGTATCGGTGAACAGGGGCTAGCCATATCATGAAAAAGGCTTATGCGCAGTTTGATGGTCACTACTCTCTGGGCCTGTCCTTAGCCCAGATAATTTAAAAGAGACTTCATTGTGAATGGCAGCCGACAGGCCAGCGGAGAGCCATGATGCGGTGGGGACCGGAGGGCGCTCAGTAGGGGCCAGCTGGAGCATGACTTCCTGGTGGTTCAGATGATGCCGCTGTGAGACCAAGTACCCATCACAAAGACACCACTCAAAATCTAGGATTGGGGACGCAGCTTAGGTTTAGAAATTGGAGTAGTAGAGAGGTGCCCAGGGTCGCAGTCATGCAGAGGGTGTGAATGGCAAGTGCCGGGCCATGACCATATCTATGCCCAAATCTAAAAGTGAAAAGCCTAAAACTCCTGCATTTTAAAACTGAAACGAAAGGGACAAGTACCCACGGTATAAAACTGAGGGGCCCAATTGAGCAACACAAAAAAAATTAACAAAAAAAAAAAACTGAAGAGGGTAAGTGTATCCAAAGTTTAAAACTAAAACTGAAGGGGGGAAATGTACCGACGATACAATACTAAAACTGAAAGGACAATGGACCTTCAGTATAAATCTGAAATGCTTAACCAAAGGGCATAAACAGCTCTGTATGAAGCTAAAACTTATCAGCGTTGCATACCCAGAGTATAGAACTAAAAAAAAAAGTACCTAGAGCTCCACCAGTGCAAAATAGACTGATCTAATATACCCAGTGTATATACTGATGGACCATATGTACCCTCGGTTTAAATTCCTAGTGTACACGAGTTCCAACACCCGCGACAGTAAAGTGCTCGCCCCTTCCTTGCGGTCGATCAGGTGACTCTTCGCCCGGCTCTCCGTGATGTCCTTGAACGAGAAGAGGAGAGGCTACAGAGCAGGTAAGAAGAAGGGGCTCCCAGCAGAGCACAGCAAGAGGCAAAGCGATGACACAGAGAGAAGGGGCTTCCCAGCCGCACGCATCCCGGCGGTGAAATGGCTAATCACTGCATGGCTTCACTGTGTGAAGCCATGCAGTGATTGGCCATTAACTTGTGGCTGAGGAAGTGTGTGCCACCCCCACGCGCAGCATCCAATGAAGGATGCTGCGCGGTGGACCAGCCAATGCGCCAGGATTGGCCAGGGGGGCACATTTGCTGCTTGCCCTGTCCCCCCTTGTAAACCCGGGCTACAGCAGGCTGAGAAGTACCCCTGGGTCCCACTGGGGTACTGTAGTGCGCATGCTTGGGAAAGTCGGCACCCAACTTGCACTTGCGCACTACGGTCTGTCTGCTGCAGCCTGAGTGTACTGTCACTCAAGCTGCAGCAGGCGCCACCCCCCCTGCACATTCCGAAATTGCCGGGTTTGTCCCGGCGGCTGACTCGCAATCCTTACAATAAATTACTCTGTACAAGACTTGTACAGAGTAATATATTGTAAGGATTGCGGCCGCGATGCAGGTCCATGTGGCTGGTGGGGCTACGCCGCTACGCCCCAATGGACGGACCGCGGCTGTCGTCACCCCAAGGTTTTGGACTAATGTTTCTGGTTTTTCAACTCTGAGTTAAATGAGGTCGGCTAACCAGACTTCAGTGCCCGTGACCCTACCCTTAAACTGCTATGTCGAATTGGCTTCTACCCAATTGGCGGAGCTAGCTTGCCTCTAATTACCTTGTAAATGGTACCCAGGGCATGTAAGATACAGAGTGACCCCTCTGGGGATTGCAGAATTGAGTGTGCCACTCTGGGTGGTACACCAGTTAAACAAGATTTGAGCCCGCCATTTGCAGGCTGGAAGAGCAGGTTAACTGCTTACCTGACTTGGCCATTTAAAGCAATGACAAATCCATACTTTCTCCGGTTATGTGTAAGCCACCCCTATGGCAGGCCTAGCGAGTTCTATGCAACCTATTGCATAGGCAGAGCATGCATTTTAAGTTCAGATAGTAAAATCAGTAATTTGTCATTTTCACTATGGAAAAGCTTCGTCGCCCATTAGGCAAGCAAAGAGTTACACACTGACTCCTCAGCTGTGCTAACTAAGGAACAGTGTGACCAAAGTGGATCACCCAAGGTATCAAAAAACCTGTTACATTGTCAGACTTGATTCTCAGGTCGAAATAAAGGTAACAAGCTTTAGCAAAGTTGCCACTTTGTTGCCTTCCGTCCCTAGTACCCATTCTGGTTGCACATGGGGTCGTGTAGCAAAGACAGGTTTCTGCCATCATGGGGAGTCATGCTACTGACTCTCAGGAAAGGCTACAATAAGTGCCACCTCCATCCTACAGGAAGGCAAACAAGTGTTGGCACACAAAGTGAGCTTCAAAAAGAGAAACCACCTTTTAACCACATTGCTGCGGCGGTAATTTTTCTGCTGTGCGGCTTTTATCCAAAAGCCGCGTTACATGACAAGCTCAGCTCGTCATCCGCACACGACCACCGTGGCCGATGACGAGCTGAGCTCGTCATCAGCAGCGAAGGGGTTAAAGGGCAAATGGGTAACACTTGGGAAAGGGGCTGCTCCATTATTTAGGCAGACAGGTGGGAACTTGGGACAGGAGAGAGGGCACCGGTTGTCAAACCGGTTTTTCCAGGGGCATATAAACCCCTTGGTAACCACAACCCTGGGTTAGGCTAGGGAGTTTCACATGCTGGGAGAGAGGGTCCTGCCATTTTGAAGAGGGCAGAATAGTAAGGTTCATGGGTGCCCCTAAATACTCAATTTAGGGGCACTAAAGGGATAAGGTGGTAGTAGCTAATGGGCTACTTACCTTTAGGGTGACTAGACCCTCAGCATGTCCACTCCCTTTGGGGGGGGGGGCATACACCTAACCATACTAGCTATAATGCTTCAAACCAATATGGAGGATTCTCAAAGGAGAGGGTCATTTCAGCTCAGGACACCATAGGGGTGGTCCTGGCAGAGAGGAAACACATCTCTCCTGCTTACTAATCCCACCACCTTTGATGCCAAAAGTGGGGCTGGGTCAGGGGGGCATCCCCGCTAGTTGGAGAGGCCCTCGTTAGCATAATAAAGGATGGCTCACTGCCTTTTAATGTTGTTCCTGCTTGGAGGTAGGTGTGAAGTACCTTCACCCAAAGCAGGCTTTGTTTCTGACCCATGAGAGCAAAAGGCTTCCATCTCAGGGGGCCGGAAACATGTCTAGATGTGGCAGACTGTTGCAGAGCAGTCAGGCCCACACTAGTGGGTTGGTAGGTTTTCAGGGGGTTACCTCTGAAGGGCCCTCTGAGTGCATTAATTAATTAATCCAACACTGACATCAGTGTGGGCTCATTAATCTGAGATGTTTGGTACCAAACATCTTAGAATTTGGTGAAGCCATTGTGGAGCTGCGGAACGTGTACTGACATGCTTCCAGTCCATGTACTCATTTTGGCTTCACTTTGCACTCATGTCTAAGAATGGACTTAGACACTATAACAGCAGTTATGCCTTCACATGAGGTGTAGTGCACCCTGCCTTTGGGCTGTAAGACCTACTATGGCCAGTGGCGTAGCTAGAAAGTTTGCAGCCCGTGGTGGTCCCTGCAGCAGCCACCCCACGGAGGCCTTATGTAAGAGCAGGGAGTGCTGGCAATTACTGGAGCGGACGCCCCACAACAGCTGCAGGTAAGAGCGGGGGTGGTGGATCACAGACCCCCAAACTCATGCCGCCCCTCCCTTGCTATACCACTGCCTGGGCCTCTTGCAGTGCTGGTAGGCCTAGCATACAAGGACGTGTGCCTGGTGAATGTTCACTTTTATCTGCATCAACCAATGCAGGCTACAGTGGCAGTGTGCATGCGGTTGGCTAGGGGTCTCTTAAGGTGTCCAAAGACATGCTGCAGCCTTAGTGACCCTATCAGGTCACAAGGCCATTGGTAACACTGCTACCTTTTACCAGGGTACGTGAGCCAGAGGAGTGGCAATTGTTGAAACAAAGGTACGGTTTTGGGAAAGATCACAGGCACTGAGAATCTGGTTAGCAGAAACCCAGTGCACATAGTCAAGATGCATCTGGCCTAGGCAAAAAACGAGGGGTAACCATGCCAAAAGTGGTACTTTCCTGCAAAGGTTACAATATTTAAAGACCAAACATCACGCTGTAATCCACCTCGCTATCACTCTCATCAATAACAATATTTCACCTTCAATCTTTCTTATTAATAAAGTATAGCAACCTTTTATGAAAAACCCTAAATGTGAAATCAGTCAGCAATACATTTATGCATAAAGCATTGTGAAACAAGATTACATGTGCCTGAATCTTTTCTTTACCACTTTAGGCCTCAAATCATGCACCCATATGATCAACCACTAGAGAGTGCTGCACTCCCAGGCTGTCAACAAGGGTTCTAGTCTTGGGAATGCTTGAAACGTAGGCATAATTTATTTGAAGCTGGAAGCTTAGGGAGACTTTTGGAATATGTCCAGAAGAGACTCCAGCTGCCCCCAACCCCTCATGACTCCTCTGCGAAACTGCAGTGCCCCTGCCATCCCGTGGACACCACCAAAGTAGAACGTTTGCCAAAAATAACCAAAACCCTCACAGGGCATTAAGGGTCACTTCTTCCTGGGACTGAGCACTTTGAAAGAGCAGCTTTAGCTGTGTTGTTTTTGCTCTCTCCTAGATAGCACATGTGCGGTCTGTAGGATATGGGCTTGAAGAACCGCCCATCTTTTTCATTGGCTCCTCAAACTGTCCTTTGAAAATGTCAGTTTTTGACTGGATAATAGATTATTTAGTAGTCCTTCCCTCTCTACTTTTGTAACCTCCCATGAGGACTGCCCCTGTTACTTGTGCTCAAACTCTGCATTTTAATTACGAGGTCAGCAGTCTGTAAGCTACACCGCATTGTTGGTTTGAAAAGAAACCGGGGTTGTTTCACTTCATGAACGATGGTCGGGCAAGAACGTGTGACTATTTGCTCCCCGTTCCGTCAATCTACAGGTTCTTGGTGGCTGTGGTAACAGAGAAAGCCCACACCCTCTGCCAAGAACTTCATCTCCCAGAGGCTTAGAAATAGAGTTAACAAATGTGTATTTGTCAGTGAACATAGAAAAAGTACAACCAGCTCAAGTGTGTGAAGCTGGCAGCCATGTTGGAATATGGGCCACAGGGCAGTAGATCGAAGCAAGGCTAACCCAACTTATTATTCTTCAACAGATACGTTTTTTCCTATCATCTGACACAAAGTCAACATGCTATTGTCAGAAGCATAACGTTACTTAGCCAGTAAGCATCTGTTCTTGGCTTGTAGAGCTGTAGATTCACATGCTTTGCATACTCCTGCCACCTAGTGTTGGGTCCGGACGTTTGCAAGTTATTTTTTGTTTTTCTTCGAAGAAATCTTTCCTAGTCATGAGGTAAGGGGACTCCTCCTTTCGGTGATAGTGCGCATGGGCATCGACTCCATTGTTAGATTATTTTCCCACAGAAGGTGAGAATGGAGTAGGTACAGGTAGAATAGAGATGTCCATGTGCATCTATGTAAAGTAAGAAAACTGCAACAGGTATAGGTACCCGGGAAGGTGGATGGGCGCATGTGAATCTACAGCTCTACATTCCTAGAAAAGATGCTTACAGGGTAAGTAACATTATTTGTTTGAGCTGTAGATCACATGCTTTGCATAGACTATACAGCAGTAAATTTCTAAAGCAGTAGCTAACCTGTAGCTGTTGCAGTTGTTTGAAAAACTGTTTCAAGTATTGCATGGCCTACAGTAGCTTGTTGCCTCGCTAACACATCTACACAATAGTGTTGGGTGAATGCGTGCAGTGTAGACCATGTTGCTGCCTGACAGATTTCAGCTTGGGGAACATTCCCTAAGAAAGCCATAGTAGCCTCCATTTTGCGGGTGGAATGCGTTCTAAGTGGTATCGTCAAGGTTCTTTTTACTTTCACATAACCTGTTCGATACATTTCATGATCAATCATGCAATGCCTGGGTTAGAAATGGGATTGCCTTTGTGTGGTGGCAAAAAAGCAACAAAGAGCTGTTTCGTCTTACGAAAATCTTTTGTTCTTTCCATATAATATAGAAGAGCTCTTTCAACATCTAGTGTGAGTAGAGCTCATTCTGCTACAGAATCAGGTTGAGGAAAGAACACAGGTAACTCAATTGATTGCGTGATGTGAAAACCAGAAACCACTTTGGAAGAAATGTGGGATTGGTTGGAAGAACCACTTTGTCATGTTGAAAGAAAGGCTCTTGTATAGTTAGAGCCTGGAGTTCACCAACTTTCCTTAAGCGAGTAATTGCAATAAGAAACAAGAGTTACAGTGAAGCCAACCAATGGTAAGTGACAGCGGTCTCCAAGCCCCCTGTATGTAAACAAAATGTCTTGACGAGACTGAACATGCTCCGTCTAGACGAGACCTAAAAAGTAGTAGGAAAAAGTTGAAAGTTAAATCCTGGGGCTGTATTATACAAAGTGACCCAGGATGCAATGAGCGTATGCACCTGCTTTGCATGCCCCTGGGGAACTTTGGTATTACAGAAGAGGCCTTACACGCATGTCACGACTTGTACTCGCTCTTCTTACGTCGCTCCAGGTCAAGTGTAGACATAAAATTGCCCTGCTGTAGAAGTGTCACCATGTGGAAATGTACAGGGAGTACACGCCTGTCCCTTGATGTTGTAACAGCACAGATTTTATGGCTTTTTTGGACAGGAATGACTGGACCTCTTGCTGAAGTAGATGTAAATGTTCTGCAGTGGAATTTTTTGAGGATTGTTGGTAAGCTCCAGGTAATAAGCATGTTGGATAACTCCCAACACCCATTTGTCTGTGGTGATAGATTGCCAAATGGGGAGGAATTGTTGATGACATCCCCCGACAGGTGTTAAATGATCGGGGGGAATGTAGGCAAATCAATGTTTGTGGGGGAGGGGGAATTACGTGGTGCAGAACCCCTGCCTCGACCTTTGTTGTTGTTGCCTCTGTATCCTCCTCTAAAGAAGACCATGGTAGAGGAAGATTAACCATTGCCTTTGTAGGAGGCGGCGGCAGTATTGTCTGAACATGGTTTTCGACCCTCCACAGTAGAAGGAGCGGCGAACGGAGCCCAGATTAGAGAGTGACTGCAGAGCTCCCATAGACTTGGCTACTTCGCTGTCTTTTTTCATTTTTTCTAATGACTTATCTACTTTGGGCCCAAAGATATGTTGCTTGTCAAAAGGAGTATTTAAAATAGGCTGTTGTACTTTGGGTTTGAAACCAGAAATCCACAACCATACCTGTCTCCTTAATAACACAGTAGTGTTAATCTCTTCAGCTGCGGTGTCTTTAGCATCTAATGCGCATCTAATTCAAGAATTGGATAGGCGATTCCCTTCCGGATAAATCCTGAGCTTTTGCTTTGTGCTCATCTGGGAGGTGTTGTAGCAACTGCTCCGTTACGTCCCAGTGTGCCCTATCATATTTGGCTAGCAGGGCCTGGGTGTTTGCAACGAGCCAATGATTTGCTATGTGGACGGTTACTCATTTACCGGAGGCGTCTAATAGTTTTGATTCGTTGTCTAGAGGGGGGAGGGGGTTGGGGGAACACCCTCTGTAGTCTGTGAATTGGCCTGTTCACGGGCATTAGAGACCACCAAGGAATCTAGTGAATCTGAGGGAGAAGGCTTATATTTGTTATTAATTCTGTGGGTAAGAACGCAAGCACGCACTGCATCTTTAAAGATATCATCAGCATGTCGCGTCATACCTTTAAGCATAGGTAGTGTGGCTAGGCCTTTGAAATCTTCCTTTAGAGATTCCTTGTGTAACTGTACCCCATGATATTCTGCAGCTCTAGCAAGTAATTATACATATCCTACATTGTCGTCAGAAAGGGAAGACTTTGCAGGGTAAAGATCTGGGTTATCTGTAGGTGAATCAGTGTTATAATCTTTCCAGGGGTCTATCGGTAAAATATTGTCCCCCCCCCACCCCATCTCCATCATCATCAGGTGGTGGGTTTGGAGAGTTAGTTGGTGTAATCAGTAAATGCTGCAAAGGTGGAGAAGTTGGTGAAGGGGAACGTGGTGGAGGAGGAGAGGGGTTAGTACCTACATTCTTCCTCTTCAAAGGCATATGGTAAAGGGTGTCCTCTGACTTAGGTTTATGTTTCTGAGGTAATTTAGTAAGAACACATCCTGTATCTGGATTTATATTAAGTTCCTTTATTTTTAAGTCCAATTTGGGTGTTGAGGCGTCGCAAATCGGATCCTGCAGCTTTGGAGGAACAGTTTTAGGTTTCGGCACAAAGGATTCCGGTGCCAAGGTAAAATGACTTTTCAGCGCAGAATGTTTTGGTTACAAAGGAGGCTTCGGTTTTGGAGTCAATGATTTTGGCTCTGAAGCGGTTTCTGGCTTATAGCCTGAAGGTTGCGCCTTGCCAACTTGATCCTGAGCCGAAAGGCTGAATTACGTGTTTTGGTGCCGAGCCAAAGGGCATGGCGTCAAAAACATGTCAGTGCCAACCATGGCCTGAAAGTTGGGTTAGGACTGCAGCCTTTTGTTTCGGCTGAGTTGGACTTTAGGTCAAGGGGTGCTCAGTACTCACGGGACATTGACCTTGTGGCAAGCCTTCGATCTCGGAGTCCAATTCTGGAATGGAGGCAAGTTCTTCGTGTTCTTCCTTGGCCCCTTGTGCTTCGAATTCGTGCTCGGATCCTTCGCTGAAGATGTACGGATTGTTGTCAACGTTTTGACTCCGCATTTCGTGACATCGAGCCTGACAATCACAGTGTTTTCTTTGATCACAACGATCTGCACACATCACTGTCCTGTTCGTTGTGCACCAGAGACAAGCAAAAGTTGCACACTTTGTGCGAGTCGGTGAGCAGATACTTGGCGTGGCACTGAGGGCTGAATTTGAATGGAGTCCGTTCCATCGACTGAAGTGGACCGACGCGGTTAGGCCGGACGGCCTTCCTGCAGATCTTCAATCGAAATAGAGGTTTTCATCGACTGAGACGATATGCGGAGAAGTGGGATATGCGTTTGAAACAATATCGACGAAAGTAGAGTGGATTGCGCACCGAGGGGAACCCAAAGAAACTGTTTTGAAGCGGAGCGCAGCAATACACATCCGAACCCGATGGCAGAAAAAAACAATCTAACAATGGAATCGATGCCCATGTGCACATTCACCAAAAGAATGAGTCACCTACCTCATGACTGGAAAGACTTCTTCAAAGAATGGCAGGTGTATGCAAAGCACGTGATCTACAGCTCACAACCCTCAAACAAATTGTTTAATTTTTGGCCATAGTCACAACCAGTAAAATAACATTTACACTTTTATTCCCTCTTAAATCACTCATTCAATAACTGGCCCTGGTTGTTTGTTTTTATATTGAGACCTGCATTGAACTTTCTTTGTGGATTCAATAACAACTGCTGCGTGTCTTAATCACCCTTTCTATCCATTCCTAGCTTAATGGGTCACTGGCACTTCACACCACTCTCAGTAACTAAACTCCCTATTTAATTGGCCGAACCAAGAGGCCGTACATAGGACACGTAACACCACTAAGTGATAATGAAAACACTGCATAGCAGTAATTGTCCTCATGTGAGGTTGATGCAAGACAGTAGGCATGGCTTCATTTAATGTGTGCCTTTTTTTGGTTGTGTCTTGACAGTGATTTCCATGTCCTCATGTTTAAGGGTTTGCTTTAGCACTGGCCCGATCTCCTTTAAGGAAAGAAGAGCAGCGAAGGGCAGTTTGCCACTCCACTATACAAGATGCATCCAGTGCTCTGCCGCTGCTTGCATCTCAGCACGATCTGCAAGATAGCACAGTTTTAGTATTGCATTCCCATGTAATTCATTGATGTCTGAACATCGATAACCGGTGGCCATAATCCCTTAACTGTGCTTTAGTGGACCTGCTCCGCTTGGAAGTTCGGCAGCGATGCGTAGTACAGATGTGGAGTTTGTTGGCCATTTTCCCCACACACTTATCTCTTTTGTGCCACTCCCCACCAAACAGAAAAAAAGAATGGCAAATCTTTCCTTTTTAATCCAGCTCGGAACGTTGAGCATTGGTAACGCAGCCCATGTTTGCACTGCAATCAGTCTTGCAATCGGATTCTCAATAGACATAAGAGGCAAGCCCATGATTTTAAACACACAAAGTGCTGCATTGCTAAATCCTTATAAAGTTCCAAAGGTAAGACCAATTGCAGTGTAAATGCTTTTCTTCTCTGGTGCATGATAAATACAAAAATTAATTTGACCCCAGTCTGGATTCCCACCATTTATATTCACAAAGTTGTTTCACGGTTACTCCAAAGCAGCCAACATAGAGAATGCCGCAAAGCATTTCTATCAGGAGAATCTACAGCCCCGGCCTCTGCCTGCCTCAACCTTGGTACGAGCAGTGCTGCCCCGCAGCCCTGCACCAACCCCGCCCGCAGGAGATCAAGGATTTCAAGGGTGCACGCAACTCTTACCCCACCATGCGCGGCATTGAGGGAGGGTCCTAAGGACTAGTGAGGTCATGGGGGACGACTACTATGGCAGCTAGCAGAGCAGAGTCTCTGCGGTTGAGGTTTTACAGCATATGAGACACAACATTCAATACACGCATGTGGCGTACCTGAGCAGAAACAGAAAAACAGAACCAGTGTGGCAATACGAGCATGCCCAACCTCTTCTGTAGCAAGTCAACTAACATCCAAGTACTTAGCCAATAAACATTTTATGTAAGAGCCAGTAAACTTGAACCCAAAACTCCAGAGAATCTCCAAAAAAGTATAAAATTTAAGTTAAAACTTGTATAATTAAAACTCTCAGTTCATAAGCTCAACCCACCTCTGACACAACCAGTGAAAATCAGTCAATGTACAGTCGCCAGCACTAGGTCAAGCCAGGCAGACCCCACCACGGTCGCCTTCTCCCACACCTTTCCACACCTCATAGAACCACAACAGTGACTGAGGAGTTGAAAAATTAATTAGAACAATCTACTGTTTAGCTAAAAAAGAAAACGGATGTATAAGCATGCCTTTAGAAATCTTTGGTATTTCAACTCTTTCCCAGAGGTCTGACTACAGCATGGAACTTGAATTTCTTCAAAAGTTTATTAATTTGTAATACAGGGAAGACATCCAAGCGTACAAGTGGCACTTAATGTTTTCACTTACACATTGATCATGAAGTGCTCTTTTACAGTTTTACAATACACTTTATTTCAATGTTTGCATAGATTTAACAATTTTCACAGTATAAAAACACTAATGATATTAACATAATACATGTAAGGTAAAATATTCTTGAAGTGTGCAAAATAATATAGTATAGGAAAGCATAATTTCCACATACATTCTAATTTTATACTTCTATCAACATCATTTTATAGTCTTGTATAAAGCAGTCAATGATTCTTGCTTACAATTTGGTTAACATTTCATTTAGCTTCCATTCTACACTTTATACTTTCGAAGAGGTCATGTGTAACCAGTGGCAGCTCCTTCGTTAAGTAAAAAAGGAAAAAATTAAATAATAAAGCAATGTTATTATCATTTTATTCTTCCCTGCTGCGGCAGCATTATGGCGGGGATGCACTAAAGTTTGCATGATGCTTTGACTAGCCCTTTCAAGCTGGCCAAACATTCATTCACACTTTAGCATGTTCTCATGCAAGCTACATTACAGCCTGCATGGAGAACATGCCCAGGCCCCCAGTCCCCGCCTGAGCGCCAAACCACGGCGCTCAGACGATTGACAACCCTGCATTGCAGCGTTGTGATTAGTTTTGACCGTTGTGATTGGCTCAAGGGAGCCTGGCTGCTTCCTGTTTGGCAGAGGAGAGACGTGGGGCAGAGCGGCAAGGATGTAAGTCAATTTCTCTTTTTTTCCTCCCAATTATATCTCCTTACACCTGGCGGCCAGAGCCCTCTCCCCCGCACCTCACCACCCGAGAACCATGCTGGCCGCCACTGTGTGCAACCTCCTGCAAAATATTTAACGAAGCACATGTAACAAATAAAATGTAAAAGCATAGAATATATAATGAACATGCTTAGCTGACTTTAACTTGAAGAAATACAACCCCCACTTCTTTCCATCTTTAATTGTGATGTTGAGGAGAAGCTTATGTTGATACAAATGTGGGCCAGTGAAGAGAGTAGTTCTTCTCTTCAATACATTTCACATTTTTTTCGTTGAGAAGGGCCACTGCAGAGTCCTGGCCCATTTTAATTCTTAAACATAACACTCCCAGAGAGTCTCGAGTCAACAGAGCCTCAGGTATGATCACAAACAACAGCCATGCTGTTTTATGTATGTATTTCGAGGACAAGTTGCAAATCATATAGCAGGGCCTAATGACTCAAGGACCAGTCAGTAAAAACAGTCTTACAGATAAAAGCTCAAAGAAGGAGATTCTGGTCTTTGCTATTTACTTGACTGTCAGCCAGAAAACGGACCTCCCACATTCCCTTCACACTTAATCATGTCCAGCAACCTAGCTCCCAAGTTTAAGCACGGTTTCCATGACTGGGACAGTGATGGTCTGTCTTTTTTAATTAACTCTACGGAGTTTGCTTTTGGTTCACCTACTTAGTTGGCTGCCGATTAAAAGTAAAGTTGATTACACAGATTTGTGAAAAGCATAAATTGGAAGTCTTCCTTGACTGGCAGGTGTGAATTGAATTTAAGTTTCTGGGATTTAAAGGGATGTCCATCTGGTTAAGCCAAAGTTTAACTTGCCTAAAGAGCACCTGGTAGATCGCAAACCGAGTTCTGGTTTCAGTAAATCTGGGTACAATTGGCTTCTAAAACTCAATTGTTGGACGTAGACACATGCATAAAAAGGTTTTTTTTTTCTTCTTGCCGTCTGACTCGCAACAATTTCCACTTTGATTACAGGAAAGGTCAAACTTGTGCGTGCTGCTAATCAGCTTTTTTAAAATAGGTCACTGAAGATAGGCTGTTTATTCCATATTGTGAGGCCTACAGTGTTGGTAGGCAGTGTCTGCTACAGAATTTGCTCAAACAGGTTACATAAATCTAAGTGGGAGATTAATTCCTCTAGAATGTTAATGTAAAATCAAATCCCAAAAGAATAATTTCTTTGGACATTGAGGAAAACACAAACTTAAAATATGAACCTCCACTTACAAGTAAACAACAATCAGCATTTGTCCTGCAAATCCAAAAATTGTGGAATATAAATCAACTGATCTCGAAATGAGTTCCAGTCCTTCTGTGATTTGACTCCCAGAAATTCTTTGATGTCTGTAAAACACAGAGGAGGCATATCTTTATGGAATTATACCTTTGCACGGAGGAGTCTACACTGCTTCCCTCAAACTGTTCACCAAACAGGAAGGATGTGTGGGTCCAGAACATCCAAGAAACCTTGGCTGCAGAGTATAATTCATGAGGTTGTCTTGAGTAGACTTGTAAAAAACACAAGATTTGAGATATTATAGGCCGTCTTCTCCTGTCTCAGGGAAGGTGCAGTTTATATTTTTCACCCATGTGATCCTGACTTTTTCTGTATTTTTCCCAAAAGGACCCACCTGCAAATAATTATGAAAACAAAATATCAGTAACAAAAAACAACTTTACAAAAATTAATCCGGAATTAAAAAAGCAGCTAAGTCACATTACAAGAACAGACAACAACTAGCAAGGTAATTTAACAGCAAAACACCTAACTTACTCTAAGCATCTGTCTCCGTTTACACTTTTTCAGTACTCTTCAGTCATTTAATCATCAAAAAATGACACCTGGACCAAATCACAGAGAATTAGCAAGACTCAAATGATAACTGATACGGCCACTGCAAAAAAGGCAGTCTTAAAAAAAAATTAGAACATAAAAAACAAGGAGAACAAGCACCTTGTAAGAACGTCGTTAAAAATCGGAAGATATATTTTATCTCTTGAAGTTGGCTGAAAGCTGTCCGGAGTACGAAGAAAGCCAATTCCAAACTTGTGAGGCAGGAAATTAGTCAATGAGGAACAGCATAAAACTAATTCTTATGAGGATATGTAACAGGGGAATCTTACAAAATCATACAAAATAGTATCTATGAAGATACCCCCTTGTGAAGAGTTAGGAGATTAATTATCTAGACATATGACTGCATGTTATCAAAAATCCAGGCAATTTATAGTTCAGCTACTATGATCCAGATTAAGAAATTGTTTCTAAAGCTTTAAAGAGCAAATGTGAGCTCTAACCTGCGGGCAGTAATGCTAGAATACTTTTGGTGAAAATAAATCTCTTTAAAAAGCAAAGGAGATGAAACAGAAAACAACTCATTACAAGTTGTATCCTGCAAACCTAAACGTGGCAGAGAATAGCTTGGCTATCCCTTTGATGATCATCTGCACACTGGGGAGTTGGTTTCTCTCTGAATTGGAACAGAAACCATGGATCACTTAAGCAGAACACCATCACTTTTAGCCCCAAGTAGAGTGAACAGGTGCGTCATTGGTAGCCTGAAAGAACTGCGATTGTTGCTTCAGTGTATTGCACAATAATGACAGCTGTTCACTGTATTGGGAACTTTGTTATGTAAACAATAATATTTATACTGATGCATTACACAGCTTATATTTCTCATGCATAAGCTGTTATTTTTTGTACTACTGAACTGTAAAGCTATTTTCTACTGCACCTATTTGTTATACTGCTGCACTACTGGTGTTCAGCCGCTTGCCATCCCGGTCTGGAATCTGTACAACGTACTGCCAAGGTTGGCAGGGCACGCCGCGCACTGTGCTTGTATGGTCCTTCCAGACTCTATAGTTAAATGCTCAAGATCAAATCATAAACTCTTACCATTTACGTACATGGACTAATTTTTACTATATTGAAATTATTATTAGATTTTTAGTGTATGGATGATATATTGGAACCTATATGCTTTAGTTTTTAATCAAATGTATAATTCACCATTAATATGACTTTGCCGTATACTAGCTTAAATTCATGTAGGACTTATTCTTAAAGTGAACTAGTGGACTGCTATAATCAAAGGATATGGGAACATTCCACACTATTACCAGTACTGAGCAGAGCACTTGTTACAAACGTTGCTACAATTCATAACAGCTGCCTGGGGAAGTGCCCTTTTGAACCTACCATGTCTTTTCCTCAATGTGCCATTGTTCAATGTGTCGCATTATTGAATAATTTAAGGAACTGCGTAATTGATCTACCTATTCTTCTGTATTTTGGGCCTTCTATGCTGTCGCATCACACTCATCCTATACAAACTGATCAATGCATTGAGTGGTCTGAAAAATTGAAGTGATGCCAGGAGGTGTCACCCTGGAAACTGACGCAATTGCTGAGTACAATTGCCTATCCTAAGTCCATTTGGGAGAGCTTATTTCGTGCTGCAGCGACCCTTGCTGTTACGGTGGCATTTAAGACTGACTTCAGTCTTACCAGACTGGACTGGCTACTTGGAACTTTGCTGAACTCTCCTGAAAGTATTTGCTAAAGATTAACTGGCTACCTATTCAGACTGATGCATATGCTGTGTGCGCCTGGGGGCCACCGTCGGCTGAGAGACGGCCTCCTAGGATTCATAAACTTATCCTGAATCCTGATCTTTGGTATCAATTAAATCAATTTAATCTTGGCTATCTGAATGCTAATTTTCTTAATGCCAATCACTTCAGTTTAAACTGAATAAACAAAATAGCTACATTTGATCTGACTCCGCTATTCTGATTTATGGACTTTTGTGATTGTGCATTCAAAATTGGATTACCCTATTACTGAATACAACTGCAAAGGCAAAGTTTCTGAACATCAAATCCCAATGTGAATATTCCTTATTGCTTTAACTGAACTTTTGGACTGTATGATCCTTGCTTGCATACATTTTCTTTAGGAGAAATGAGGTTGCTGTGATCATATTTTAGATCTATGGTATGGAAAATTGTCTTTATGAGCTTAATTGCGAGTTTGTCGATACAGTTATCGTAATCCTGGTCCTTGCTGGGTAACGGAAAAATTCCCCAGAATGTCCAACCCCCATTAGCACAGAGCAAGATCCATCGGAGGATAAATTGATTGAATTGAACGAAAGGTAAAGTAAAAGGACCCAGTAACTGCTTGTTCCCAACAGAAGGTAAGTATTGGTATGAAGTTGTCTTCCAAAAACAAGCACCTGACACCTGTTAGCTGTCAATTTAGTGATTTCATAATTGGTATGCAGGAGTTATCCAGTCTTAAGCGGTTATAACAGATTTGATCATTATCCCTATACAAATGACAGTGGAGAAGCTTCTCCATCCAACACGGTTTACTAATTGCTTAATTAAGGTCAAAAGCAGTTTAGAAAGTTCTTGTAGAATGTGGAGGTGATTCGATCCTTGTTGCATGCTTTGTTCATTTGGAAGAGTAGAAATAACTTCCACAGTCTCCTTGGGTGCACATGGAACTACAATACCTTCTGCTTCACTGTAGACAATCTGGAAAGGGGTACCTGCAATATCTAAATATAACCTGCTCCTCAGTGATATGGTCTTCCGTACATATTTGATATAATATCATAGAAATATTTACTGCACTCTCTCTGAATATAAAGTTTTATATCCTGCTGATATCTAGACAGCCATGCTAATAATTTCCCAGGGTGCTTGTTTTCGTCACACCAGTGCTGAGCAACGGTTATTAAATTCAACTGTTAACCTGTAAAAATGCTCCTATAACCGGTTCTTCGCCACTTCATTCATTTCTGTGTTTCACAGATTTGGCATGCAAAACAATCAGTGCATTCTCAATCTTCGACTCTAATCCCAAAGTATGTTCTACCCTTCCCAATATTAACAGTCTTGGACATGAGGTTTGCTCTTAATGTGTGGTTAAAGCTTTTTGGGTTTACAGTGCTTAAATAGAACTAGAACAGTTCTTGATAAAAACAGATTTGTGAGATCCAATCGTTGTCCTTCTGAAGTAATTTATTGTTTTGCCAGTCTGACTTTCTATTTATGCAGAGTCTAGTGTCACCTCTAGGATCTGAAAAAATATTCTTAGACATTCCTTGCTACAATTACCTTTTGTACAGGTAAAATAAAATTAAAACGGGTAGCCGAGTTAAAGCTGTTTGACAGGTGTACTCCCTTTGTTTGGGACTGTTAATTCTTAAAGTGTCTTGCAAACGAAGCTCTGTTTTAAGAGCGTAAATGAGAGAAGTTTATGCATTTTAGATTTGTATATGAGGTACGTAATATCAGATCCTGGATTTAAGTGAAATCTCCTCCAAATATTAGGTCTCCTTGTAGGCCTGATAAGGAAATATGGAGGTAATTTAAATGTTGTAAACCATTATCTAACAAACCATACAAACCAACAGTTTTATTTGCTTTTCCGAATATCTGTCAGTAAGCCCAAACCCATCTACCTTTGGCACTTGTACCGATAAAATCCACAGTAACGTCTATTTGCTTTGAAAACCCCTCTGTGGCGGCACCCATGAATGAATAAAATGAATACTTTTACAGCAGTTAAACATTTTTGTTTAAATATTTTTATTAGTTGAAGCAAAATCATGTGCATAAGAAGGAGGATACTTTTCAACTTACACAAATTCCAGAGCTGGACAGTCAGTCAACAAGATTTATACATTACATACACTCTGCACTTTCTGTATGTTTATGCATTTCCAATTCGACTTTTGGGGACACCAAAGGATCACTTCGATATTTATTCCAGTTCGACCATTTCTGGTTTCATTTTTTGGGGCACACCCTTGCTACAAAGACTTCCGTTTCCACCAGCATGCATCATCAAGCTGTTACGCCCACGTGTGGACCCTTGGTGTGGTTGCTCTCCCCACCCTCTCGTTATCTCCTGTTTAACTAGTGTGCATCCTAGCGTCAAACTGTTTACCACTTCCGTCAGATCAGTTGCCTCCCAGATATTCAACAATCCCAGTTGTGGCGTTAGGACAATCTCCTTATGTAAGGCCTTGTGCATGTGTTCCGAGGCCCCCTCCCATAGGACACGTAGCCTTGGGTAGCTCCACAGAGTGTGGTAAAATGTGGCCTGTTGGCCACATCCCCTCAGGCAGAAATCATCAGATCTGGAACCTATTTTTTACCAGAGTCTTTCCCGTCATATACGAGCGGTGCAGTATCCTAAGTTGGATCAACCTAAATTTTAGTGTAATGGCTGCCTCCCAAGGGGACATCAGGGCCTCCTCTCAGTCCTCATCGCTAATCATTCCCAAATCGTCCCACCATCTCCCCCTGGGTCTAGGAATAGTATTCGGAAGGTTATTGCATAATTTCTTATATGTGAGAGATATTGCTTTCGAATTCAAAGGCCTGTCTAACAGTCTGTTTTCAAGCAGCGAAGAGTCTGGTATCTCTGTAATAGACAAGAAGGCCGTCTTAAGGGCATGGCAATTTTGCAGATATCTATACGTTTCTCCCCGAGCCAGATGATATTGTTTCTGGAGTTCCTCCGGAGGACGGTATATCCATCGATTGATGGTCACTAGCTGTGCTGCCCAATAGTAAAGTTGCAGGTCGGGGAGCGCAATGCCTCCATCATACCAACTTTTTGTCAGCTTCTTCAGTGCCACCTTGGGGCCTTCCCATCCCACAATAATGTACAGACCTCCCCTTCCACCACTTTGAAATATGAATCCGGAACTTGGTACGGGCAATTGTACAAGAAGCGAGGAAGGGCCAGCATCTTAAAAAGCGCTGCCAGGCCAAGCAGCGAGAGCGGGAGGGACCTCCAATGTTTCACGTCCGCTCGCAGTCTAGCGAGCGGAGGGGCAAAGTTGGATCTGTAGAACAGATTGGGATCCAACGTGACATATACCCCCAAGTATCTAAACTTCTCCTCCGCCACCACTATGGAGCAGCCTGCCGGAAGCCTGGGAACCTGTTCCCACAACATAAACAATACGGACTTGTGCAGCACTTAAACATTTAAATTTCATTCAATTTGGATTTCTTCCAGCGAGTTTTTTGTAACAAGACTAGGGATGGCTAAAGGCTCAATATTCATGACTCTGCAACTTTTTTCCTATTGTTATGACCATTAGAATTTAAAGAAATCATTCTAATGGTTTTCATTTCTTATGTTCATTCTGATGTATTTTGTGAATAGATTTGTTCCCGCTGATTCACAATTACAGTTAACTGCCCAGCTTCATTCGGACTCATCCACCTTTTCCCAAAACATTCTGCCAACAAACTATACATAATCAACATAACTTTGTAAGTGCTTTCTCCATAACTTTCCTCCCTACCTGGCCCTTGCCTTTCTGTTCCAGGATGCTCGTTTCCGGTCCAGTGAGGACCTGGCTTGGCAGTTAAGGCTGGACTGTTCCCATGAGGCACTGGGTCAAGAATGATTTGCATATGGCTGTCTGACACTGGGGTGGCGAAGTGTGCTAAAGAACGATGATGGATTCAACCCAGATCAGTGACTGGGGGAGGGGGGTGGGGAGAGTGTCAGGAACGTTTCAGTGCTCCGTCGATCATATCCTGGTGTTTGCCTTGCATTTCTTTACCTACCTATTACCCAAACCCACCTTCCAGGTGTACAGTGCCGTGGCTTGCTGAGGACGCTTCGTCTGTTCTTTCTTGGTGGTCGGCATGCTCTGCATCCAGATTTTGGGCTACTGCATTCTGCTACCAGCATGGGATTAGCTAAAAGTACCACTTTGTTTTGAAGGTAAAAAGGTGCCAGTGTAATACTTGGGGAAAACACAATCATTGCCTTGCCTTTCAAATTGAGTTTTGCATGTTGAGAGTATACTGTATCCACAATTTATAAAATTGGGAACAGAAACAAGTTATACTCTATCTTTATTTGCTTGTTGCTACAGACATGTCTGAAGACATGAAAGGAAAATGCATTACATGCTTTAATAGACCTCATCTCAATGGCCTGTAGCTGTATTCTTTCCTTTATTCTGCAATCTGCAAAATGTACTAAAAAAAAGTACATGGACGCGCAGAGATGCCAGGTTTTATAGATGAGATCTGGTTAGCTTTGGTTATCTTCAGGTCACTTCTGGTGATCCAGAAGTATGTAATTTTTGATCAGGCTCTTGACCAGATCCAAAGTGTTTGTGCCAGCTTCACTGTCTTCATGGAATTCCACAAATCTCAAACTTTAACTACCTGACCTATTGTACAGATCCCCATATTTAACCTTTAACATTATTTCACTTGTAAGTGTAGAGACTTCTGTTGACATTCTGTCCTGATGATCTTCCAAGATGGAAACCCTTTACTTCATTTCATTAAGCCTAATCTGCACCTGAACAAGCTTATTATCTTCCTTCTCAATTTTAGTACTTGGCAGTGCTGCAGCCTCCGCTTATAGCATTTGAATGTCTTACCTCTTTTACAAGGTTCAGCATTTGATACATACATTTTCCCCTGCTGGGAAGGTTTAGAAATACGTTTAAGCTGTCCACTAATGGAACAAGGAAAAAAACTTGCTTTTCTAGCTCCCGGTTAGATTTGGTACACAGCTTGTATTCAATTCCACCTCTGGTCTTAGTTATCTGAAGTTATCCTTAACTAACTTAATGAAAAGGAGGAATAAATTGCATGAAAGTCACCAAATCCCCTGTAAGAATAATTTTAGGATCATATGGATATCGAACGTAAAAGGTTTAATGTTTAAATGATTCACGACCTTTAGATTTCTTACACAGATGAATTTTTAAACAATACAGGATGAATATGAAAAGCTAACAAGTGCCATCAGATGTATTGCATCTGTAACCATTAATACAGGAAATAGATCAAAGCAAAAACTGCTGTCACAGAAAGGGAAAGCTAGAGCACAGATGAATATGAATAGAAGGGATACTTTTAAAGGTGACCATGATACCAGGGTACATTAAAATAAAACCATATAGAAAGGACTTAAAAAAAAAAACTTTGAAGGTTTGCCTGGCTGGGGAAAAACAATAGCATAGCAGCATTCATGTGTTTCCGGCAATGTGAATTCAAACCCTTTTGCGATATCGTGGGTAAAACATTGGGAGGGATCGAAGAAAATAGAAGCGCCAAAGTTGAGGAGGAGTGGGTCAATTATCTCTCAGATCCATATGTAAAGAAAAATAATCAACCAATCCCATTGTTAACCATTCAAAGTCGGGAGTCCGTTATTTGCAAATAGAGTCTGGATTTCTTAATACCAACAGTTAAGGAAATTCATTACAAATCTAAAACGATCCAGTCCTTAAGGTTCGGATGACGTAATTAAAATATATGCTAAACCTATGATGCAATCCCTAAAAGAATGGGTGGAAAAGCAGGAGGTCCTAACAAAGGCCCACTGGAATATGGGAAAGGCTATTAAACAGTAGATGGTTGCTTTGCATTAAAACTACTGGAAGAATATACTGTTAAAGGAAAGCTATCCCTTTATGTGGCATATAATGATCTATCAACAGTGTTTGATACAATAAATCAAGACCATCTTTGGAAAAAAAGTTACATTGGAGAATCCCAATTTTACTGAAATTATTAATGCAACCACATGAAGGGAATGGACAAGAATTTAACTTGGAAACAACGGATCCCTGATTAGAAAAATGTGTACACGAAATGGGCAAGGATGTATTTTAGCTAATCTCATTGTTTCTATATCCATAGCAGATGCTCCTGGAGTTTTAAGAATGGCCCGCTCGTTTCCTTCTAATTTGGGAGGAGACTCGTCAATTTTTTATGCTGATAACCGTTCTAGTTGACCTAAACCCATTAAGCTTACAGAAACAATTACATGTTTTCTTAGAACATTGTTCTAACAATGATTTACCCATAAATGTCTAAGACAAAAACAATGTATTTTTCAAATACCATGAAAGAGTACAGGTGTTTAGGTCTCCCTTTTAGAACTATTCTCAATTGTAAATCTCACACTAATCAACAGGAACTGAGCGCAGAAATTGTTGCAGGATCCTTAAAAAGGTTGGACTCTGTACTAACAAGGAGTCAGCTGAAGTTTTTAGGAAGATCTATAATTCAAAAATAACTAAACTATTGTTGCATGGATGTGAGATTTCGGATCCTTTTCTCAACAGGCTTTTTCCTTAATTGGTCACGTGTCCCGCTAACAAAAAAGCAACAGCTGATCAAAATCGCATGCAACGTCCAGGCAATTACACGGACACAGGATCTTGAGCCTGCTAATCAAGCACCACATGACGCCAATTAATCTAATTTTCTCTCGTTTACCAAACACGCGGCGCAGCTCACTCCGCCAACAGCGGGTAAGAGGAGAGGACATTTTTAGGATATCATTGAGGGACGCACCTTAAGGCAGTAAGGGTGTGGTTGTGGTGTATGCTTGAGACTATAGGGATAAAAAAAACTTGTGTGCAATTTTGTTACTTCATAAACATCTATTTTTATTCCTCCCTATTGTTTTCAGAGTGTGACTACTGGGGTCCCTCAGCCCCCTTTCCTATGAGGGATTCCAGCCCCCGACTTGGGGTAAGATTGTGAACTGGTCGCACAGTACTTGTATATTTTTAATATGCATGTGCGCCACATTTGCAGTGACACGTGTTTCACATCTACATGTGTAATTCTGTTAATATGCATGATGGCATTTTTCTGATTCTATACACATGCTTGAGCAAGCCCTCTTTGAAACTTTGTTAACCTTTATGTTACAGGTTTTAAGGAATTCCCAATCTTTAGGTAGAAATTGACAAAGGGAATCCTACATGGAGGTTCCATCTAAATCAGAGATTAGATGGGGCACTAATATCTCGTCCTGGTGAATGCCCTGGACCCTCTGGGCCTTACACGGCAGAACATGTTGACGACAATGATGGGGTAGTTACCCCCCCCCCCAGTTTTCCACGCTTTATTTTTACTATCAAGCAAACACCTAACAAATAAATTGTATTTGGCGTCTGCATTGAATTTTAACCTCTCACTATCACAGGCCCCCAATTAGTTCTTAGAAGTGCCTCCCTGTCTCCAGGTGAAGGCTCGCTCTCCACCAAACACAGTTTCTAGAGAGCGAGGACTGCCAATGATGAAGCAGGACACCTGGTGGCGTGCGAAGACAGTCCTTCACATTTTTTGAGATGCTCTGCACCCCACTTAATCAAGTGTAGTGTGCCTATCTTCACATATAGAATCATAGATGTAATCAGCGTAACTTCTTTTGTGTGTACATATTGAACTTGGAGGCCAGCTCACTCTGAAAAACCCTGTAGCCTCTAGATCCCCCCTAGCTAGCTCTAGGGTTATGTGTGTGTAGAACCCTTATTGGTTCACAGAGGCAAAAACGAGAATACTAAAAGCTCTCTTTTGTGGTAGTGTTGAGGAGCAGTTTAGGATTCCTAGAGGGCAGTGCTAAGCATTTGTTGTACTCAAAGAGGCAATAATTCCAGAATAAATCCGAGACCAATTAAGAAATGTAACTTGTATTATTTTTATGTAGATTTCGTTATCAAGTAAATGCTTTTTTAAATCTGAATTTTTACAGGTAAGCAAATAGTTCACTTAAATGTGTCTTTACGCAGCACTGCATCTCTATGGGGGAGAGAAGGCACATGTTGTATACAGCCATTTGCGATTGGGTTCTGGGGGGTTGTGGGGGGGTCTCCTTCGGGACTTAGGGGGTCAAGGTCCAAAGTACCACCAGCATTTACTCGTTACCTGCCCTGGGGCACCGGGTGCAGAGGTGATGATCGAGTTGGTAGCTGTGTGCGCTACGCTGGTGGAAAGGAGGTAGGGCCATCTAAAAACAGGCTGAAGAGGGGGACTTGGGTACAAGTTCAGGAGCTCCCAATGGGGGGTTCGGGTCACATGGGTCTTGGGAACAAGGGGGCACAGCCAGTTTAGCTGTGCCGCGACTGGGGCGCTCAGGTGCAAAGTAAAAAGGTCGGCTGGGCTCTGTCTCTCCGGGCCTTGCAGTTGTCTGTCTTCGCCGGTTGAGGGTGCAGGATCAGGACAGCTAGACCACTCTGGAAGTGGGTATCTGTGGTGCAGACGTCTTGACAGCTGCTCGGTTTCAGTGCAGTGGGAGTCTGGATTAAACTCTCACAGGCTTTGTTTTCTGCAAGGGGTCTGGCACCCCGGATATTGGTGCTGTGCAGCTCCAGTTGGTCCTAGTGTCCTCCCACTTGATGGAGGGAAACATCTGACCTTCAGGACTGCATGATCCTCTTCCTGGGAGGCTTCTCCGTCGGGCTGGGCAGGGATTGGCAGCTCAGTAAACCAGACTACGTTCTTGGCGCCTGCGCACTTCAGGGGAGTACCTCCTCTACTCCAAGGTAGATTGCTGGCAATTCGCGAAGAAGCAAAAGACACACAATTAATGGACGGAATGCAGAATAATCAAAACATTCACCCCCAGTCAAAATCTGGGTTAAATCAATCATTCTTTTGCTCACCATGCCACCCCAGTTTAGACCTGGCCATTGGCAAATCAGTTTTGAACCTGTGCCTCAAGGGAATAGTCCAGCCCAAACTGCTAAGCCAGGTCCTCCCTGGACCGGAAACAGGCATCCTAGGACAGGGTCAAGTCAGATTTGCATATGGCTGGGTCAAAACTGGGGTGGCGTAGTAGTCAAAAGAACGATGGATTTAACGCAGATCTTTTGACTGGGGGAGAATGTTTGCATTGTCAGCATTCTGTCTATCATTTGTTTGCTGTAGGCAATTTGTGAAGGGCTGACAGTCTCCTGGAGTGCTTGGAAGCTGATCAGCTGCAGGAGGAGTCGCTGGTCATGATTGTCGAGACGGTGCAGGCAGGGGTTGGCAAAAAAAGTTTTCAGCAGTCTTCAGTTCTCTCTTTTCTCGCTGCTATCTCCTAGTCTTCTTGATCTGTTGAATCTAAGGTCCTGGTGTCAAGGGTATCACCTAAAAACTCAATATAGGGGCATTACAGGGAGTGACAGGTAGTAGCCAATGGGCCGCTTACCTTTATGGTGTCTACAACCTTTATATGACCACTTCCTGAGGAAAGTGGGCATGATCCTGACCCAGAGAATCTAATTCTGCCAAAACTAAGAATGGCTTCCCTGTTCACTTGTAATATCTAAGAATTGACTTAGACATCACAGGGTAGATCTGCTCATGCAGATATGTCTACACATGTAGTATAGTGCACCCTGCCATTGGGCTGTAGGGGTGGCTTAACTATAGTGCATGTAGTGGCTGCAGGCGCACACAAGGTGCGCCATGTCGTGGCTTCTCTCATCTCTGCACCAGAGCACTCAGCCTGCAATGGCAATCTGCATGTTGGTACCAAGGGATCCCTTAGGGTGGCACAATACATGCTGCAGTCCTTATGGACCTTCTTTAGCCTCCTTGCCCTAGGTACCAGGGGTACCATTTTCTAGGGACTTACAGGGGGTGGTAAAGGTATTGCTAAAGTGGGAGACATTTGTATAGTTTTAGGGGAAGGTCTGGCATTGGGGACCTGGTCAGCGGGAACCTAGTGCACTTCAGTCAAAATTGTAACAGATACCAGGCAAAAAGTGGGGGTGACCATATCAAAAAGGGGCACTTTCCTACAAGCATCTGGTCAAAGAAGGCTCTATTAAAAAGCACAGAGGACTCTGGAAAAAGACCCTAACTGTCTCACCTTGTGGTCAGAGATTACAGATTAATTTTACAATAGCTATTTAAAAAAAATATAAAATTCTATTTTCAAAGGTGGATGTTTAAGCTAAGACTGGGCCAAGTACATGCTTTTATTACATGAAGGACAGACCACTATAATCATGGATCAGAGAACTCAGACTTGACTGTTTGTACCTTTTATCAAACTAGCACAGCCACTTTCTTAGATGCTTGCATTTTGCACAATGTTCAGATCTACCCATTTACAGCGAACTACAGATCTGGTGTTTACAGGAAGTAATGATAACAGTGAAGACATTTGAAAACAAAAAGAAGACTACATTGACTGGGAACTTTTGTTTTTAAAGAAATAGTGATGGATTGTATAGTTTGGTTGATAAAGGAAAAACACCTTCAGTAATTTATTAAACAATTGTTGATTGACTAAGCACGTATGTTGCTGTTGCTAATATTCCAAAGAACATTAGAATTAATGCCTGGTGGAAAAAGTTTAGAATTGGTTATGAAAAGTACAGAGTAACTTTTATATAAAATCAACCATTAGTAATTTGCACTATGCATTTTATTAGCAGCCTTCTTGAGGCTATTTCATTTCTTATATAGTCTTTGTCCAATTCTGGAAATGTTCTATTGACTGATGATACGATAAGTTAAAGTATCAGAATATTTCACTTTTAAGTGATTTTTTTAGGTCACAGCTGCCTGGTATGACTAAGACAGCTTGATAACATTCAGAAAGTTGACCTAGGAATGCATTCAGCCCGTTGCTTGCCATTGGCTAGGTGGTTTGTAACTCCTTTTTTCTTGCTTTCCGTTTGCTAGCTTTATGTATTCGTTTTAGGCTGTCCATCTTGAATTACTAACTTCCCTTGCCCAAACCTTATTTTCAGTATCCTTCTGAGTGCTCCCTTTCTGTAAGCAGGCCTGAAAATATTTGTCTTATCTAGTTACGTTTGCTGTGCATTCAAAGACCAAGGTCAAATGTCAGGTGCGGTCTTCTGTGGGCACCTGTTTACTTTTCTTTCTCAGACTTCAAAGTGAGAGGATTTATGTGACAATCTTGATGGATACAGGGGGTAGAAAAGAGTTTCTATCACACAACAACATTTAAATGAACTGCGCAAGTATTTCTGAATACATCAAAGAAACAAATGAACCACAATTTTTATTTCTGAAGTGTTGGAAACAAATAATTTAATATGATCAAAACAAATCATTACACTAGGTGATGCAATTTCCTCAAATTTTCGCCTGTGCACTGTATAGTACTAGTAGTAAAACTGTAGGTCTGTGCAAATATAAATGGTCACTTCAATAAAAAATGTGTTGTCTAATGGCAGTGTGCTACCACACCATGAATATTCCACTCCACTCCACTCCACTGGACTCTACTCTGCACCACTGCACTCTACACCTTGCCTACTCTTCACAAATGCACTCTTTGCCATTCTACTGCCAGTCTACACCACTTCAGGCTAGACCACAATCTACTGCACATCTGCACTCTACTCCAATCCACTGTACTTCACTCTAATCTACTCTGCACCACTCCACTCTATGCCACTGCACTTTACACCACTTTACTCTACGCCATTACACTCTATGCCACTTTACACAACTGCACTCTACCCTGCACCACTCGTCACTTCACTCTACTCTTAACCATTGATCTCCATGACAATGCACTCTACACAACTGCACTCTGTGCTACTGTACTCTGCATCCCTGTACTCTACACCACTGCCTGATACTCCACTTCACTTCACACCACTGCACTGAGCTCTCTGCTACTCTACTCTGCGCTACTCCACTCGATGCCACTGCACTCTACGGCACTATACTCTGCATTCCCCTATGCTAATCTACATCATTCTAGGCCATTGCACTCTATGCCACTCTACTCCATTCTGCGCAACTCCACCGTGCTATGCACCATTGCATTCTTTCATGCTGCGTTGTATGCTGCAGAATTCAATTCCACGCACTCTACACCACTCTACTCTGCAACGCTCTATGCCAATGCACTCTACACCAGTCCACTCTACTCTGTGCGACTCCACACTATGCCACTGCAATACACAACACACTCTGCTACTCCAGAACACTCTACTCCACTCTTCGCTCTTCCACTCGACGCCACTCTCCTCTAAGCCACTAACTTTTAGCCATGCCTAACAGCAGCCATCCTGGTGTACAACACGGCTAAAACACATTGGCAAAGCCAATAGCTCTTGTATAGGCGAGACCTATTGGCTTTGCCAATACTTGCTTATGTAGGTGTATAATGGATCACAATAATTTTAAAAAGGTGCATTCTACAATACATTTTTTACAGTATCTTTCTCAAGGTGTAATGATTTTAATGTTTATTTTGCCTAGCTGGCATAATATCAAACAAATAAACTTGAGCATCTGGTAACTGATGATTGATGCCTTTATTGGCTACTGCTATATCAGATTCATTACTAACTTTTTGCTTGGGCATCTGAAGAAGACGATTTAACGTAAAGTCTATTGTTAGTTATCACTAGGTGAGTCACTATCAATTACTTCCGAATTGTCTGAAACTTCCAGCTTAAGGTAGATCTTTAATAACTTCCTCATGCATTTGCACAGACTGTCTACATGGTTGTTGGTATTAAAGAGCTGATTTTTCTTGGCTGCTAATATTAAGACAGTTTTTAACTATACCCATACCCTTTGTCTTGGATTACTTCTTAAAGCTGCTTGGGGGACAGATGATTTCTTTAGGCCTTGCTTCCAAGACAAAACTTTCTTTAACAGTGGATAGGAGCGTTAATCTGTAAAACTAAAGGAAGACTAGGTCTTCTTTAACGAACAGTGGATAAGGAGTGTGTAGGATTTATATTGGGATCTTGATCTGCTATCCTGTTCATCTGTTCACCCTTTGGCTTTAATGACAAAATACTCTCCATCCCTTCCATTGAGAATTGTTTTAGCCTTCATTGAATTACGTGAGGTACAAGACATGTTCTTTGTTGATCGCAGTGTCTGGTTAAACTGTAGCGGGTGATGGGATGAAGGAGACTGGTTACTTAATTGAACAATACTGATTGGGGGTTAGATTCAGAACACTTGTTCTTTTGCCAATAGTGAAGTTGCACATGCATCCTACGAAGGGCTAACAGGATGGGTTTGTCGTTTCTTCTATGCAGTACTTACCATAGTTATTGTCACTCCTTATTGCCTATGAGCTAATCATAGAAAATCAGGGAATCAGATGGAAAAACATTAAGTGGATTTTCCATCTCACTGGTATAAAGAGTTTTTCTGGTTTATGTTGATCAGTTTGGTCCTTATAGCAGATAAAGTTTTAACACTTTTGTTTCTTGCGTTTTTTCTTGATGCCACTGGAGTGTCTCGGAACAAATTGGGATATGAGGTACTTTGGTCTAAGTTTACAGGTACGAATTAAGCTTGGGTAAATTAATAGTACATTTAATTTGGGCTCCTGCCACTGATCCTGGAGGGTGTGGTCTGGCCTTCCTGGGAGGAGCACATTTTCCTTAATCAGAGGCCAGTATGAGTAGACACGCCTCTCTCCCACCGACGGACTGAGCCACAGCTCATATTAAGACTGAACGTAATCGCCCAGAGACAAGCATTCATGAAACGCTGCTTGTATCTCACCATTACGGCCATGTCGAAATTTGTGATATTCTCCATAAGACTATAAACTTTCCCCAACATCCACAGGAGGCACACTAGGGATGGTGTCTCAGGTTCATATGGTGCAACACCATATTGTCCCTCTCTCTCATCTTCCCTTCCCCTTTGATGAGGTTTGTCTTCCCTCCGACGCTGGATGGATTCTTCAAAGTGTTCTTCCTCTTCTTTGTGCACCCATCTCCAGGGCTTAGTTGAATGACCTACAACTGGAGGGGTGGAGTGACCCATATTTAGGCTGAGATACAGGGAGAGGTAGTGTAACTACCCATAGCGCTATCATAAGAATGGCAAGTTGTAAATCTTACAGTCTGAGGTGTGTGATATCATGAAAAGCGTGCGTTATGACCTTCAAGCAGTCCATGAAGTACTGTGGATTCCAGACTGCTGGAGCATTAGCTTTTCTGGCAGCATTTGTGATGCAAATACCCAGCCCTCGAAGGTGCACAGGAAACGTAGATGGCCAAGAAGGTGATGTAAAGTGGGAGAACTCGTAAATGATGCTTTTTATGTTGTCAAGGTGTGTTGGTGGTCTGAGGTCCTTGAGGTTAACTGTTGATCTCAGTGTATCCCCTGTTGACAGTGCATGCCTCGTTGACTAGACTGATGCCTATTCATCTGTTCACAAAGGGGTGTTAATCAACAGGGATGTGGGTAACCTGGTCCTCAATGGTAAGACTGTTCACTTGTGCTTTTGTTAGAAATGAGATATTGACAATGCACAGTCCATGAAGTGACCTTTTTCTGGTCAACTGTAATCTTGAATAAGTTTGAAGGCATACAGATTTCCTGAGGTTGCGGTGGTATCAGAGTTTTGTTTGCAGTAAGGAAGGAGAGAATTGCATTTTTTTTTGGTCCCTTTCATGGGGTGTGGCAGAAATGGACTGTGCACAGATACCTCGCCAAAGGAATCAGCCCCTTAACACCAATCATCTCTCAAGCTTTTTGTAAAATGGTCTTACAAATGTTGCAGTTAGGTGGAATATGGTCCAGGTGCAACAAATGCACTAGGCATGAGGTCAGAAGTAAAATCTTTCTTTGCCCCCAAAGGTCCCAAAGATTGTTTGGCCTTGCTAGAGGTGTCAGATATTGAAGAGTAGCTTTACACTGGCTCACCTCTGAGACTTGAGGCGGAAAAGAACGAGAGAGGAAATATCTACCAGGTGCAAATTAAGCAAGAAAAAGGTCATTATCTGGTGCCTTCAAATTAAGTCTATTTTACAGCAGTTTGTTTCTCAGAAGTATATTTTCAAAGAGTAAAGCTCTGATGGATTCCTTTCAGCTAAACATCCAGTAGAAAGATTGTGCTCCATTCCCATTATTTGCTTCGAGTGCTAAGCCACTCCCTCCTCCTTGGCTTTGACATGGGTCATACAATAAGATAGATTGGTTTTAAATACACGTTTTAACTGAATGTGGCTTGTAATTCCTAGATTAACATCTGTAATGCAGGGCTTCATTTGAGCCGGTGGATTTCAGTGTTCAGCACTGGCACTTAATCATCAACACCACCACTTTTTTTGATCAAATTTATTTTTATTGAGATAGTACAATGTAACAGTTGGGCAATCACAGCACTGTAGGCGCCCTTCAATTCCCTTTTCTGCACCTGTGTTAGAGATCAGATCCTTAGGGATAGATGCCATGTGTCCATGTATGCTGGTGAGGGCAATACCCAGCAAGATGGTGCTGATTGGAACTCCTGTGTCCAAGCCCCCTCAAGGCCCACCCTAACCCCAACTGACCCCCCCGCCCCCCCTGGTGTACCCCGCCATTCTCACCCCCCCCCTCCGGTGTGTTCTGCTTAGGAGACGTAAGGTAGCCGAACGGACCCGATTTAGACATTGCCTCTCTCGTCTCCCGGTGTCCTGTTGAACTCATCCGCCAGTCTGAGGACTTTTAGATATTTTGGGTATGTAAGCTCATTAAATTCTTGGGTTAAAAGGGAGACCAATGGCAACCACCTTTCTCTAAAGGTGTCCGATGTTTGTGTGAGAGAGGCTTGTATCCTTTCCATCCCCATTATGTACCAAAGCCGTTGGAGCCACCCCGCGTGTGTGGGTTTCCGTGAGGTGCCCCATAGTGAGAGGATGTGTTGCGTCGCCGCCCCCATCGCCAACCCCATTTGTTTCCCCGTAGTGACTTGAGTGGGAACATGAGTTTGTTAGGTAGGCCCAGGATTGCGTATGCGGGGAAGCGGGGGATCTCCGTCTCAAAGTGCAAGTCTATGTCCCTGAGCACCGCCTCCCAATATTTCTGCACCTCTGCGCATTCCCATAGCAGGTGAAGCATGGTCCCCCTGTGCCCGCATCCCCTACAGCATGTGGGGTCTCGTCTAGGGTTGCTCTGATGCAGCCTCTCCGGGGTCAGGTGCCAGTAATAGGCCACCTGGACCGCTGATTCTCGGCTGGCCATGTTTCGAGCTGTGTGATGCGCCCGGTAGAAGATGTCTTGCCATTCCGAGAGCGTGCGCCCTAGTTCTCGCTCCCATAGTTTCTGACCCGCGGGCGAGGGGGGGTTGGGGGGGGTCAGTAGCTTATACAGTTCAGTGATCGCCCGCTTATCTGTGGATTTGGAGAGGAGCCATTTCTCGTATGGTGAGATGGTGGCCCACATGATTTATAGTATCCTTGTGGGTAAGCCAGTGCCGAAGCTGGAAATATTGGAAGTTTTGCGGTCTGTCAATCGCATACATATCCCTTATTGCGTCCAGCTTCATGAAGCCCTGTAAATCAAATAAGTGCCCAGCGGAACAACACTATCTGTCGCCACTATGGGAAGGAACCGGGGACCATCCCTGGCGGGAACGCTGGGTTATCCAGCAGGAGTGTCATCGGTGACGGAAAGGACGTAAGGCTCCTGGAGACCTCCACTGTGTCCCACACCTGGAGCAGTGTCCTGGTGATGGGTGACTTTGATGTAGGCCGGCCTGTCTGGGCGCGCAAGAAATGGGACTCTCCAGAGTGGCATGCCCGCCATGGCCCTGTCCTGGAATAGCCAGTGTTTCTCTGAAGTTGGTCAGGACCATTCTAAGAAGTATCGCAATTGTGATGCCTGAAAGTATCGCTGCAGGTCAGGCACGCCTAGCCCCCCCCCCCCCCCTCCGCCGGTACCCGCGTGACCAGGTGGCGCCTCAGCGGAGTGCTGTATGGTGTCCTGCAGCTTTTTAATCAAGCCTATGGGGGGGGGGGGGGGGGGGTGACCGGGATGGTTTGAAAGAGGTAGAGCACCTTTGGCAATAGGGACATTTTAACAGCGGCTACCCGTCCAAGCCAGGAGAGCGGCTGTTGTCGCCATCTCAGAATGTCCCCTTGAATGCGCGTTAGAAGTTTAGAGTAATTTAGTTAGACTGTCTGGGCTGTTGTGGGCGTCAGTTCAATCCCAAGGTACGGCAGCGCCATTTGCGTGGTCAACCCCCCCAGTTGTAGCAAGCCTCTGTTGGCCTGGCGGGTGTTGCTCCCCAGGGGTAGAATCACTGACTTCCTGACGTTCATTTTAAAGCCTGATCGCTCCCGAACAGTTCCATTTCCTCCGAAAATGCTGGTATCGACACCCTAGGGTTGTCCACGGCAACAATAATGTCGTCAGCGTAGAGGCTGATAGTTTGTTCTTCACCCCCAAATTTGATACCTGTGATGGCTTGGTTGTCCCGTACGTGTTGGGCGAAAGGTTCGATATAGATGGCGAACAGCAGCAGTGAGAGCGGGCAGCCCTGCCTCGTGCCTCGTCTGATGTCAAATGGTTTAGAGCTTATCCCGTTCACCTTGATCGTTGCCTGGGGTGACACGTAACAGCAAGCCACCAAAGCCCGAAACCTGTTACCCATGCCAAATCTCGCTAGCGTCTTGTCTAGATGTTTCCAGTCCACCCTGTCGAACGCTTTTTCGGCGTCGACAGATAGAAGGGCCGCGTCTGTAGCGTTAAAGTGTGCCTTATCAATTACATGCATCAGGTGCTTGGTGTTATCTGCACACTGACGAGAAGGTATAAAGCCTGCCTGATCTGGTTCTATTATACCTGGGAGACAAGGGCCCAGCCTCGCGCCAGAATTCCCGTAAAAAGCTTTAAGTCGAGGTTGAGGAGCGTGATCGGTCTATAGGCCGCACAAAGGGACGCGTCTTTGCCTGGTTTCGGCAGGACTATAATGTTTGCCTCCAGCATCTCCTGTGGGATTGAACCCGGGCCCTGAAAGGAATTGAATAGTTTTGTTAGTATAGGGGCCAGGAGGGCACAGAACGTCCTATAGAAGCCCGCGGAGAATCCGTCTGGGCCCGGCGCCTTCAACGGTTTAAGGGGTGCTATTGCCGAAATCACCTCTTCTAGGCGTATGGGGGCATCCAGAGCCAGGGCATTCGCCTCGTTGAGGGCTGTTAAGTTTGCTTCATCTAGGTATGTTGTCCCCGCCCCATCATCCAAGGCCGGATCAGCCGTGTAAAGCTTGGCATAGAATGCCCTGAACGCTTCCGCAATGGGGTCGTCCTCTCGGAGCTCCCCTCAGTCTTCCGCGCGAATGACCAGGATCTTGGAGCGGACAATTTTTGCTTTAAGTTTACTAGCCTGGAGGCGGCCGGTCTTGTCCCCCCCACGTAGTACGTGTGTCTGAGGCGCAGTGCTGCGTATTCCGCCCGATCTAAATCGAGGCTCGCAAGCTGCGCCCTGCCTGCCTTCACTTGCGCCAGATTCTGGGGGCCCCCGTCCGGCAGTGAACTCTTTCAAGCTCTAGCACTTGCTCTGCCAGCTCCTGGCGTTGTTCCTTCTGTTCTCTATTGTCCGCTGCAGAGATCGCAATGAGTTCCCCTCTGACGACCGCCTTGAGCGCCCCCCAGACCGCTGGCATGGCCACCTCACCCGTGCCGTTTCGGCTTAAATAGTCCGTGATGCTCTGGGAAAGTTGCTGTGTGACCCCCCTTGCGGAAAAGCAAATTCTCTCTAAGGCGCTATTTATCCTTATGTGATCGCATACGTTGGACCATCAGGTGAAGCACCACCGCATCATGGTCCGATAGGGCCGCCGGGGCGACCTCCATATCTTGGACCATGGGGGCCAATTCTGTAGAACCGAGAAAATGATCTATCCTGGCATATGTGCGATGCACGTGTGAGTAAAAGGTGTACCCCGGGGATGTTCAGTGGATCTCTCTCCATGTCTCCAAGCCTTGAAAACCGTTTTGTTTTAATAAATTCACTTTTCTCCCTTCTGTTCTGTTTCCTGTGGTGTTGCATTTTTACCTGCCATGCGCCTGGACGCCCCTTAGCTGGGGCAGCAGTGCGCATTACAAATGTATGTAACATAACATAACATGTGTCTAGGAACCCCCTGCTGGTGAGCCAGCGCTTCCCTTCAGTGGAGAGTGCTCCTGAATCGCCGAACCTCCGGCCCAACCTATCACTTTCATTGTCCATGACCAGATTTATGTCCACGCCTACCAAAGTGTGCCTCGTGTTAGTGCCCATGACCTCTGATAATGCCCCCTTAAGGAAGGCCTCCTGTTTGGTGTTGGGAGCGTAAATGGACCCCACTGTGATCGACAGCTTTCCAATAAGAACAGTGTAGGCCAAGAGTCTACCTCCGATTTCTGCTACTTTATCTCCCACCCGACCTTTGAAGTGTCTAGCGAATAGAAGGGCCACCCCTGCTTTCTTCTCTGTGGTGGAGGAGTAAAACTGAGTCGGGAAAGCCCTGGACTTCATACAATGCCAGTCTTTGGCCAGCAAGTGTGTCTCCTGGAGAAGGCATATAGCCGCCCCGGAGTTCTCTAAATAGGAGAGTACTGCCCTTCTCTTGACTGGGTTGTTGAGCCGTTTAACATTTAGGGTAAGACCCTGATTGGACTTGTCAGCCATGAGGAGATGTGCGCCCTGTCCCTCTGTGTCGTGGTCTGAAGCTACCCTGTGCCCCTACGCCTGCCGCTTGATTGAACCGAACACACCGGAGCCCACCCCCTGCCCCAGTCTCCCCCCTCCGCTCTGAACCCCAACTTAGCTCACTCCTATAGGCACCCCTTGTCCCGCTCCCACCCCCGCCCCTTCCGAACCCCAACTGTGAATCCCCAACTGGTGAACATTGTCCCAGGCTTATACAATTACAGTTCAGGCCTGTGGTAGAGTTTAGAGTGAAGGGAAAATGTGGCAATGGCGGCCCCGAGGCCCCCCCATCCCGCCCCCCCCCCCCATCTAGGCGTTGTGACCGTGCAGGATAACACCCCCGCTTGTGTCCTCTCAGGATCCGGCGTTCATGTCCCTAGAGACCTCTGGTCTCGCCACTGCGTGTTCCTGCGCCACGATCTCGGGATCCGGTTTAAGACCTTTCTTGGATGAGCGTTTACGTTGTACTCTCTGCCAGCCATCTCTTGTTGTCTGTTGGGGACTTTGATTGGGAGGGCCACGTACCGGAGTCATCTGATGTGTCCTCCTCTTGGGGAATGCCTAGCAGGTCGCAAGTGTCTCGCAGGGACCGAAGTTGATGGAGGGCCCCATTCCATTTGAAAATAAATCTAAATGGGTGTCCCCAGGAGTACGGGATCCCTTTGTCGCGCAGGAAGGTGGTAGCCACTTTGAATGCTAGTCTCTTCTGTAGAGTGATCGCCGACAGGTCTTGAAATAGCTCCACCGTGTGACCCTGAAAGCGAAGGGGTTGTTTTTGGCGCGCCGCCTTCAAAATGCGCTCTTTGAGGGGATAATCGGGCAGAAAGGTTAGGATGTCCGGAGGGGGAGCAGGCGCTCGGCGTGCTAGACCCACCCAGTGGGCCCTGTCAATGCGGATCACAAAGTCCTTACTCTCCCCCAGTATGTCTCGGAACAAACCCTGCAGGTAGGCCGTGACATTCTCCCCCTCCGCCTTAGATGGCACACTTCGGACTTGTATGTTGTTGCGTCTCGAGCGATTCTCGAGGTCCTCCGTGTGTGCCTGCAGGTCCGTGTGTTGTTCGTGGAGCCTGATAATTTCTTGCTGCAGGAGTTCTACCTCTTCACTCCTGGCTTGCCCAGTGTTCTCGACCTCCGCCACTCGTTCTCCAAGTCCGTCAATGTCGCGGCACAGTTCCTTGTATCCTCCCGCCATGTCTTGCTTGAGGGTTGGAATGTCTTCCCTAAGAGAAGTGAATAGGGCTTCCATGAATGACTTAGTTGCAGGGGCCTCCCCCTCGTCCCGTTCCTTCTCTTTAAGCTGAGACGGCTGCTTCGGTTTGTCGGGGCTCTTTTCCCCCTTAGGTGCGCCTTTAGCCAGCATTTCTGGGATGGTGCGACCCCCTCTGCGGTTTGTGGATGACATGTTCTACCTCCCTTTTGAGTCCGGTAGTATCCCACATGCCTGCTGTGGCCCCCAGCAAGTCCGCGGTCAATGGCGGGTCTGTGAGGGAGGCTGAGTACCGACTGTGCGGATTGTGATGGGTCCTTTGCCAGGGGCCTGCGGTTGGGCCACACGGCGGCCTCCCGGTCGGGCCTTCCTCAATGCTGGGCCTGCAGTTGTGCCCTTTCAAGTGGACCACCACCGCGCCTTGGGCTGCCACTGATCGCCGAGGGCTCGATTGGTGCCCCCAGAGTCCACACCCTCGGCGCAGGGACCTGTTCCCTTCGTCTTGCCCTCTAGTGCCACTCTCTTTCGACTTGTGCGGGGGAAGCGTGGCCGTGCGGCCGCTGCTGTGCCTTGAATCTGCCTCGTGGCGTTGCCCGCAGTAGCGTCTCTGTGTGCCGAAGGGCCCCAACCTCTAGACCTCGGTAAGGCCCTCACACCGGGGGCTCGAGTGCCTGCCGCCCGAGCTCCGGACCCCGGGAGCCGCTCCGGCACGCTCCTCACCTCCGTGCGGGGAATCGCCTGCCTCCCGCGGCGGCCATTTCGTCTCCGTGTGCCTCCCACCGTGCGACCGGCGGCCGGACCCCCGCTCCTCACTTCACGTCTTCCCTCTCGCAATCGGGGGTCAGCCGTGCCTCGTGCGATGTCGGCCAGTCTGCCACGGAGAGCCCCGCCAGCCGCTGTCGCCCAGCGGGCCGGGCAGCTTCGTTCTCTTCCCCAGCCTGGAACAGCTTTATCCGCCGCTGATGGATCCGCGCCCCGGTATCTGGTGCGTATGGTCTCGCCAGGGGCCCCGGCAGGTATTCCGCTCGAAGCAGGCAGCCTGCAAAGCGTGTAGGGGGTGAAGGAATATGCGTTTGTGATCTAATGGGGGTTTGGGACGAGGAGCCTCTTCGAGTCGCGTCCTCTCAGGCCGCCATCTTGGCCACGCCCCAACACCACCACTTTTGAGCACCAGTTAAGGACATGTTAATTTATGGTAGGCACGGGGGATTAAGTGATTTGCCCTGTATCGAAGGATGTTGAGCCCACACAGACTCAAACCTGGTTCCCCTGCTCCGAAGTTGGCAGTTCCGGCCATTACAGTCAGTCAGTCAAATTGGCTTTATTTCGATATACAGAATATCTTAAAAAGCAGTGCATACAAGTTACAACAGTAATAAAAGGATAAAAACATAGCCATACATTACATTTAAACAGAATGCAAGTAAGATACAATTAAAACTGGTGGTAATAAATTATTTAAAAAACGGTCAGTCCAAATGACCTAAATTAAACAATGTGCAAAAGCCTTTTTGACCTAATTAGCCACGCCCAACTTAAAAACTTTGGCATGCCATGCCACAAACAAACAGGGGCCGTGTGTCAGATTTTAAAATTTGCATAGCAACACTGTGGTCTCTGGTACCCAAATCTTTACACAGTAGTTTTAGCCATCTATTACGGGGCGCTTTATAGGCAGGGCATTCGAACAAGAGATGGGACACTGACTCAGTCCTGAGAGGGCAGAAACAGCAATAAGGAAAAGTTTGCGCCGGTATCTTCCAACGTGCCGTCAGTTCTCCCACGGGAAGAATACCTAGTCTGAATTTGCAATATAAGGCCCTATCTCTAGGTTTTGAAATAATATCGAGATAGGGTTCCCGGAGGGCTACATCTTTTACCATTAAGAAAACGCTAGAGGATTTACATAAATTGGGGTCATTATTTCTCTTGTTCATTACCCAGTTCCAGTAAACCTTTTTCA
The DNA here is from genome assembly GCF_964263255.1 of Lissotriton vulgaris. Lineage (NCBI taxonomy): Eukaryota > Metazoa > Chordata > Amphibia > Caudata > Salamandridae > Lissotriton > Lissotriton vulgaris. The sequence goes on from NC_141691.1 coordinate 1,754,145,578, forward strand.
GAGCCTCCTTAGGGGGTGCAGACCTGGAGTGCCACGCCTCACCGAGGCCCAGCTCTTCAAGCAAGTTCTTTACGTCCACTAGCCACCTTACTTTTGACCAGCCGGGCATAGATAATATTTCCTTCAGCCCTTAAGCTGCCAAGTTCTGGGACCCTCCATATGCAAGCTTAAAGGAGAAGAGGTCTTAGTCGGACCAAGTCTTTAATGGGCCGACAACCCATATCCAAAAGCAAAGGAAGAGTGGGAGTACTATTGGGGAGAAACATGAGGTCCTTCAGGAATTTGTTTTCAGAACAGAATAGCTGATCTATGTTCTGAACTCCCCAAAGTTCAGCCCCATAGAGCGACGCACTAACGCCTCTTGCCGTATAAATATCTAGCACCGGGGCAATAGGTTTAAGGGTAGATAGCCTCAGTTCCTTAAGGAGGGCCCCCACCACCCTTTTATGGCTAAGTAACATTTTATGGAGGTGGCTATTCCACCTCATGGTATCAGAGAGGTGAATGCCAAGGTAATCAAACTCCTTAACTCTATCCAAAGGTACCATGTTTAGAGCGGGTGGTCGGCCAAATTTTTTAGGAGGGTTTAAGACCAAGTATTTAGTTTTTTCTGTGTTGATCTTTAGGCCCCTTAACTCACAAAAAGATTGGAAGTTGTCGAGTAGGGTCTGAAGACCAACCGGGGATTTGGAAATTAGAAGGGTATCGTCTGCAAATAATAAAGTGGGTATTCTCCTCCCCGCCAGGGATGGTGCGTCAGCAGGGGTTTTTAAGAGGTGCTCCACCACTCCATTTACATAGAATGAGAACAGAGTGGGGGCAAGGACGCACCCCTAGCGAACTCCTCTATTTACTATTATCCGAGCAGTCTTTTGGCCCTGATTGCCCCACCATACCTGGGCAAAGTTCCCGGAATGGAGCTTCATTAATAGTGATAATAGATAGGGAGGCATTCCCAAATCGAACAATACCCTCCATAGGCGGTCTCGGGGCACTAAGTCAAAGGCAGTTCGCAGATCGATGAATGCGAGATACAAACTGCCTTTGCCCAATACCACCACCTTCCAGTATAACATCAGCAGACGAAATGACTGCTCGATAGTCCCCATGGCAGACCTGAATCCTGCTTGGAAGTCAGTCGGACAAAATCTTGTTGTTTTCTTCCGCCCACTGAAGCACCCTACCAAGGACCACCTTCCCTGCAACTTTCTGGGATGAGTCAATTAGGCTTATGGGGCGATAGTTAGCTGGGTAGTCCCGGTTCCCTTTTTTAAAAATTGGGACGACCTCAGCGCCCATCCAGGATTCAGGGGGAGTGGCACCAAGGTAGGTAGCATTAAGCAGGGCGGCGATAAGAGTCCCCCATTCCGACGAGTTAAGTCGAAGCAGATCCCCCGGTAAACCATCCGGACCTGCAGCTTTGTTAGGGACAAGAGTTTTGATGGCATTCTACACCTCTTTGGCAGTGAATGCCATATCCTCTTCCTCAACCCAGGGGGACCCGTTACTGGGAGTTCGAATGGTTCAAGGGGGGCTGGCCCATCTTCCAGTGATAGTGTAAAGGCGAGCAAAATGCTCAAACCATGACCCCTCGGTGATATTGCAAGTTATGAGCAAGTCAGTGGGCCTATTCTTACATCTTACTAAGTCCCAAAAACCCCTAGAATCTCTCGCTGCACTGGCTACTTTCAGATCGCACCAGAACTGATTTTCCCACTCCTTCCTGGCTTCACTAATCGCAACCCTGTACCTCTTCCTAGCAATACCAATCGACCCAGTCTCCTTGGTTTTAACTGCGTTAATTAGATCCTTTTTTGCCTTCCTCAGGGGGTAGAATACCAGCCTGGGTTGCCCTCAGGACGCCCCTGCTTGCCTGCTCTGCCACCTCAACTATCTATAATAAAAAGATCCCCTAAAGTTTTGGTGGTAAGGCAAAAAAGAGATGATATCTCCTGGGGATTCATGCTAGTAAGCTGCAGCCTATTTGCGGTTTCAACCATGGTTAACCCAATTTCGAAGACCTTCTCCTCATTGATGGCAACCTTGGTCCATTTTAGGCGTCTCCCACAATTCGTGGGGCAGACCAGATTTGTCGACCTCGAGACGCGAGGCCCCTGGCTAGCTTTATTTGCCCTCCATAAGGTGGTTAGGGATAGAATGAGTGGATTATGGTCACTGTCCACAGATGGCTAAACCGCCATGCCCAGCAGGTAGGTCCAAAGCTTAAAGTCCAGCAAGATGTAATCAATTCTGGATGAGTGACCAATCCTGTTGTACGTGTGAGCGCCATCAGGGTCAGAGACTGTTCTCTTATTAGTTGCCCTTAGCCCAAATTCCAGTGTGAGGGCGTTTAATTGCACCACCCGCTTGGACCACCGCTTGATTGGTGCTGCGGTTAGAGGTGGGATTCCTCTCCTGCTATCCTCGTCTAGGGTTCCCAAAATATCATCTGCTGCCAGGGGCTCATAAGAGCAATTAAAGTCACCGGCAAGCAAAAGATGACAGTTAGGGCTACAGGTTCTAAGTTAGTCTTCGAGGGCCGCCAGTGTCGGGGATGCCAGGCCCCCATTGGGACCTCTTACATATATATTGAAAATTTCTAGGATGCAGCCACTATAGGGCCCTCTCATAGCAATTCTCTGGAGGTCGGGAGTCCTAGTATCTATATAGAGAAGACAAAACCTCTGTGGAGACCTATATTTCTTTTTGCATTGAATATATTCAAGTAGTAAGTAAGAAAAGATGGCAAAGAGAGATACTTTGAAATATTATTCAAACATGAGAAATTTTATTGAACTATTTTATCATTTTTTTAAAGTTTTTTAGAGACATGTATACAAAAATATATTTCATTGTTACTGTGCAAATCAGCATTTTTACACACAGTTTATAGTCATCCTATCATTCAAAGTGCCCTCTAATAACAGTTGATCATAATGATCTAAAACACAGACTCACACATCACTCACATTTTCAAAGAAGACAAAAGGACATATCTAACAACATGAGCACATAAGAAAGAATATACAGGACATTAGACTAGTACAAGTGGTAGCTCTAAGGTGTACTTGGAAGGGTACGTATAGGAACCTAGGTGGTATGGTTCTATTGGTTATGATGAAATAAACCAGATCGTATCCAAGGCAGTGGATGTTGGGCCGACGTACGTTTCGGTGAAGATCACCTTCCTCAGGGCCGAAGACAACATACAATACAAATGAGTAATATAAAGTATTAAAAATATGAGGGCATAATACAAGATTCTGAAAAACCGAGAATAAAAATATTCTTTAAGTGTCATGATTTCTTTTACATTTTTACATCATGGTTTTAACCTATGGCATCATATATATGCACATCTATTTTTAAATTCCTGAAATTAAATAAAAGCGCATAGCTAACTACACATCTTTCTGAGTGGAGATTAGATAGACCAAAGGTGTTGTGAGTCCACATAGTGGGAAGATGAAAAGAAAGAACAAAGGCATATACCCAGTAGATCTGATTCACCCTCAGTGTTGATGCACAAATTGCCAAGAGCATGCAGTGCTTTTAAGATGTTATTATCTGGGATTGATAGGGCAAAAAGGCTTTACCTATAATATGGAGAGTCTAGGCATGTGATAGATAGTTATCTGGCCGGATTCTCTAGGGCATATGCTGAAAGAATATAGAAAAGATCTTTAGTATTTTGAGGGATGGAAAGTCATGTCTTTGATACTGAAGAGGTTGGTAGAAAATTACCTCAGTATACGTAGCACTTGTCCATAAATGTTCTTACTTAGACTCTCCATATTATAGGTAAAGCCTTTTTGCCCTATCAATCCCAGATAATAACATCTTAAAAGCACTGCATGCTCTTGGCAATTTGTGCATCAACACTGAGGGTGAATCAGATCTACTGGGTATATGCCTTTGTTCTTTCTTTTCATCTTCCCACTATGTGGACTCACAACACCTTTGGTCTATCTAATCTCCACTCAGAAAGATGTGTAGTTAGCTATGCGCTTTTATTTAATTTCCGGAATTTAAAAATAGATGTGCATATATATGATGCCATAGGTTAAAACCATGATGTAAAAATGTAAAAGAAATCATGACACTTAAAGAATATTTTTAATCTCTGTTTTTCAGAATCTTGTATTATGCCCTCATATTTTTAATACTTTATATTACTCATTTGTATTGTATGTTGTCTTCGGCCCTGAGGAAGGTGATCTTCACCGAAAACGTACGTCGGCTCAACATCCACTGACTTGGATACGATCTGGTTTATTTCATCATAACCAATAGAACCATACCACCTAGGTTCCTATACGTACCCTTCCAAGTACACCTTAGAGCTACCACTTGTACTAGTCTAATGTCCTGTATAATCTTTCTTATGTGCTCATGTTGTTAGATATGTCCTTTTGTCTTCTTTGAAAATGTGTGAGTGATGTGTGAGTCTGTGTTTTAGATCATTATGATCAACTGTTATTAGAGGGCACTTTGAATGATAGGATGACTATAAACTGTGTGTAAAAATGCTGATTTGCACAGTAACAATGAAATATATTTTTGTATACATGTCTCTAAAAAACTTTAAAAAAATGATAAAATAGTTCAATAAAATTTCTCATGTTTGAATAATATTTCAAAGTATCTCTCTTTGGCATCTTTTCTTACTTACTACTTGAATATATTCAATGCAAAAAGAAATATTGGTCTCCACAGAGGTTTTGTCTTCTCTATACTTGGTTTGTCTCCCTCCTCTGGGCCTAAAAGTACCTGGGAGAACTCTCTCTTTTCACTGTCCTAGTATCTATATGCCTAATCTAGCAGCCCAGTAATATACGGACCCAGACAAGTAGGCCACCAGAAGGGCGACCCCTACCTGAGGGAGAAACAATAGCGGGCACAAAGTAGGTTGTATACCCGACCTTATGATGTGGCTCCAAGCACCAAGTCTCCTGGAAGATACATATCCCAAAGGACTCAATGAAGGTATTCCACTCTGGTGACTCTAGGTTGCGGGAAAGGCCCGCTATGTTCCAGCTAACAATCTTTAACTCGTTGCCCCTTGCCACATACTCATCTAGATGTCGGGGCATAATCAAATTGGATTCAGGGCCAGGTTCTTTTGTTGCGGCTTCCGCCGCTACAGCTACATTTAAGTTAGTCAGGGCTAGGCCACCTAGAGCAGACGTGTGTGGAGGGCTAAGGGAAAGAAGGGTAGGAGCTTTGTTTAATCCGGAGAAGCCCATGTCCACCAGATTGGTCCTACCGCTGCTCGTGGCTGGTTTAGTGTGAGGAGGTAGGGTTCTATTCAGATTGTGGCCAGCGGGTCAATAACCCCACCATGGCCAGTAGGAGCTAGGGCCAGTGTTCTGTCGCATCAGGCTAAATGATGCAGAGTTGTAAGGGGAGTGCCCACCTCTCCTTGCCTCCCCGTGAATCCACTCACTTGGCCAAAGGGTTATTGGGCATGGATTAAAATAACTAAGATCATGGGTGCTAATACCAGAGGGACCACCACTAGATTCCAGGTTGCAAATGAACCTAGCTACCCTAGGGTCTTGAAAGTTAACCAGAATACAGTCACCTCTTAGGTCTTTAAGCCTGGTGCCTACCCAGCTAACCCTTCTCACATGCATAACCCGACCATCCAAAAAATTAGGTAAGGGTCTATTTTCCTTGAGCCAAAAAAGTGTTTCATTTTTCAGTACGTTATAAGACTCCTGCTTGCCTGATGTAAGCGGAGGTACCCCCGTTAAGAAAACAACAAACGGATGGCAGTCAGGTGGTAAATTGGCATGTTGGACTGGGATTACAGCCTTCTCGCCTTCCTGCTGGCATTTTGGGGCTGCATTCTAATTACCAGACCCAGTCATGTTGTCTCTTTTACTGTAAGCGGGGGTCTTATTCTTGGTTGGACACCCAGTGATAGAGTGGGCGGGCATTTTGGCCTTATTGGCCACTTTGCTGTTTATCCTAGGGGCTTCGGAGTGCACTTTAGCATCCGCGGCCTTCGTCCCTTCATCTGGCGGAGACCCCGGGGAGACAGACAAGTGTGCCGTCGAAGTATTTGTGTCTACCTCGATCGGTCCTTGGACTATCCCTACTGGGTTACCATGGCTAGTGGCATTCAGGGCTGTCGTCCTAGAGGCTGAATTCCCTGCCACCCCATCCTCCCTTATTTTAGTATGTAATTTAATTAAGGATTTCAGGGAGAAACAATAATCCAGGGAAGCTTGTTCGAATCTGTCCAAATGTTCGTTCAAACCTTTCAATCTTTCTAACACTGGGAGGATTAAAGATTTAATTAATTGCTCAATCTGGGCAAACAGCGTGGATTCTGCTAGGGCACCTACAGTGGGGGCAGATTGCAAGTCGTCATCCAGGTTTTCACGCGGGATATGGGGGGGGGGGGGTCCCACCTCCCGAGAAAGTACCAGGTTGTTTGCCACCAAACCCCATAACCTTCATAGCTCCACCCCCCGCTACAATTCTTCCTTAATTTTTTGTAGGGTTTAGAGCAACTACCCTTACGGGGGCTAACAATGTGTTTCCTTTTGGTAGGTACCACTCCATATCCTACCGGCAGAGCTAGCACAGACTGGGAAGTAGTAGCTACGTGGCTAATGGGTGAGGACTGATCAGCTAGGGGGCGGGGAGACTCAACGGGCTCTGGGGCTGGTAAGGAGTTTCTAGCCCCACCCTGAGCTATGGAATATAGTCTGTCCAAACTGGCCCTAACCAGTTGGTCGTCTGGGCCAGGACAGTCCTCAAACAAGGGAATAGCAACTTGCAGAGGGGAGGAGATCGATGCCAAGGGTCCCAGGGAGGAGCGTTTGTGAGCAAGCGACTCACAGGAAAGGCAGCGCTCCGTTAACGCAATCTCATTCTCTACTAGCGTGACTGCGCGAGTGATAAACTGGTCCATGGTTCTACTCACACACACGCCTCCCCCCCTCAGACTCTTCCCAGATCGTGTTGACATAATATAAGGGGAAGAGGTTTGGAGAAAAGAAGAGAAAATATATACAATAACACAACTAGTAGGACTAAGCAAGATTTATAGGGCTGGCAGTCCACATACCAAGAGTCAAGAGCCACCGGGGTAAGGTTCTTAGGGGTGTGGCCCGTCCCGTCCCCGGACGGCCACAGACGGCCCGCCTTTGCCCGGGGTTCGCCCCGGCGCGTCCCACTCGCGTCCTGCGCAGCGGTAAACTAGGCCAGATATATAGAGGGTGTGACAGGCTGGGGGCGTGGCCAACAGGGGGTGCGGACTAGGTGGTTGTGGTCGTGCAGGGACTCCTGGGAGAGCGAGTCCCTGCTACACGGCGCTCCACCCCTGCAGCAGCACTGGTTCTCCCCACCAGCAGGTCAATGCCTAGAGTCAGCGCTTGTCTGGTCACACAGCGTGACGCGGCACCCGCGAAGCGGGTGCAGCAAGAAGCTGAGCCCAACCAGGAAGGACAGGGCGAGGGTCAGAGGTCCAAGCAACAGCGGCTCCACTCCCAAAACAGCAAACGGCAAGCGGTAAGAGCCCCCATTACAGCACATCCTCTCCCCACTTTCAGGGTTAGTAGTTGGTTCTGTTTTAATGGGCGCTAAAAGGAGAACTGGGCTGGTGCAAGCATTCTCCTGACTAGATTCAGACTGATGTAGCATCATACAAGCAGGTAAAACATTGAAAGATCCAATGCTGGAGAAGTAATGTTTCTAAGTTGAGGAAGGACAAGGATTTGCTGGAGGAAGACACATGATTTGCTTGTGGAAGGACAATGATTTGCTTGTGGAAGTCCAAACCAATTTCTTCTTGGTAGAACCGTTTTATGAATTGCGTTAAAAAAACCAAAAATGAGCTGTAATGCATGCCTATTAAGAGAGGTTTGTCGGGCATAGGGTCTGGCGAAGAACAATCACAAAGCTTCTTTGGTGGTGGGAACAAACAGTGAGCATGTAGGGATCAGTTGCTTACCTTTCAGGGATAGGTTTGGTTTATAAGTGAAGAGAAGGGCGATTAAGAGAAGGAGGGACTTTTAGGTTTTCTTAAATGTTGCTGAAAGTTGTTTGTGATTTCCATGGAGGTTAACACTATTGTTAGATGTTATTAAGTATTTTAGTGGCAGTAGTTTTTGCTTAAATGTTTTTAATATTAAGACCGATGGGTGCAATAATGCAAACAGGAACAGACCCAACATATGATTAGGTTTGCAACAGTACCACAAAATCCTATACACGTCAAACAAAGAAATCTGTATTCGTATATCATCCTAGACCACTTGTAACTCAATGCTCAAACTGACCGTTTGCTGCAATTTACTTGATGTTCTGGTCACTTTGGAAACTTCTGGCACTTCAATTTGCTGAAAAAGAGAAAGGATAGCAAGTTAACATGCCAGAAGTCTGTCAGGCACATAACACATTAGACCTTTACATATCCTGTAAGAAACTTTAACCAAAATGGTACAACAACTCGTTCTATGTGAGTAAGGTTAGCAAAATCAGATACACTTGAAAGACCTGAGTCAACGGGGGGAGAGAAAGTTTAGGCTTCATTCCAAAGCAATCCTAATTAAACATGGGAAAGTGTGCTTTTTAAATCACTTTTTGCTCAGTTTCCTGAGTGTAATAAGTAGGCCTCGGCGGTAAATTCCGTTCCGTTCGTGGAATTTGGGTAATTTCGCGTTCCGCGGAGAACGTGAAATTGCCCAAAATTCTGCGTTCCGCGACTTTGTGAAATGTTTTGCTTGTTCGCGTTCTCAAATGCGTGTACGCAAGATATTTTCCCATCGAGCACGCAAACAGCAATTGCGAACAGTAAAAAAGCATCGCAAACAAACAATTCCGCGCGTTCGCAGAATTTCTGCGTGTTCGGAGATTTACCGTTTTGCGGAGATTTGCGTAACGCGATTAGGCAAATTCCACCCACCCCTAGTAATAAGTTTAAGAGAAATAATTCCATCAAGTCACCTGAATTATGCATTTGCATAAAATGAAAAAAGTGAGAAAGAAAAAGATACGAGACTTGGTAGGGAAATGGCCAACATTTTCTAATGACAGAGTTCTTATATTCTACATATATTACAAAATAAATGCAAGGTTGGTACAGATTTTATTCTAGATACATCTGTCACGATCATAAGCCACCACAGCTGTGCACGAACATTTTACATACTGCTCTTTACTAAGGTCCTCAGAACAGGATAATTAAATAATAGTTTCATTTATTAAATCCATTATAAATATAGTATTTATTTTGCGAGATCCTAGACAAAAGGCGGCAGAGCACTGTACAGGATCAAAGACAAGCATACAGTCAAAAAGTGATGGGAGAAGTAGTTTTAATTGAGAGTGGTTAATGCATTGTGATGTAGTGTTCTTTAAAGAGGCACTCTTCACCTTTCGTAAATTGACACGTTTGGTTGGTTTTGATGGATACAGGGTTGTTGGTCCAGATCCTGGGTGCACAGATTGAAAAGGCCTGCCGCTTTGTTTTGCCTTTTAATTTTAATTTTTAGACTGCAGTCTAATGGAGTCCTGGCTGTGGCAAGAACCACCAGAAATAGTGAGAGATACTGGTCGTGATGGATTTGATACAGCCAGTTTTGAAGATGGCATGGTCTGGCAAAAGAAGCCAATAGAGTTCCATGAGGATGGGCGCTGTGATAATAATTCTTCAAGCCCCTGGATAAGTAGTGCTGCAGTAATGTGTAGTATACCCTTTCAGGATGCCAGTCTGGAGTCTGTGCCATGGAGCAGAGCGTTACCACCATCCAAATGAGAGAACAAGGGCTTGAACAGCAGTTCTGATGTCCCTCTCTGGAAGATGCATAGTACAAAAAGTTGTGTTATGGGAGATGTGGGCTGCCTTTAATCATTGTAAGTATGGTCTTAAAAAACAACTGTATACAAACTGCTTTTGACTGCTGAAAAGTCAGAAGCAGTTGAAGGTACACAGGACAAGTAGCTTCTTTACATCTGAGGGCATGCCTTTTTAACGTCTGTGCAAATTTGCATAAGCCATAGTACTAGTTGTCCCCTTAGAAACTGCACCAGTCAAGGTACATAAATAACCATTTTTTGCCTACCGGCAAAAATAATTTAACTGCTGGGGATTTGCAACTGTAGTTTTGTACAAACACAATGTAAAGAGGAAAACCATGGCTGGCCAAGGAGTGTATTTTTAATGCACTTTCAAAAAAAAAAACTCAAACTTGTGACAATTAGAGCCTTTTAGATGGGAATCAAAGGTTTATTATTTGCTCAGAGTTCTATTCCTTAGCTTATTTAGGCTAGCAGACTTATGTGGATCCAATTATCTGCACCAAAGCCAGGAGGTCCAGGCCCAATTAGTTGTTCAGCAAGCCAGACTTTCCAAATTCCAAATCAATGCAGGACAAGGGGATTGTTTGGCATCTTCTGTGTAGCCAATCCAGAATGTGGTATGTCTTCGCATGACAAAAAGGAGGCCCCAAACCCTTTGAATCGCCAGATAAATTGGCCAACTCTCCATTATTACGTGCAATGAGACACTAAGTGTGAGCAGCCCGAGTCCCGCCAGGAGATGATTATTTGGGAAGGGGTGGGACGATAAGTCAGACTGGCATGGCAGCGACTGCTAAGGAGGCCTAATCCCTTCACTCCACCAGGGTTAGCCCAACCCTTAATGATCTCCACCCGTGCAAACATAACATTGTAGCAGGATCTTTTTCCGAAGTTAGACACCTCACAGATGACAAGGACTTAAGCACAGTACAGGAGATGCCACCACTGGCAGGGCCAACTGCACCCGTAACACATTCCAGATCTCCCATCGCTTGGTGCAGATGCCACCGGGCAACAGTCTAAGCGACATCAATGCTAAGAATGCACATTGCAACAGATCTCACAGCCGAAAATGAGGCCCAGGCCCCTAAGGGGTACTCACAGCATAGCACAGCCCTGCTGTGTTTAGAGGGCCTGCGATGCGAAGTTTACCCCGCCCTGCCCTCCCCCTTGTGGTGAGAGTTTTACTGTAGTATTTCAGGCTAGAGACCTCACTACTTCACTGCAAGCAGCAGAGCTGCATTGTGTTCGCTGTAGCTAAGTATCTAAATGCCGTCTGGCACTACAGAAGACAGTGTCTGAAACTGGCCCACTAATTCCGACTAGACTGGTGAAAGACTCTTTGTACATGATTGACCTTAGAACTCTTGTGTTCCCGATGTTTTAACCTTTAGCATTTTAAACTTTTAAGTCCATTTTTACCAAGGTTTTAAACTTGTATTGTATGTATCTTTTATGAAGTTCATCTTCGAAATAAAGATTGATAAAGTAAAAAGTAAAAAGCATGTGCATATACAACAACTTCTGGTCGGATTCCTTCCATTTCAGGCTGCACCAGTCTCACGCAGGATGATCGAGACTTGAGGATTCGGACTCAAATTGTTTGGAATTTTCCCAGCTACCAGGCTACAAGCTCTGCTCATTTTCACTGTCACAGGGAACGCAACCGATAAAGACCATAGATAGGATATCTGCACCCTCTGTACTACAGACCCAAAGATCTATCATGCTTTGTCTCATCTGGTTACGGAGAATGCAAATAAACACACAGAAGTTAATCTTCAACACAATAGCAGTTGGCTAGATGAGAAGCATTGCATTAAGACAATATTTCAAAAGCCAAGACACAAAGATAGCTCACAAGTGTGCTTCAAAAACACTCACCATCTCTAAATTGCTTTTAGTCTGTTTCAATAGCTCTTCTGATAAAGTCTTCTTCAAACAAGTGCTCAGGAGAAATGCCTGCAATGGTAACAGAACAGTTCACTGCTCACATTATACAACACAAGTGGCTTGAAAGTAAACTATAAAATTGAATAATTTGACTTCAGGTATGTAATTGCAGAGAAGGGATGAGGGAGGATGGGTGGCAAACAAGTTAAAAGGAAGGCTTCTTATCTCAGTAGGTGAGTGACTGCAACCCATTTGTTTCAATAGACTCAAGTGCTGAGTTTAACAATTAAATTAGCTAAAAATCAACCAAACATTTATAAAGCGTGGCAAATCACCTGTGAGAGTATTGATAAGCTGGTGTTTTACAGAAAAATCTGATGGGTCACTCATGAAGTTTCCAATAATTACTGTACTGTAAAGTCCTGTTTACTTAATCAGTCTTCCAGTTATTTCACCTCCCTGTCAGGCCCGGATATTTTTGCATACTACAGTGCAAACTGATTAAAACTAAGCATAATAAAACTGGCCCAATACGAAGAAGTCTGACTTCTGGATCGCAAATACAGAAAAGGAGAAGGGAGGAAAAGTATTAAATCCAATAAGAACAAGAATTTGCAATGCAAATCGGTCTCGCCTTTGAGACCTGCAATGTTTTTAACTGTGCAGCACATTAACCTGGGTGCGGAAACATCTACTGTTCTTTAACATGGAGGGAAAGTAAGCACCAAACTACGTGACACGCAAGATATTGGAACACATGGAGAGATATATTGCCTTTCAGCTGGAAGTGGTATAGTCCAAAGCTCTATTTTTGATATAAAGTCAGAGCCTTCGGTGGTCATATCACTGAAAATACAAGATTTAAAAAAATTATTGGCTACGAGTGCTCGTGGAAGACAATTTCTATGGACTGGAATCTAGAGAATGCTAATGTGATTCTGGTATTTTACTGATCTCTGCTTATCGTTTTCCATCGAGACAGTTAAATAGAGGTAGTTGAACAGGAAAACAAAAGTCCCTAAGCGGAAGAAGACAAGTCCTAGGGCTAATCTCCAGAGACCACAAAGTACATACATATATATATATATATATATATATATACTAAAGTATGTAAGTATATACAAAAGGTCTCGAATGCTCAACCTAAAAAGGAGAGTGCTTTATTTCAGTGCAGTCAAGTTGTGTGGCTGATCTGCTGCAGACTTCGCTATGATGACTGGTTTGACAAGGAAGTGGCGCTGTAGGGCTCGCTGTAGGAAACAATGCTGCATTTAGGAACGAGTCCAGGATTTCTAGGGTCTGGGGCAGAAAGGAAATGTACAAGGCCCCTGTAATTTACATTTAATAGAATACCACAGGAATTAATATAATTGGCTATTATTCCGCTGGCATCTTTGAGACTTTGCAAGAACCAACTTTCCTTTTGCATATTTCACTAAACCAATACAAACATAAATACCCTTAATAAAATAAGTACATATATTTAAACTTTATATAAAAGTAGAAATATATTATATTAGTTATACTGGGTGGAAACGTTTGGCCTCAGTCTCTCCAAAAGTTATGTCTTCAATCAAATGTTATCAAATTGTTTCTAGATTGGTGCATTACTATGTATGCATGTAGTATTTGAAAAGCCCAAACCTAGCCAATAGGCAGCAGAGCTGTACCGGGTCAGGGCTTAAGATAAAGTTGAAGTGCAATAGGAAGGAACTGGCTTGTGGACTGCTACTGTTCCACAATGTAATTTTTTTAACGAGATTAACTAGATTGGGGCTGTCTGGATGGATATGGGGATACTGGTCATGATGCTTGGTGCATAGAAAGGGAGAAGGCCTTTTGCCCTTGTTTTTTATCTATCGTTTCAAAGGAATCCTGCTGAGGGTGTGCCAAGATCCACTGGATTAGCTTGCCATCCAAGTTGGCAGGGGGTGCCAGACATGATGGCCTATTAGATGACAAATGCCTTTGAAGGTGGTGCGGGTTGGCAAGGGGAGCCTGTGGAAGTCTATCAGAGTGGGGTGTTGTGGTGATATTCCCCTAGACCCGAATGAGGTGTGCCGCAGCATGCTGGAATCCCTTTAGGGGGAACCAGTGTGCATTAAAATTACAATATAGTTTTCCAGATAACTGGCTGGACTGTGTTTGGAAGAGCAGCTCTGCAGGACTTCTACCTGTGACCAGGAGGGAGGCGTAAGGTCTGCTAGTCTCTCAGATAGGTGAAGGGATATCACCCAAGGAAATTCAAGAACACCTACCCTGGAAAACTAGTGCCTGCCTGCTTGCCAAGACCAGGATGGAGAGGAGAGCGCTGGAGGAAGAGAGAACCAGTGGGGGATCCTGGCGAGGGGATCCCAGTAGCGAGGCTTGAGGAGATGGCTGCTGCACCGATCGGATCATCGCCTGTGTGCAGGTTGATTTCAGTGACACCGTATGCCACAAGGGGCAGCCGTGAAGCAGGTGTGGTTGGCACACACACTGCTGCCATACTGATCGGGCCGTAGCCTGTGTGCAAAGTTAAGTCAGCAACCCTGTATGTCATAGGCACCGCTGTGAAGATTACTGGTGTAACAATAGGGCCGTACGCCCATTAGTGGAGTAAAATCAGTGACCCTGAATGCCAGAGGGTGTTGCCCTAAAGAAGTGGCAGTGCCAATTGTGCCCTTGTCTGTGTACAGAGCAAGGGTGGTGACCGCGTATGCCAGAGGGGGCCACCAGAAAGGACAAGTACTGTTGCCTGGTTCAAGCGGTTGTCGAGAGGAGAAGCCACTGTGGTGATGCGGGAGGGCAGGAGACCCCGACAGAGGATCAGCACTGTATAAGAAAAGAACCCGCACCCCTCCTTCCAGCACCACCACAAACCCATCTGTGGAAAGATTCAGAGGAACTTACTGATTTACTGGAGGAAGCTCCAGAGGAACTTACAGTCTCACTGGAGGAAGCACCATGGACGCAAAGCTGCTACCCCTACAGAGCATCGAGGGCTATTCACCAACAGCAGTTACTGTAGTTCTTCGCAGCCCACAAGCAAAGCGCTTCCATAAACTCCAGTCACGCAATTCCTGAAGGAGCAGGTAAGAATGATCGGAAGGTCCAGGGAGAACTTATTTTACCACATAGGCTTCAGGTGTTGAAACACTTTTGACTTTTACAAACATTCAGAGTGTGACTCCTGAGACTAACTACTAGTGGGGCTTAACCTCAATGTCAACCATAGTGAATGAGGAATAACCACTACTGCTTGCCTCACTCTGTACGCCATCTGTTGCGTGAGTTGTTTCGCTCAGCACTTCGACCCACCTCCCTCCGCCCGCCCTCCTTCCTTACCTCTGCCGCTTCCACTATGTGGAGCGGCCCAGAGAGGCCCGGAGAGGTCCGGTGTGGTCCACCAAAGGACGTGCTGCAGGACGGCTGCTGAGGCTTCCCCTTCCCGGTGGGAGCCATCCGAACTGGATCCCCGCTCTCGGAGGGTTGGCGGTGGGTTTACCGGAGCTGACTGCATGCTCCCTCGCCTACCCGCCTCCGCTGTGGTCGCAGAGCAGCCGGGAACTGGCCGGGCATTCCTGTTCCATTGCCTCGCTATCACTTTCACCACCGTCTGCAGCGCTGCTCTCTGGGAAGCAGTGCCTCAACCGCCCTTGGCCCTGCCCTGCTGCCATGGTTCTGGGGAACGCTCTCGCTGCTCTCTGGGAATCAGTGCCTCGACCTCCCTCGGCCCTGCCCTGCTGCCGTGGTCCTGGGGAGTGGATAGAGCGGAATTGCAGCTTTGCCATGGGAGCTCCCAGGAACATCTACTGAATGCTGAAAGCTGCGGGACAGAGTGGCAGTAGAGCAGCAGCTTCGCAGGAGACTGCTGGGCAGGGTGCACTGCAGGTTATGTTATGTTATGTTAATTTCGATTTATATAGCGCCAAATCACCGACAGGTCTCTTAGCGCTTGCTTTGGGAACCCGTCCTGGCTTTCTGTGCGAGATAACACCTACTGGGCATCCCCAAGGTGAAGACCAGGCATCCCATCGCGGTGGGGCCGTAGTGGAGATTAAGCAAGCTATTGCCAGAGTTGCAGAGTGTGAACCCATGATTCGAGTAGGCACCGAGTAGAGAATTATCGAGTCCGTGGACATTTTGAGCTCAAGACCCTGCCGCGTCAGGAATTGAACCCTGGTCCCGGGTCTGACCTCTGCATCAGGGTCTGCCTCCTCTAACCAGCGAGCCACACTTCTCAACAGGTGAGAGTGGCGAGCAGCAAGCGGGGGAGGGGTTTGCGACCCTGTGCTAGGTGAGCTTGACAGCTGTCCGTGGACGCAGGGACTCACCGCGAGTCATTTCCTCAGCGAACGACCCAGAACCCTCAGGTTACAATCTGTCACAAACTTTGGATCAAAGAGTCTTAAGCTGGGCACGGCCACCCCCCTTCACTTTGTCTTTTCCTTATCCTTATCTCCATCACGCGCAGTAGGCTCGCGCCAAGCAAGGCACCAGTGACCCACCTAACTCATTTAACCCAACAGCAACAACTCGACATTGGGACTGAAGACACAGGAGAGAGTAGTGTCCCGCAATATCGTGAGGCTGCCACCCCAGAAAAAGTAGTAACAGAACCACCTGAATCACGCAAAAAAATTACACCAACGGAAATTGGTCGTAGGAACAAAAGGAAGGGGAGGAAAAAGAAAAATACTGCTCAGGCCCAACTCCTGAATAATTGGTTACCACAGCAACCAGTGGATATGAATTTCAAAGTTACGAATAACCAAAGTTCCCCAGCTTCACTATCGGAAGAAGGCACCACAGGCGACTCTACGCAACTGCAAAAAACGGCGCAAGGAGATTCGCACTCTACCAAAAGCAAAGCAAATAGAGGCTAGCGTGCAAGTAACAGAAAGAAATAATCTCAGTAGCCAACTAGAAATACCACCAAAATTCAAAGCCCTGGAGTCCTCACATATGATAGGAGCCCCAGCCAAGCTATCACAGGTACACAATACAGAAAAGGAAAATGAGAGACTAATAACACTAGAGCTCCCGACCAGAGAACCACGTCATATATTACCGAAAAACTCACCTGCTAATTTGAGACACAGAAGAAAAAGTTTAAGATCACCAAAGCCAATTACCAACTACTAACGATAGCATTAGTAGTAATACCTTTGTCCCCGACACCTTTAGTCTACATCAGGTTGGAAGCGTTACTAGTCACTACTCTGTGCATCCGATCCAGGAACTTGCCCAAGAGGAGGAGTCTGACATGATCATCTTCACCCCCTTTACAAGTCGCTTGGCCGTACAGACATTTTAAACTGAGGGAACATACTATGACTCCTGCAAGCCATCCCAAAGTTAGCTAATACTCACAGTTCCGACCAATTGTACGTTGAGGTTTTACCAAATAATGATCTGCCAAACCCTGAAGCCTCCAAAACCAGATGGAAAACACTGGAGATAGCTAATAGAACTATTCAAGAAAGCAAAAGATTCCAAAGTTGGGGGATCACTCTAAAATCAGCGCTTAAACCACCATACTCAGCTCCATTTCTAACCACAGACAGTCTACCTACATCAGTGACTTCAGTCCTAAGGGGAGCAAGGGGCTGAACTCCAACAGCCGGTCAATCCCCCCCAAAGGAATCCTTGCCTACGAATGGAAGGCAAGGGCTACAACGCACTATTTTCTTAACGCACCCAAATTGACACAGGACGCCGTTTCCATCATCCTCTCGATTGTGCTCCAACAAAGTTAAAATCTTCACCTGGAATATTAATGGTTTAAACTCCAAGCTAAGCGACCACGATTTTCTGAGCTATCTTAAAATCATTGACATTTTACTCTAGGAGACCTGGGAAGATAAACCCTGCGACCTACAGGGCTATACCTCCAGCTTTATCCCAGCTACTAAGCGATCCACATTTGGATGCCGATCTGGAGGTTTACTCCTCCTCTTCTATAACACAAATTGGTGAATGTACCCTATAAAACACACATCACCTCTCCAAGCTGTATTCAGGCCTCAACAGATAAGTTGTTTCTTAATCAGACAGCACAGAATGTAATACTGATAAACATCTACCTACAGCCTAAACACAAACAACAAACTAACAGGAATTATTTGAAGGAGGATACAGACAAAATCATCCTGGCAGGAGACTTCAACATGCACCTTTTAGGGAATAGCCAGGAAGATGACCTTACACAGGATCTGACTGGTATATGGGGAATCCCGACTCGAGGCCCCTGGAAGGGAACCAAACCAACAAAGAATTCAAGCTATCTACTTTCAGAATTAGAGCACCTGAACTTGAGGGCAGTTAATGGCCGCTTCAAGGAAGATAATCCTCCGGCACCTACATTTCACTCACCAAAGCATCCTCCTGCCTTAATTTTACATTCACTACATTATCTATGTTTGACAGGATAGCATAGGCAACAACACACTTAGCAATCACATGCCACAAGAAATGACACTTCATTCTGCATCAACATTATTCCAGGAAGCCTACAAATCCATCGTTTCGGTAGGAACAACAAACCTCAATCGTATTAGGTGCAACTCAATAAACATAGAAACAGTAGCAGCATTAGCAAAAGAAGTGTTTAAGCAAGTACAGGACAACTTAAGTCAACCATTGACAACTTGGAAAAAATTCATCTGTGCCCTTGGCAACAAATTCCCCACCAACAAAGGCCCAAAAACGAACAAATGTAAATGATCCTCCAATTACGACAGTAAAGCGCCTAGTCTCCAAGAAACTGAAGTCAACAATAAATCAATTATTACGACAACTACGGAGAGCACCGGGAAATCAAAGTTTGCAGCAGCCTCTTCGTGACTCAAAAGCCCTTTTTTAAGAGAAGATGGGTCAGGAAAATAACCATGAATAATGACTTTTGGGCTAAATTGCTTCACAGAAAAACAGCGCCAAATTTTGGCAATCCGTAAATAAAATACATCGCCCAAATCACCACGGAATTAACTCTTACATTTCTGAAGAGGCTTGGTCAGACTTCCTCTTTAATCATTTTGACACAGATCAAATAGTCATACATCCCAAATGCTTAGGCCCTGACAGTTCCAGCCGGACCGCAAAGGAGCCAACATTACTCTGCCTACCCTCCTCTGAGGACAGCAAAAGATTAGTACTAAATCAACAACAACGGGTAACAACTGTAACCTCTGCACAAAATGCCGAACTGAGACTAAGGGAGGGGCATACCACCCAACCAACCCAACAGATAACGAAACAAATAGCAAGGGGTCGACTGGCAGGAGCCCCCGGTCCCAACGGCATTCCACCAATGCGGTTTAAAAACGACCCGGACTACTGGAGCAACGCACTTGAACCTGTTTTTAAGTATGCAGTTCGAAATTCTACAATTCCTGATTCGTGGAGAGGCTCAATTATAAGCCCAAATTTCTAAACAAGGAGCAAGGGCAGTGCCGAAAAACTATCGACTAATAACTGATCGACATTGAGGCTAAATATTTTGCAGGGCTCCTCCTAAACAATCTAACCACTTGGGCTGAAGAGAACCAAATAATACCGCTAACACAAAAAATGAACCTATTTTGAGTTGCGACCCTGTGGACTGCTTGACCCGCGCTATCACTGAGTCAAGTGCTGAAGCGGCACTTGTCCTAGTTGCTCAGGACCCATAGTACTATGGCCTTGGGACATAAGGAGTAATAGGCATCAGCGCCATGGTTGCACCCAGTAGCTCCTGCTTGTCCTGTGCCACTCTGAAATGGTTTCCGACAAGATCCATGACTGATTTGCATTTGCATAAGGCTGTCCCCTAACTGCAGTTTTACAGTGAATAAAGTAGTGGTGTGAACTCCACCCAAGTAATGACCAATTTCAAGGTTAAATCAAGCATTCCTCCCATCACATTTTGGTTTTCTCAACATAGCAAGGAAGCAAACATCTCAACAGAACTCACTGGAATTTAATCACACTTAACAAAAAATTCTTGGCTCACCTACAAAGTAAAATCTCTCACATTGGGCAGAGTTAGAAGAGTATAAAGACAATGGTGTAGAGACTATGATATAAATAAAAGCTTATAACAGATCAACTTACATGCCATCTATAAATGTTAAATCTGTCGAGTCAAGAAAAGCTACTGGTCTCATTGTATTGCTTAAACTACAATCTCTTTCAGATTCCTCAGCTACCTTCGAACACTCCAAAAAACCTCGTGATACTCGTGCTGAATTTGCCTTTAACAAGATTAAACTAGTACGGGAGAACATAAAGGCAGAAAAAAATCCTACACCGGATAACCCTTCTATGACAACTTACAAACTAGGATTATTTCAAACTCTTACACATTGATATTGATGCCACTGTTACAAGCTACTGTCCGACCAGCTTATGAACAGCCAAATTCATGACGTTTTTCCTTTTTCTCAAAACTTAACTGCTGGATTTGTTTAACTGTTATTTAGGCCAAGTTATTTTCAACACTATGAAAAAAATGGCACTGTGAAATCAGTTTAAAACAAACTGAATTTTGGCTGACCAGCTCAACATGTTTTAGCCATTTTTACTTCTACCATTCCTTAACAAATGTTTGCTGGAGCAGTTTTAACCCCTTCCATGCTGATGACGGCCAGGAGCAGTCATGGCACACAGTGCTCATGTGCTGATGATGGCTGTCATGACCGCACCGCGATCGGAATGTGCCGCACAGGCGCAGAATCGCGGCTGCGCCCAAGGGGTTAAAACCAGTTTTTCCAATCTGTTTAAGACAATCATTTGTATATCTCATTCCAAGCTAGATTCTGGTCAGGAAACAGTACAGAACTGGTGATCCTATTGGTTTTGGATGATCTTTGATACCCGATTGATATTGGGGTTGTTGGGGCACTGGTACCTTTAGACCGGTCAACGACCTTCAATATCATAAATCATTCCCTCCTGAACCAATTCTAGATGAATTGGACTAAGCTAAGCGATCAAACAGATAACATCATTTCAGACCGTGAGCAGATCACCAAGTTACCACCTTCTCACTCCACACCTAAGCAATTGAATTGTGGGGTCCCGCAGAAATCAATTCTGTTCCCACTGATATTTATTCCACTCTCCTGTAACACGTAGTGGTCAGTTTCTATATGTATGTGGATGACATTCAAGCCATATTTGGCATTCTAATCCAACTACAAATGTGAAGCTTGCTCAATAGGGAAAGACTAACCAACTACGTTACTTTAACATGTTAGCAAACGTCTTCAAAACTTTCTCAAAATAAAACCAACCAAAACTGGGGTGCTCAAACGACCAAAGCATCTCTTTCCTGGCTCACAACATGCTAGCCTGAATTTATGCAACCTTCCTCCTACAGCTCAACCTAAGGACATATTCAATCTGGGCATCATTCTCAACAGCAATCTATCTTTGAAAACAGAAGTGACAAAAGTGTTGGGTACGTGCTTTGACCAACTCATGATCTTAAAATATTATATTATACACACACACACACACACACACACACATATATATACAATCACACACTATGATTATTCTTATGTCTAATTAAGGCAATGCCATACAGACTATCATATTATAAACAAAATCATGAATTTGAATGATTTAAAATGTTTCAAGATGGCGATTACAACGAACTGTGTCAATGTCACCACTCCTTTGGTTGTTTTTACATTTTACACCATGTGACACACTATAAGCTGAAATAGTAATGGCGCTCACTGTCGTGAGCAAGGTTGTTACTGGGCAACCAAAACGAGTTGACTTTTTACTCTATCCTGTAATAAATACAATTTGGGACCCACGATTTGGAGTGGCGCTCTCTGTCTTAGAATCCTAAAAACAGGACTTGGGAAAATATATATATATATATATAGATGTTACACCCACAGCACGTGGCTCATAACAGTAATCAACGGGTTGATACAATCTAGGTTGGATTACTGGAAGGCCATTTATATAGTCGTCCCTTTAAACCCTCCTCATCAACATCAACTCATGGAATATGCTGCTGCCGGTCTCATATTCGTCACCTCAACACATATGGATATCATCATTTATAAGAATCCTGCACTGGCTACCACATAATCCTCAGTTACCTTGAAAGCCCTTATGATCATACTCAAAATCTTACATCCTACATATGAGGGGTAGGTAGAGTTTAATGGTAGAAATACGTTTTTAGTGTTCATGGATGGAGGTAGTGAGGGGTTTAGAGATCAATTGAGTTTCGGATGGTGATGGGATTTAGGGACCAGGGAAGATGGAGTTTAGGGTGGTGAGGGTTATAGGGGTCAGGAATGGGTGGAGAGCACAAGTGATAAGGGAGTTTTAAGTGCCAGGAATGGGTGGAGTTTGAGGGTGGAGAATATTTTTTTAGGGTTTTTGGCTGATAGCTGGTTTTAGTGGGCAGGGAATGTTGCCATTTAGGGTGGTGAGAAGTGTTTAGGGGTCAGAGATGGGTGGAGCTTTTTATGCAGTAAAGTATGATTAGTAAGGGATGTCATTTAAGTATCCAAAGCAACTGTTTTCAGTTCAGCAGGTCTAAATCTGCTGTAATCCGCTTGCCACCCTTGAGGAAAAAGAAAAAGCATACAATAGAACAATACGACATACAACCGGTGTCGTGCGAGGGCCAGGAGAAGTGGAGCCAGTGGTTTATCAATTGTGAAGTGTAGGACCTTGTGCAAGCACGGTAAATTGTCTCCCCTCACCACTTACTGGACAGTAAATTACAAAAATGTTGGTGCATTGGGGCTATAACCTCATAGGGTTGTGGTGCCACTGTACTTGCTACACTATTGCCAGCTATACTTCTCCTCGCCTGGTCTGATGCTGCAAGTCCCATGAGAGGAGGCTCCCTCCCTTGGGTCTCGCAGCAATGGGCCACAGCTGCAAGGCCCAGAGAATGATGGGGCTTTCCTGGCCCCTACAGCTCCGAATCATTGTTGCGAGGCACATGCTATTGGGGACCAATAGAATATATTAATGGTGCAATGGCCTCAGATGCAAGCAAAAAATGCAGGACAACCATGATTTAGGTTGTCTCTTAGCATCCAGACGTGGCACAGGGCATCTTCTGATAGTGGGGGAACTCTGGCTAGATCTTATCGCCACTGTCAAGACCGAGCGATGTCAAAACTTCTGCACGTCAGTTACTGTGAAAACTCTCTCCAGGAGATAGTTTCTGGCTGGAGTGGAGCCAGGGACTCATGTAAGTTTTATCACATGTGCCTCTCCTGTCCAGAGTTTGGAAGAAAATCAGGAGAGTTCACACCAAATCATCCTTGTGGCTCCAGTTTGGGATAGAAGAGTAGTACCCGGAACCTCTGGACAGTAGCGCCTGTCATTGATCAGGTTGCCACTTCATGATGATCAACTGTTGTAGCAGCAGGGCAGGGTTCTTCATCCGAACCTGCACAATCTACACATTTGTGTGTGGGATTGAGTGGAGGCAATTGACAGCATTCAGCCTACCGCCCACGGTTGTGGATGTCATTGTTGCTGCCGAGTGTCCGTCTACAATGTCCATTTATGTGGGGTGCTAGCCTGGTGAGGAGTCCACAAAACAGATCCTTTACAAGCCAAACTGTCAGATGTTTTATGGTTTGTTTTGTCTTTGGCCCAACAAGATCTTGAATTGGGCGTTATTTAAGGTTATTTATTGCCCCTTTTGGCCTTTTTGCTTTTGCCGGTCTAACCGTCCTTGTTCCAATCAACTGATGGGAGTTGTGATGAGTGTTATTAAAGGTTTAACAAACCATCCCTTCTAAACCATTGCGATCACACAGTAGGACCTTAACTTTGTCTTGACATTGCTCATGTTTGCTCCCTTAAGGTTATGCACAGCTGCTTGTTGAGTCTGCTGACCTTAAAGACTGCCTTCTTCATTGCGATCACTTCAGCTCATCGTGTGACTGAACGCCTGGCTCCATCGGTACAACTGCCCTATAGTATCTTTTTACTGGATAAACTGGTGCTAAGGTCTTGTGCAATCTTCTTGCTGAAAGTTAGCTCCTTTTCACATTGGGCTATCCATAACTATCCGTGTTCTATGCGTGGGCAATCCATAATTCTGTTCGTGTTTGAGAACTCAAACGGGCAGAAGTTTGACACTGCACATATGACAGTAGCAAAAAGATCTAGCCAGGGTATACCCATATTCGAAGATGCCCTGTGCCACTTGAAGATGCAGATGCCACTCGCGATCCACTACACATCGGCTAAACTTGTCTGCCCTGGTATTCAATAGATCTTGCCAGGTGGCTCATGATCAGGAATATTCCTTGATGCTCCAGCCAACTCCATAGGGATAGCGGCTTTTGGCACAGTACCTACAACCTTGCACTGCCATGCTTTTTGTAGTACCACATTGCCTGCAACTCAAGTAGACATATAGAGCAGGGTTTCCATCAGAGACTAGAGATCTCTAATCTCTACCTCCCCCAGAGGATTTAGCCAACCTAGCAATGACGCATCAATCACCATTGCCAGCTGTGGGTGTGAAATGAAGACCGCCAAAACATGGTTGGTATTAGAGAGGTTTCCTTGGAGCTGGAACTACTGGGACTTAAGACTCCACTGCAGAATCTGCATAGACCACCTGGCGTAGTCAACAAGCAGGAGGCTACAGGCCAAGAGGCCTCAGAGCCGCTCTCACCGAGATCCAGCATTGAGGCTGAGACATCCGGATCATAGCCCGAATGTTCCTGACTTGTTGCAATGGAGAGAAGGCCCTGAACTGCAGCAGGACCTAAACAGCTACTATTAAAAGAAAGCCTCTCCAACGGAGTCAGGTGTAACTTCGGCTCGTTGAATGAGAACCCAAATAATGTCAGGTTTGCGGTCATCTGAGGAAGGGGCACGATGGACTGTGGCGAGCCAGTCGTCAACAGCCATCATCGAGTTTGAGGAAAACTGGCATCCAGACCTCCAAATATGGGTGTAGACCACTGACATCACTTTTGTGTACACCCAAGGGGCAATGGTGAGGCCGAACAGGTAGGGCAAACTGAAAATGCTCCTGGCCTACCTTGAACTGCAGGTACACATCTGTGGGACTGCATAGCTGGTATATGAAAATATGAGCCGTGCAGGTCCAAGGCCAACATCCAGTCGCCCAGATCAAAGACCGAAAAAACCAGGGCAAGCATGATCATTCTGAATGGGTCCCCCAAAGGGTGAACAGCTAAGAAGGGCCAAAACAGTCCATCCTTCTTCGGCACAAGGACTTTGTGAAAGTAACAATTCATCCCTATTTCAGAGTCCAGAAGCCTCTCACAGGTCCCTTTGGAGAGTAAAGTTCACACCTCTTGCATTAGAATTAACAGGTGCTCTTCAGAAACCCAGTCTGGTATAGGAGAGAGGGTAAATACGGCAGAAAGAATGTGTAGGATATAACCATGCTGAACAATCTGGATGACCCATCTGTCATGTGATGCATTGCCACCCTGTGAGAAAGTTCTGGATTCAGCAACCCACTGGGTGGCTGTTCGCCGCAAAGGGGAAGCTACATCTGCTTTGAGTCTGTCATAGTAAAGGAGAGGTTCTAGGTGGACTGATGGCCCGGATGACCTGTGCGCTGCCTGTCCGATCCATGTCCTCAGCCACAAAAAGACTGCTGTGATTTCAGAGTAGCCTCAGAATTTCCTGAACTAGTTAGGAAACTGTCTGAGGAACAGTGTGCTATGGCCATACTCACTTTAAAATGCCCTATGGCAGAATCAGCTTGGTCGCTCAGGTGTGAGCCATCGATAGGTGTATCCATAAAGGAGGCCTGTATGTCTCCTTAGAACCGTTTGGACCACATCCATATTTGACGATGGAGCACGACACTGATGCCAACCACCTGGCAAAGAAAATCAAAAGTACCAAGTCACGCAAAAAACATGTATTTGGTTGCGCTCTGACTATCTTAAATGCCTGGAGGCAAGGAGGCTCCAAGTTTTTCCAGGACCACTGGCAAGATCTTGTTGCCCATGTCCCTCAGAGTATGTGTAGATCAGACCAATAAACCACAATGCTAGGCTAGCCAAGGAGAACTCCTCAATCTTCTTTGACTTCCTATCGTGGTTGCGGCAGGGGGGGGGGCAGACTTAATTGGTGTTCACTTTGCTGGTGGAAGCCTGGGCCACCAGACTCTAGAGCAGGCTATTGGGTAAGGAAATCAGGGTCGCCAGGAGCTGGGCTATGGCACCTTTTCCAATGGTGGGCGCAAACAAGGCTATCCTCAAGAGCTGAATGGCGCCACTTAGAGGCAATCACGAGTATTTTGCTTGGTGTCCGTACCCCTTTCTCTTTACAACCTGAAGGTATTGCATTGTTTTATAATTGCATTTATAAAGTACTTTTTTCCTTTTGTGAGGCAATGATGAGTTTTGTGGACGGTTACTAGATTCTTTGTGGTGAACATGCTTGGTTTTAAGAGTATTGTTAGTACAGTGGCCTATGTGGTGGGAGTTTCTGTGCCCTGCATGAAGGCTAGACATATTTGTGATGTCAATAACATGGTTCAGTCGACGCTGGCTGTGCTGTGTGCCCACTCAGTAACCAGAACTATTATGTATGGTGCAAATAGGCTTTCTTATAACGTAGGCCATTCCTCACACGTAACAAATCACCTTGTAATGCACCAGTTGTAACTGCAGTTATTCCTCAAAGTTTTTCCTGTGCTAGCCAGCATCATCGCTGAAGCAGTGAATGCACTAGTTTACTTTCAGGTGTTTGTAAAGCTTTAAATGTGACTTAACTAATTATTTGTATTTTTTGTCAAGTAGGTGTGCACAACCCAGATGCCGCTGTTGTGTTCTGGGCTTCTATTAGTACATATTTTATGCTATATTTATAAGTGCCAAATAAACAACACAATTGCCAATACTGAACATCACTTAAACCTTTCTGATATGACCTAAATGAACAAAAACATACCGGTCAGTTTTTATAAATTACGTCTCTAGTTTGTTTATTCTTTTATTTCACTAGTCAGACTTTTTTCAATTAAAGATTTTTTGTGCATAAACGAAAGAATTTACAAAGACATGCAAAATGTTGCAATTACATACAAGATATTTACAAATTTACAACACATTCATTCCAAACTTTTGGCCAAGACATCCATCCAACACTCAATCTAAAAACATACATACCACATAAACAAATGAAGCCTTTTGTCAACGCTATTTAGTTATGCTAATCAATAAATCCAAATTTTCTTATTTGTAAATGTTCTTTTAACAGGGACTATAGAATATAGATTGTGTGCAAAGTCCAGCTCCACTTTCACACGGAGCTGGACTTTGCACACAACAGCTAATGTTTGCCCCCGTTTGTCCACAGAGTGCCTAAAGGATAAGGACTCTGCCGAATTAACTGACTTTCTGAGCCACGCTACACAGAGCCATGGTGCTCACGCTTCTCCATACGTCTTGAGAGTGATCTGTGTCCACAATATCCAACCCATAATAAGGGAAGTCATTTCTGCTTTTGAGAAGAAATCTTTTGTCCTGATGAGAACCCCGCATTTGGGGGTTCGAAACAAGTCGACCTTACCTGGCCTACTGTCAATGAAAAACAACTAGAAGGACTGTGTTAGGAGCTAAAGATTTGCCTGTAATCTATATCCCTGTTAAAAGAACATTTACAAATAAGAACATTTGGATTTATTGATTAGCATAACTAAACAGCGTTGACAAAAGGCTTCATTTGTTTATGTGGTATGTGTGTTTTTAGATTGAGTGTTGGATGGATGTCTTGGCCAAAAGTTTGGAATGAATGTGTTGTAAATTTGTAAAGATCTTGTATGTAATTGCAACATTTTGCATGTCTTTTTAAATTCTTTCGTTTATGCACAAAAAATCTTTAATTGAAAAAAGAAAAAAAGTCTGACTAGTGAAATAAAAGAATAAATAAACTAGAGACTTAATTTATAAAACGGACCGGGATGTTTTTGTTCATTTAGGTCATATCAGAAAGGTTTAAGTGATGTTCAGTATTGGCAATTGTGCTATTTATTTGATATTTTTGGCTTAGCCTTACTGGTTAGAAGTCAAGACCCTGTGTTTTTCTCATATTTATAAGTGCACCAGTATTCTATACACCTGGGCTTCCATATACTCCGGAAAGATTCACTTCCCTGCCTTCTCTTATATTTCAACATGTGAGAAACTGGAAAAGGAGTGGAAAGTGTGAATGCGGTCTGTCGATGTGTACTTTTTCCAAAATGTCACAGGGTAGTAAAGATTTTGTAGGCATGAGGCCTTAAGTCAGACCCCGCAGCATGAGGCTCATAGTCAGGGCTCCACAGACAGGAGTCCTCACTGGGAATAGGTTCAAATGGGAAGTACAGAAACAGCACAATACTAGAAGTATTTAATTTTTTAGTGAGTATATTCACCACTGGACAAACTCATAGGTGAAGAGTTTTCTTGATATGGTTTAACTTTAGCCTTTTTTTAATAATAATAAAACATTGTCAGATCAGTAATTAAATTCTATATCACAGTCGCCACTCATAATAGTCAACTTACGTTACCATCGAGAATGTGGGTTGTACCAGGAGGCTTCAAATCTGCCGTACATCCCTGGATCATTATGGTAGTGTAAATTGGTACAGAACCCGAGGCAACAGAAAACGAAATGTGCAGATGCCAGTTTTGTTTTTTTATTGAAGAGTTCCCCCCCCCTTTTTCCCCCCTTTAAAACATGTGCAGATGCCAGTTTTGAACATTAGTATTTACCGAAAACGCTATGACCAACCTGCTTAGTGTAAATGGTGATCCACTTCCAACTGCCTGCAAGATTGTACTCAAATTTTAGCTCCATTTTCTCGTCATCTGTTCGCCCTCCATGTACAGCTCCCTACAGTGAGGAAAGAATAAAGAAATCATTAATGAGACTTGCACAAGATTGCATAATGTGGTCAAGGGAGGGTTACACTTTGACCAGTCTTACTTGATCCTTATTTGGCCAAATAGTCACTGTGTTGCAAGAATACTCTATATTTACATTAACATTTTCTAAAAATCAGCTGAATACTCAACAGTAAGTATACCACAGTAATACACTACATACTTCCTCAGATACTATGGTAGGAAGAGAACCCAAGATCCCTACCGTGATGTCCTAACCAAGCTCGTATATTAACCCTTGGTTATGGAGACAGTGAGACTATTCAAAGACTTGTCATTAAAACTGTTGTGGTATATTTAGTGGTACAATCAGAAAAGAGGCTAGATCAGATCCTTGCTAATGCATACCGTTAAGTAATGTTCGCAACAAAGAGTACTTTTTAAGTGATTAATTGAGAAGTAGGAACAGCGACAGCACAGCTCCTGGCACACGTCCTCTCTTCTTCTGCCCAGCTCCTCTGTCCGTTCTGTACAATCCAGAACCTTGGACACAGCAGTTGGCCTTACAAATGTGAACAAGGGGAGCATGTGCACACAAAATATAATTAATAAACTAAAAAGGGAACAATCCTAATCTATTAAATACGAAATCCTATATATAATACAGTAATACACAACACATCTTCCCCCCTAAAACAAAACAAAAAACAAACTAGTATTAATTGACACACTCAAAATCTGACGTCCATTTGGGTCTTTTGCAAACTCTTCTATTGCATCCTTCTACCTCATTAGTATTATTCAATACACTGTCACTTACATCTTTCCTCCCAAACACTTGAGCTTCATTATTTGGCTCTAACTCAGAATGAAAATCCAAATGTTCTTCAGGAACCACATCCCCACTGTTGGACACAAGACTAGGACCTGAATCTCTGCTACCAGAGGCACAGATTAGAGTGGATCCTGCATTATCTAACACAACAGCATTATCCTTCCTACTAACCACACCAGACCCATCCACACACTCCACGGCTTTATCAACTAAGCTCCCAATATCATCTACATCCTCAAAATCCAAATCAGGACTGTTAGAACCACCAACATTTCCGGTATACATATTATGATCTTCCTTGAGAATTATAATTCTTTTAAGATTCCATACTTTCCAGTCATTAAGACGGGACAGCGTTGCGTAAAACATCACACACTTGTAGAGGTTCAGAAAATAGACTATTGCCCTTCTTAACCAGCCAAGGAAACTTCACTTCAACCCAATCACCCTTAGCAATCATAACATTATTATATTCTCTTTTACCATCATAAGCTTCTTTATACTTCCGGTGCTTTTCCACAATTTTCTCCGTCACTTCTTCAATAGGTACCTTAAACTCTGTACTTTTTAAAAGCCACTTCGGATTGCATTTGGTCCTGGCACTCTTTCCTCTCATTACTTTAAAAGAGAATACCTCCAAAGCCTCATGAAGGATGGTCCTAGAAGTCCAAACCACTTTTTGAACCTGAATCTTCCAGTCTACTCCATACTGAGTTGCCATCTGTATAGCAGCTTTCTGTACTCTGTTGACCCTCTCAATCATGCCATTGTCACTGGGATTGTACAGAGAGGTGGTTCTGTGTTTGACACCTACTGTTTTTAAATAATCCTTTGCCACATTAGATGCAAATTGAACTCCATTATCACTAACCAATTGGACAGATAAACTTTCGTCCACAAAGGTGTCATCAATACATCGCAACACCTCTGCAGAATTAATACGATCTACCACTTTTACAACTAGCCATCTACAAAAAAATATCAATCAGAAATAATATAATTGGATGGAGAACCTACTGGACCCATAATGTCCACAGCCACAGATTGCCAAGGTTTTTTGGGAATAATCGGCTCGCACATGTTAGGTCTCAGATGTTTTGAGAGATTTGTCTGCATTAGCACACCACAGACAATTCCTCACTAAACTTTCTGCATGCAAATCCATTTCGGGCCACCAATGCCACTTTTCTGCTCTGTTTGGTCTTTACAATCCCTAAATGACCTTCATGACACTTTTTAATAACATTATCTCTTAGGATAGATGGATGAATAACTTTCTCAACCCTAAAGACCATGCCATAATTCATTTCTGATTTCCCAAAAACCTTTGCACTGGTCATCCATACAGCTCCTTTGAGGCCAGCCAAGTTCAACAAGAACAATAATTTGCTGAAGAACATGGTCTTCTGGATATTCCTTCTTCCACGTCTCTTCCTCAAAACTAGGTGCACCTTGGCCGTGTACAAATGCAAAATGCAAATCCTTCCATTCATCCTTACCACACTCCTGTATTTGTGTAGGCATACAGGAAAAAAAAAAAAAAATCAGTAAACACATTGTCCCCCTGGAACATACACCACTGCATAAATAATATCTTGCAAACGCATGGACAGCCTCGCAGATGCGTCAAAGAGTCCTTCCGTGGTTAACGACTTGACCAAGGGTTTGTGGTCACTGCGCACCGTCCGTGCTTTACCCCATACAAATGATCAAAAGTGCTCCAAGGCCTTCACAGATGCCAGAGTTTCCTTCTCGATAACGGACAATTTTTTTCTGTTGGAGAGAATGCATGTGACGCATACACAATTATTGACTCTTTTCCATCCCTGTCCACATGCGAAAGACCTACAACAGAACAAGTCCCTATATTTCCAAGATGGAAGAAAAACCTTTTTATGCATCCACTTACATCACATTTTGACAAAAATCAATGCGAGTTCCTAGATATATTTAAACATAATGGGATACAACAGGTAGAACTATTCACAAAAAAACGGATAGGAACACTATGCTGTACGCCGCCTGCATCAGAAATTTTGTGATCTCTCTCTGTACTCGGAGGACACCAGTTCACTCCAAACGCAACATTGGGTCGTTTGGAATCCATTTATACGACTACTGTTGAGTACAATACTCTCTTCCTGACTTTTAAGGATCGGCTAATGATTAACGCATACTAATGGAGATTACTTTGGAAACGTGGAACTTCTTTTAAATATATAAGAGTGAATGCCGAGGACAGTTTAAGGCACACCCTCTATAACTACATTATAATCTATTC
This sequence comes from Lissotriton vulgaris, assembly GCF_964263255.1. Taxonomy (NCBI): domain Eukaryota; kingdom Metazoa; phylum Chordata; class Amphibia; order Caudata; family Salamandridae; genus Lissotriton; species Lissotriton vulgaris. Next base: position 1,754,177,235 of record NC_141691.1, read on the forward strand.
TTGACATATGCCCTGACGAAGTCTTTTGGTCACCAGACCAAGACGAAACACGTGTTGGTAGCGGCTAATGTATGTTCTCTTGGTGAAGACTAGATTTGCTTAAGAATTGGAAAATAAATGAAGATACTCTGACTCATTGAATTTAATAATTGGACTTTGATACTGTTGAACTTTTAGCTCAGGATATACCACTTGTTTTTTAGGAACACTATGCTCCACTACACCAGTCATCACCCCCCATGCCAGAAAGACAATATCCCTTTCGGGCAATTTTTAAGACTAAAGCGTAACTGTACACAAAATAAAGATTTTGAGAGACATGCAAAGATCCTAACTGAGAAATTTGTTAATAGAGGATACCCGAAACGCATGGTAAAACATGCATATAAAAGAGCTAAATATTATAACAGGGATAACCTCTTCTAGGAGAAACAGAGGCAAGATCAAAAAGAGAAACCTCTGATTTTTGTTAATAAATTACAGTGCAATAAGTAGCAAAGTAAAGAATATAATAAATAGGAATTGGCATATACTCCCAAAACCTATGTTTGCGTTCAGACGAAATCAAACAATTAGAAATAGTCTAGTACACACATAGAGAAGAAGCCGAAAAATCACAACCAAGCATAAACAATGCGCCTCTCCCAACAGGGACTTTTCCTTGTGGGAACTGTTCTAATTGTGAGAATGTCCTTAAAGGGGATTGCATCAACCACAACAACACGACACATAGTTAAATCTTTCATTAATTGTAGGTCAAAAAATATGATATACTTTATCAGATGCCCCTGCAACCTAGTCTATATAGAGGAAACCTCTCGTGCGGATCAATGAACATAAATCTGCCATTCGTACCAATAAAAGAGGGGCACCACTAACAGAACACTGGCAGGAAGCGCGCCACACAATTAATGATCTCACTTGGTGTGGTCTAGAAATCATTCAGTTGAACAATAGAGGTGGTAACCAAGACTTGAAAAGGAAGAAACGGGAGCAATTTTTTATGTCCCGGTTTAACTCAGTAAGAAAAGGCCTAAATAATAGAGAATATTGGAAACGCATTCTATAAATTCTGCTGACTTGCCCAAGACGATTAAGAGCTGATAACCCTTGTAGGATCCAAACCAGGAGACTTTACTGCTGGATATAGTGAATTATTGATTAAGCTATCAAATACCCTCTCCGTAAATTGGTTAACATTCATAATGAGCATATACATGACTAAAGTAGATTGCAGTGGAATAGTACCCACTTTTGTTTCTTGTGTAATCAAAGATAATAATAAAGTTGGCTGAAATGAATTTTAAAAAAAGTTTTCCGACATAACTAAAGTAGACAGCAGTGGATTATTACCCACTTTTGGTTTTTATGTAATCGAAGACAACCATAATGTTGGCTGAAATTGATTTTAAATAAGTGTTTGTCATTAGAATGCGTGTCTAAATAGAAAACTACCATAGTAGTTCTTAGTACCACCGTAATAACGAGAGACTTAACACGAGATGTTAGCCGATTTATATTTTTTTCCCGGTAATACGTCACTCAGGGTAAGTGTACCTAGATAGTGAAGATATGACAACTATATTATAAATTAAATGCCCATGAGAGTTGCTAAAACATTTATGTTAATATCCTAGTTTATTACTTTTTTTCGGGCTTAAACAAGAAAATACACGAGTTGTCCTATCACCAACTTAATAGAAATAACATCCAGGGTGAGAGGTAGTAGCTTCATATATGGACAGGGCAAACAGGAGAGTCGCCCAAATAAATATAAATATGAAGACGTGAGAGCCGCTCAAATAAATATAAATGATAGGACATTAAACTACTAGAGTAGTTTTTAGGAAACGTCGCTCCGGAACGGACGTGACCATGCGGGTAACACACGCCCTAAATCTCGCGGGTTTTATACGATAATATAGCCCGCGGTTTTTGTAGCTATAAGGACACCACTTTTCTACAGCGAATGAACGAGTGACAAGCGGAGCAGGGAGGCCGGTTCTACTAATATAGGTAAGTGATTGGCAGCTACCACCTTGCGCTGTGAGCGATAGAATAGTTATACGGTCGTACTTTAGGCACCGTAACAGAGTGCTAAAATACTTCAAGATAATGCAGAATAAAGATAGATTTAATGACCATTAGAATAGAAAAATTGCATTAGAGGGGGCGCGGTGTACGTAACAAAACAGACCAGTATAACACATGATGGATTGCCCATCTAAAGAGAAACACGAGACACTACAACCAGCACTCTAGAACCGGGCGCCGCAATTGTAAATAAACTACCTAACAAGTTTAAGCGCAGCTCGTGATATACCTTTTTTAAGAATAATGCACGGAAACAATGCATGAAAACATGCACTATGCCATCTATATATCAATATGCATAAATGTAAATGTGTGTGTCTTGTAAAGCGCACTGCTACCCGGAGGCGTCCTGGCGCTATAGACCGCTGGCAAACCCGTCCTGGCTTTCCCTGTGAGATGTTCCCTCCTGGGTATCTCCAAGGTGAAACCAGGCATCCCCGGCGTTTGTGGGGGGCCGTTGTGGAGATGAGGCAAGCTAATGCCCAGAGTTGCCGAGTGTGATCCCTGGTTAGAGTAGGCACCGAGGCGACAATTATCGAGTCCACTGACCCTGGTTCACGACCCTGCCGCGTCGGGAATTGAACCCTGGTCCCGGCCAGTCCTCTGCTTCCGGGTCTGCCGCCTCTAACCAGTGAGCAAGGGTGGTCTAGTCATGTATCCGCTATTGGCAGCACTCAATAGGAACTCGAGAGGTTCTGCTGACTTTCTTGCAGAGATAAAAAGATAAATGAATACACAGTGTCCTTAGAGATAGATGGTGACATTATTTACATAAACCAGCAATCCTCTAATAATGGATCAATCTGAAGCATAAATTAAAACTAAAGAGATAAGTTTAGTTTCCACACGAATGAATCTAATTCAGTGAATCTTGTTCCCTATAGTTGGTCAATTTAAATACACTACCTATAGAAGACGAAACAGAAACAGGAACATAGCGCGATTATCAGGAAATCCAGTCACGCGCACCTCCAAAGGCCAAAATCCGTAATAGCGGGTAAGTTGATTCTAAGTTATTCGTAAACCAATTAGATAGAAAATAACTAGAGCCTTAAAACAAAACGTATCCATTTAAATTTATCCGTTTTCATACAGCCACGAATTATAAAACAACAGACCTCGGTGGCTCCCTTGCCCTCAAAGAGAACTCATACATCAGGAAATTTTAAGGTAACCACCCCAAACCAAATAGATGGATAGAGCATAACATGCCAGTAATAACTATTAATGGGCTAGATAATATATTGAAAAATCCAATTATGTATTTTAAAAGGGTACCTCATCCAGAAAGTGTAACCTGACTAAATCAAATTAGCAGAAGCAACTAACCTAAAGAAGAAGAAACGGTTAGAACATGACAAAAACCTCAAATTGAGTACAGAGGTTGGAAAAACTCCAGTTTTTAATAAGGTATGCGCATTAGAAATCTATACTTTTGTGACAATAAGTCAATGCTTCTCTCAAACAACTTATTGTTGATTAAAAATGGCTCCACAAAACTCAGAACCAAGAACTACCTATGTTTGAATCTAGAGAGTGCCTAAAAGTATTGTTACAACCATGTTTAGATTATGTTTAATGTAAATACTGTATGTTAGCAGAGTAAAAAAGTGTGAAAAAGAAGTACATGTTTCATGGAACTAATTGTATGTTTCTTTTATTAAATAGAACTTTGTCCTGATGGTGTTATTACAAATACCGAAACGCTGCGTCGACAACTTGTATTTTATTGTTCTTCATGTGGATTGACACATTTTTTAGCTTTTTAACTTTATTGTATGGCACTAGTTCCTTGTGCAAAATATTGTATTATATGGAATAAATTGTTCAATTTTCTTAAAATTTATTTGATTTTATTTGATTTTTCTTAATTAGTTTTTCGTATATGTCAATGTGGCACTAAGGGGTTCTTGAGTAATTAGTGGATGCATAAAAAGGTTTTTCTTCCATCTTGGAAATATAGGAACTTGTTCTGTTGTATGTTTACCTCTCCTTGTCCCTAATTGGACTTGTAAGGAGACCTCCTTGCTTTTTGGTATTTGTTACACATGCGAAAGACCACCACCCAAACCCTTATTGCTGGCATGAACAGTGACCACAATATCCAGTTCAGGATCAAAACCACTGTAGCATTAGAGATAGCATTTTTTATATCTGCACATTCTTCCTCGCATTTCTCAGACACACAAACTTTACTTTGTTTTTTAGAAGTTGTCTAATATTGAATACCTTACTGGAGAACCCTTTCAAAAATTTCACATAAAATTCTACAAGACCCAAAATTGACCTAAGTTCATCCTTATTGGAAGGGTGTGGAGCATTCTGTACTGCCTCCACTAGCTTAGGTTTAGTGGTAATTCCATCACTGCACAACACAGGACCTAAACAGAATACAGAACGCACTGCAAATTTACACTTCCCATGTTCTGCAGTCAGACCATTATTTTCTAACACATCCACACTTCTGTTAAAACAGTGTTCCTACCTTTCCAAAAAACAAGGATGTCATCCTGAAAACACTAAATGCAGTGTAAGGCTTACTTTGCAACGCCAACTGGATCGGGTGGTATGCAGCTGATAAATTATTGGTGGAGAACCATTTAGCCCCCTAAACCAGTGCAAGAATTTCAGAAATCTTGGGAAGTGGAAAATTGTCATACACTGATTCTGGGTCTCCTTTCACCATTATTAATGAAGTGTGGAATTCCAAATCTGTATCTAAAATTGGCAAACACTTCTTAAACCAGAGATTAATCCAGATGAGTAGTCCGGAGAGAGAATAGATTTGGTTGGTTTCAGGAATTTGGTTTTTAAATTTAAGAATAGAGGGTCTCTAGGGAAACTATGTGGCTAAAAAAGGGCCTTCAGTATTAGACTGGAGAGACTAAGGTGATTCACATTTTATTCTAGATCCCAATAGTCCTGATCCAGTTTTAGTTGTTGATTAAGGGATAGCACGCTTAACAGATTTCCATAGGTGTTCTGCGGTAAGAATGGCAAGTTGAAAGGGTTTGAACATCACATTGTGTTAAAAGAGGGTGTGTGCCCTAAGATACACAAGGCCAGAATTATTCCAATTATTGCGAGAGTGGAGGAGTGGCGAAGGAGTTAGACAAATTAGTTAGTGCAGACATTATTGAACCAATTGAATCATCTGAATGGTTTTCTCCCATTGTAATCACGAGACCAAGTAATGGGAACATTTGACTCTGCATTGACAGATAATGCCCGAGCAGCTAAGGTAAATAAGTAGAAAGCCCTGTACTATTACATGCATTGACACAACGTTATCGCAACACACGTTGAGGCAAGTAATATGGCAGCCTTCTTGAAAGTATTCAAACCAAAGAAAACATTGTTTTTCTATTCTTTTAACATGGTTTGATGTGGATACTAGCTTTATCAATGACTGCAGAGTTTATAAGCTTTTAACTTCAACAGCATTGACAAAGCAGTTACCATCACGCATCACTAGGAACATCACCAAGGTTATCATGTGGCGCATAGCACACGATGGAAGAGCATGAGGTAGGATAGTGGAAGGGGACATCGAGGACATCACCATGGATATCACCCGTCAGCTGCTGTGAGCAGCATCAGGAGGAAGGGTGAGAGTGGAGAGAAGGGTGATTGTTTTCAGAAGGTGCTGTCCATGATGCCAACAGCGGAAAACCTTAGCACTTTAAATGTAAATGTGTAAAATCTATGCTTCAGGAGAGGGACAAACACAGAGAAGTGAGGAAAACCACTGGTGAAAACAAGCATTGGCATAGCCAATAGGTCTCGCCTTTGGGAACTTATACGAGATTAGCCATGCAGCACACTATCGCTTATGCAACAACATGAGCAGCCGTCATCTCCAGCACCTCTCTAGCCTGCTGTATACTGAAGCGCCTTTCTGCTTCAAAGAAAGTGATTATCTGGCAACACATACTGTGTGTAGCATGGGCGGCTCCATTCACTTTACAAAATTTGTTTTTAATTATCGCCTTCCTTCGTGCTTTATAAAAATCTCTGCGTGCTGAGGTTCCGGAGAGAGGAACCCTGAAGATATGATACTCCAGGGGGGCAAGGAGAATAAAATCCAATCTGGCACATTCCTATCGTCTCCGACTAAATCCATTTATTTATTTTTAAATGGGAAGAGAGAAGGAAGCAGGCGAAGAGGTGGGTGTCTGGGCTGCTGCGTCAAACTTCATATTTCTGGGTTTGGTGGGTGAAGGGTGGGTGATGGGGGAGGGAAAGTACAGTAGTAATCATGCACCGCAAGAAGCAAGGGTAAAGCTGGAGACAGTGCAGCATGTGCGAGAGTTGAGGAGCGGGAGCGTCTTGAAATTGCTTTGTCTCCGTTTCTGCCTGCTTCATTATGGGCACCCATTTCAAAGGAGTAGAGCTGAAGACTGCTTCAGCTCCCCGTCTCATTCTAAGATCACAATACTAGTGGGGGGAGCACATCGCATACACATTACTCCTAAAAACCGACCACACACTGCTTCTCGGTGGGGGCGGGGTGGGTGGCCTCGGAAGTGCGAACACCCTTGTAAAAAACCCTGTAAACCTATAAACAAAGTGATACCAAGCAAATCAAGTCCCCATGATATTGGGACTAATAATTAGGCCCTAAAATTAGGCAATGATATGCATAAAGCAATGTTTTTGAATCCTTGATATGATCATTGCGTTTTATGCCCCACTGATTTCATTATTTTACTTTTGCTGTAACCTAGCACTGTATTTAACAAGTGCCGAGTATTACCCCGGACAGTCTTTTTGTGTGCATTACCCTGCTGAACTGTTACAGACTGTTTTGATATAATGCATTGTGCAGCAGGGCAACAGTCACAATCCAAAACACCCCATAAACAAACCAGCAAGCCTTCAGGTGTTTCAAATACCCACCTGGAGTCAGGTATGAAAAGTACACGCACCTATTTATTTTATTTATTTATAAAATTTCTAGAGCGCACAAATACCTTCCGGTGTCTCGGCGCTAGAGTTCGTTAAGATTGCAGAGAGCTCCTACATAGCTTACTGGTTGAAAAGCCATGTTTTGATGTGCTTCCGAAATATGAGTAGGGAGGAGCTTGATCTAATATTAAGAGGGAGCTTATTCCACAATTTTGAAGCAGCAATTGTGAAGCGCTTATCGCCCCATGTTGCTTTCTTAGTGCGTGGAATATGGAGTAGCTGGGATGCCTATACTGTTTTAATGCACAACAATCACACATCAGTGGAATAGGTCACACCTGAAGCTAAAAATGGAGAGAAGAAAAATAAGGGAGGAAAATATACAAAAAAGAACATTCTGCCTTCAACCTTCCCAGGTCGATAACATAAATAAAAGAATAACAATTATAATGAAAATTAAAACATGCAAGAAAAGAGACGAGTGACAAAATGCAAACTGAACGCACTGAGAGAAACTGATTTTGGGCCTGGGACGACATTGATAATGACAGAGAAAGACCTTATGGAATCACGAGAAAACAAGCGGTAGAGTGAAACTAATTAAATGAGAGATGGTTAAAGTGAGAGAATAGAGCAAAACTGAATGGAACAGGGTGACACTGCGAGAAACAGGCAACACCTATGAATCCACAAGTTTTATACGTTTTAAGACTATTCATTCGCAGATTATGCAAGTTTTACAGAATTATGGAGCTGCATATTTGGAAAGTAAGGTAGCCGTAGACCCGAGAGTCCTATTGCGAGAAGTACGATGTGACCGCGGTAGTGGGTGGAAGGAAGTAGAGCTGCAGAGGGCCTAACCGCAAATGTTTGAATGCAGGTGTGTCGCACTCTGGAAAAGCGGCAAACTCAGCCTTTCATGCTGGCGGGGAATGGCATGGAGCTCAAGGCCCGCCTGAAATCGTCCCACAGTTACAGAGACCCCCTCCCCTGGGATGATGTGATCCAGAGCAGTAGTTTGTGCGGGGTCTGGGGGGGGGGGGGGGAACACAGACGGCTGGACTCACCGGCAGCAGGAAGCAGAACGAGGTCGGCAGCGAAAGTGAAAGCGCTGAAGTGAATGTATAGAAACGGGAATACATTCTGAAGCGCAAACCATAACTTGTGACAAGTTTCTCCTTTGGATGGAAAAGAAACCTTCTTGCATCGGTAGCCAAACCACGAAGGACGAAACGAGATGCGGGAGCTGCTGGTGTGCATGCGCGGTTGCGAGCAGCAGCATATGTTTGTGATAATCGCGCCCGGGCACGATAATTGGAAACAAATGCTGCTGCTGCATGTCATTGCAAGCATTAGGCGTGAACATGGAAAGAGCTTTTGGCCAACTGCCTGCTGTCTTTGTTAAAAAGATGCACGCAAAGGCCTAGGACAAAACCAAAAGCACACACACAAGCGTGTGCGAGCGGGAGGTGAGCTTTCTGAAAGCCCTTACATAAAGTCTAGCAGATCAGTGCATGCGCGCTGCACTAGGCTCGACCTAAAAAAGGAATGGAGTGACAAGAAAACAATCTAAACATGAGCAAGGGTTGACTGAGGAGTACTGTATACAATGCAGTCTGCGACAGACGGCAAGAGTGGTCTTTAGCGAGACCATAAAAATTGACATTTCAAGACTAGAAGGAATTTTAATCTGCTGATGACTAGCATTTAAGTAGCAGGAACTCTAACAGGCAGCAAACAAATTACTTTTTTTGGCAGGGGGGGGGCATTGTAAATAAACAAAAAGAGTGCAAGACCATAAACATTTTTAGCTAAACCCAATTCTGATCCTTAAGTGAGGATCAGTCACTCACAAGACTACATCCATCTCCCTCAGCAGAAAGCTTGAGATAGCAGACATTGCTTCTAAACAAGAGCACACATGCCTTATGAACCTCTTTCTACAAAGGTCTCACTACAACCACTGCCTATTTTCACTCCAGTAAGTAGAGTGGTACAAATAATGGAATATGCTACTTACCAGTATGCATCTGTTCTTGGCATGTAGGGCTGCTGACATTCATATCTGTGCATAGATCGCCGCCTAGTGTTGGGTCCGGATGATTGCACATTGTTGGCCTGGAAGAGTCTTCGAAGTATCACGAGATAGGTGGCTCCTCCCCTGGACTACAGTGTGCATGGGCATCCTCTCCATCCTCAGATTGTTTCGTTTGCCCTTGTGGCAGAGATGGAGTGTAATACAGTAAGTGATGACCATGCCTGAGAATGATTCTGAGTGCTACAGCTGCGACAGGCACCGGGGAGGAGGGTGGGCGATATGAATGTCAGCAGCCCTACATGCCAAAAACAGATGCATACTGGTAAGTAGCATATTCCGTTCGAGGCATGTGGGCTGCTGAATTCATATCTGTGCATAGAATAAATAGTAGTTACCTCCTTATCAGCGGTTGCCCGTGCCAGCTGCAGCAGTCTGAAAGAGAGTTCTGAGAACAGCCTGTCCTACAGCAGCTTGCTGTTTGGTAAATGCATGTATGGTGGTCCATGTGGCTGCTGTACATATATCCTCTAGAGGAATGTTACCTAGGAAAGCCATGGATGCCCCTAGCTTGCGTGTGGAATGCGCTCTTGGGGGAACTGTTAAAGTGCGTTTAGCCTTTTGATAACAGATTTGAATGCATTTAACTATCCACCTGGCTATACCTGATTTGGAAATAGGGTTGCCTTTATGTTGTGTAGAGAAATCAACAAACAGTTGTTTCGTTTTGCGAAAGTCTTTTGTCCTGTCGATGTAATACAGGAGAGCTCTTTTGACATTTAAGGTGTGCAGTGCCCTGTCTGCCACTGAGTCAGGGTTTGGAAAGAAAACTGGCAGTTCAATGTTTTGATTAATGTGGAACTGCAAGATTACCTTTGGCATGAACTTGGGGTTGGTGCGCAGCACCACCCTATTAGCATGAATTTGTAGGTAGGGCTCTTGAATTGTGAGGGCTTGAAGCTTGCTGACTCTTCGCAGCGATGTGATGGCTATTAGAATGGCCACTTTCCAAGTAAGAAACTGTATCTCACAAGAATGGAGAGGCTCAAAGGGGGGTCCCATGAGCCTGGTGAGAACGATATTTAGATTCCAGACAGGCGAAGGAGGGTGTCTGGGAGGGATCATTCTTTTAAGGCCCTCCAAAAAGGCTTTGATGGCAAGCACTCTGAAAAGTGAAAGGTGCTGTCTGTTCTGAAGATAAGCTGCTATAGCAGCCAAATGTATCCTGATGGAACTATACGCTAGGTTGCATTGGTACAGATGCAGTAGATAACATATGATGTTCTGCGTGGATGCATCTAGCGGATTAATGTCATTGTTGGAACAGTAAATGACAAATAGTTTCCATTTGGCTGCATAGCACGCCCTGGTTGTAGGCCGCCTTGCCTCCTTAATGATGTTCATACACTCAGGGGGCAAGTTGAGGTAGCCAAACTCTATGACCTCAGGAGCCAAATCGCTAGGCTCAATTGTTGAGGATCTGGATGCGAAATGTCTCCATGGCTCGGAGTGAGGAGGCTGGGAGTGAGGTGCAGCCGCTGGTGAGGCACCACTGAAAGTTCCTGGAACGTGGTGTACCAAGCCTGCCGTGCCCACGTTGGAGCAACCAGGATGAGCGTCAAGGAATGCTGCCACAATTTGCGCGCCACCAGCGGTATGAGTGGGGCTGGGGGAAAAGCGTACGCAAATCTGCCTGACCAGTTCATCCATATCGCATTGCCCTGAGACTGCGGTTGTGGGAACCTGGCGGCGAAGCTTTGGCATTTTGCGTTCTCTTTTGTGGCGAAGAGGTCGATCTCTGGATGACCCCACTGCTGGAAGTATGGTTGGAGCACCGAGGGGTGGATTTCCCACTCGTGCATCTGATGACTGTGCCTGCTGAGCAGGTCCGCCATCTGTGGTCTACTCCCGGGAGATGCTCCGCCATGAGGAAGATGTTCCTCTGAATGGCCCACTTCCACATGCTCTGGGCTAGGTGAGATAGCTGCGGGGAGTGTGTGCCTCCCTGTTTCTGGATGTAATACATGGCAGTCATGTTGTCCGTCCGGATCAACACGACCTTTTTGCACAGGTGCAACTTGAACGCTTTCAGTGCCATGAAGATTGCCATCAGCTCTAGCAGGTTGATATGCATCTTCTGCTGTTGTGTTGTCCATAGTTCCTGCACCGTGCAATGGAGGACATGCGCTGCCCAACCCTGGAGAGATGTGTCCGTCGTTAGCACTATCTGTGGTACAGGCTCTTGGAACGGTCGCCCCCTGCAAAGGTTTTGTGTAGTCCACCAATGCAGAGAGTTGTAAGCACGACCGGTCACCAACACTAGGTCTTTTAGATGCCCATGAGCCTGATTATTTATTATTATTATTATTTTTGGGTTTTATAGAGCGCACGGCTACCCCCGAGGGGGTTTCCCGGCGCTAACAACTAACCAGCCCAAGAATGAAAAAGTGAAAACAGAAAATTAAGAGGAGAACAGCCAAGTCTTAAGTTTGCGGCGAAAGATGGGTTCAGTGGGGACAAATCTAAGATCCAAGGGAAGGTTGTTCCAAAGTCTGGCGGCTGATACTCCAAAAGCTCTACCGCCCACTCTAGAAAGACGGAAGCGTGGCACAACCAAAAGGCGTAGACTATTGGAACGTAAGGCTCCGACAGATTGAGATAAGACAATCCGTTTTTTCAAATAGCCTGGGCCGAGGTTGTTCAAGGCTCGAAAAGCAAGTATTAAAATCTTAAAATGGATACGTCGTGCAATAGGGAGCCAGTGCAATTTTTTGCAATAAGATGCTACAGATTGACGATATGGAATGTTTCCAATCAGTCTTGCCGCAGCATTCTGCACAATCTGCAGCCGTTCAATCTGGTACAAAGGAGCACCAGCGTAGAGATTCCACTGTCGTGCCAAGCATTCTTGAAGGGGACGCATGTGCAGTCTCGCGTGCGGGACTATGAATATGCAGGATGCCATCATACCGATCAGTTGCATGAACACCTGCGCTGGGAGTGATTGTTGAGGCCTGAACCTCCGAATGAGCAGCTGCATGCTGTCGACCCTGGCAGAGTTTGGCCGCGCTGTTGCCATCAGAGTGTTCAAGGTTGGCCCTAGGTACTGTCGCACATGGGCTAGCTGCAGGTGTGACTTTGTGTAGTTGAGTGAGAACCCCAGACTGTGAAGGAGGTGAATCGTGCGCAAGATGTGGCTGGCACACTGCTGGGCTGACTTGGCCTGAACGAGCCAGTCGTCCAGGTAGGGATAGACGTGAATTTGTTGTCTGCGAAGGTGCGCAGCCACGGTCGCTAAGCACTTGGTGAACACTCTGGGGGCAGTGGTGACCCCAAAAAGCAGAACCTTGAATTGGAAATGCTGATTGTTGATGGTGAACCGGAGATATTTTTTGTGACTTGGGTGAATGGGAATGTGGAAATCTGCATCCTTGAGGTCCAGGGTCGCTAGGAAGTCGCCCTGACTGAGCAACGGCAGGACCTGCTGTAAGGTTAACATATGAAAGTGTTCTGAAAGGATGTATTGGTTGAGGGGTCTGAGGTCTAGAATGGGCCGCAGGGATCCGTCCTTTTTTGGGATTAAGAAGTACAGAGAGTACACCTCTGTACCTTGTTCTTCTGCAGGCACGAGCTCTATTGCCCCTTTTTGCAGCATGGAGATTACTTCTTGCTGCAATAAGTGCATGTGCTCTGCGGACATAGGACGGTGCCTTGGGGGTATGTTGGGGGGGGGGGTGGAGGTTAGTTCTAGACAATAGCCGTATCGGATAAGTTGTCTCACCCACCTGTCCGTGGTAATGCCTTCCCAGACTGGCAGGAACTGCTGGAGTCTTCCCCCGACAGGTGTTAGATGGTCGGGGGGCAGTGACAAGGCGTCACTGTTTGTTGGGAGCGGAGGATCTGGCGTTGTTATTGCCACGTCCTCTGCCTTTGGCGCTGTTCCCACGGTATCCACCCCTGGTATTCTTTGTGTAGGTGGATTGCAAGCTCCCTTTGGTGTACTGGGCCTGCTGTAAAGCCTGTCCTCTAGAGGCTCCCCTATTACCGGAGCGACGAAAGGAACTGCCCCGAAACTGCTGAGATTGCAGAGCCCCCATGGATTTGGCTGTCTCAGTGTCCTTTTTTATTTTCTCGAGTGTTGTGTCTACCTCGGGACCAAAAAGGAAGTCCGGGTTAACCGGCTGGTTGAGCAGAGTTGTTTGAATCTCGGGCTTGAAACCAGAGATGTGGAGCCATGAGTGACGTCTTAGCATCATACTAGTGTTTATGGCCCTAGCTGCCGTGTCTGCTGCGTCCAGTGCGCATTTGATGGACGCATTCGAAATAAATTTCCCTTCTTGTATAATCATCTCTGCTCCCTCCTTGTACATATCAGGCAGGTGTTGGAACAACTGTTCTAGTGTGTCGTAGTGCGCCCTGTCGTATCTAGCCAACAGGGCCTGTGTATTGGAAATCCTCCAAATATTAGCAGCCTGCGCTGCCACTCGCTTTCCTGACGCCTCTAGAATCTTCGATTCCTTGTCCGGAGGTGGAGCGTCACCACTAGTTTGTGAATTTGCCCTTTTGCGGGCATTGGCCACTACAAGGGAGTCCAAGGGGAACTGGCCTTTGATGTAGGTGGGGTCCACTGGAGCAGGCCTATACTTTTTCTCAATCCGTGGGTTGATAACCCTAGCTTTCGTGGGTTCTTTGAAAATGTCCGCAGCATGCTTGAGGACCCCCTTAAGCATAGGTAAAGTCTTAGTGGAACGTTCAGAGGTGGAGAAAGTGTCAAACAAGAAATCTTCGTCCACTGGTCCGCATGCATCTCCACGGCATGGTTGAGTGCTGCCCTTTCTATCAAAGTATTAAACGCCGCAGTGTCCTCTGTTGGCGATGTTTTGACGTTGTAGGACTGTGCGTCTGGTGCAGCATGTGGATCATCAGGGTCTACAGTTTGATCTACAGCCTCAGACCACTGTTGTGGCTCATCCTGATCAGTGTCAGCGTGATAAGCGAAGGCCGCTTGACCATAGTCTTCACCCATGTCCTCCTCGCTTTGTGTTGGAGAATATGCCATTTGCTGCGAATAGTCCTGAACGTGCTCGAAGAGAACTGGTGAGGTGGCCGAGTCCTTCTTCCGTTTAAGAGGAATTTTGAAACCTTCCAAGGGATGTTCAGGTGCGATCTTCCGCTTGTGGATGGTTAGCCTGCCTGATTCCGCGTCGATAAAGAGTTTTGACTGGTTGTTGTACGAGCTTTCGTGGAACACAACCCCTTCGGTGGCGGGCTTCGAAGGCGCCGACAACGTCTTGGAAGGTTTGACGCCTCTGTAGAGTTCGAGTTGCTTCGCTCGAGCCGTTGGCGGAAGACCGAACTTAATCGGAGGCTGTCCGACGGTTTTGGAGCTTGATGTTGTGGTCGATTGGAGCTGCTTCAGCGCTTGAGGAGGATACTTGCTTGATGGCGTCGACTCGAGCTCCCGGCGTGTAGCATTTCCAGCTTTCGACGAGACCTGCTGTTTCGGGTCTGCTTTGGCTTTCGGCTCGAGGTGCTTGCTGAGCAGTGGCTTGAGCCCTGAAATCTTCGGCTCGACGGCCTTCTTCGTTTGGAGGCCTTTGGCCTTGTTGCCATGTTTGAGCGTGGACGTCGACGGCGTCAAGGTGACGTGTTTGCTGGTTGAGCTCTGCTTCGACGCTCCAGTCTTCGAGGTGACAGGCACTTTCGACGCCGAAGGGTTGTCGCTAGTCTTTGATCGGACTGGCGTCGACGTCGAACCGACCACCATCTTAAGTAGTTTTGGTTTCGATTCCGGCTCCGTTGGTTTCGGTTTCGATTTAGAGGAATCGACCGATGGCTCCTTAGATGTGTTCTTAGCCTGGCTTGGACGCGGGGCTATAGAACGTGTAGAAAGATCTTTTAAAAGCGATGGCAGCGCAGATTATGCCTACTTTATCTTACGGCCTAGTCACTTGGTGTGGCAAGGAGGTGGAACTTTTAAATGATTTACAGATCAAAATTTACAAAGCGGTTTTAACCTGCCAAAATCCGCCTCAGCCTCCCAAGTTAGGCTAGAATTTGGTTTGCAAAACCAGAAGTTCCGGAGCATGAGCGGTTTCGCGAAATTCTGTTGCAAACTTAGATCTGCAGATCCAGATACATTGGACTGGCTAAGCTGGGAGGAAATTAAAAAACGGGGGGAATCTGAATCTGTGAACAATTGGGGAAGTATCTGATACTCTGCGTGGAAAAGTTAGAACTGGAAGCCGTCTGGAAATCTGGGACCGATAAGGCAAGTCTAAAAGAATTTGTTAACTCGGCAGCAAAATGGAAATCCTTTGTGGAAGACAGAGTTATTATCAAAACTTCGGCATGCTTGGACCATCATGAACTCTTTTACAACCCCAAAAATAAACTCATATTTAACATCCCACTTCAGTGGTCATCTAAAAAAGGCTTTTATAGATTATCGGATGAGGATGCATGTTACAAAGGATTTACTACCGGCGTGGAAAGCAACACACCAGACGTCCCAATGTCGCCTTTGCGGGTATAAAAACTAAACCCTCATCCACCTTTCCTGTATTTGTCCGGCCCTGACAATCCAGAGACGACTGTTATTGAAATCCATCTTCAATGTGTTAAACATTCGATCTTGCAGACACAAGTTGGATCGGAGGTACCTCCATAATTCTAGCATGCCGTGGAGTTAAATTCTTGGCAGAAGCAAGAAAACTTTTAGAACTAACAGAACAGGAGGACTCCCAGTTGGCGGGCAAAAATGGTAATTCCAACCCTCGGATTTCATGAACGCTGCCACAAACAAAACAGAGGCCGAGAGACAATTTTAGCATTTTAATAATAAAATTGTACTGTTATTTATTATGTGAATTTTGTAACAATTTTAACAAATTATGCAAATAAAACCTTTTGACTTTTTTGTCGTGTAGAAAGATCTTGGCTAAGGCCTGTCGGCGATGCCTCGACCTGAGCCGTAGGGAGCGTAATGTCCGTTATAGGCCCCGCTACTGCGGTTGGGCCTGCCTCATCACTGGAGTCGTCATCGACGGCTCCGATGGCCCCTTCATCGTCCCCTACCTCAACGGCGTCTTCTTCGTGGACGTACTCTTCAGCTTGCTCGTCCACCTCGAAGTTGGAGTCATGCTCCGACGCTGGTTCCGACTGCTCTTCAGGAACCTCTTCTTCATCTTCGGCGCCTTCTTAGTCACCGGCCTCGAAGATGTTGACCGGTTCGGGCGCCGACTGTTGCGCCGACTGCCTCGCTGCGCGTCGAAGTTTAAGCGTCTTCTTGGAGCGGAACTTCGAGCAGGCCAAACAGCTGGCCTTGTCGTGCTCGGGGGACAAACATTTATTGCACACTGGGTGCACATCGATGTGGGGGTATTTTGAATTGCAGACGGGGCATCGTTTAAACGGGCTCCGATCCATCGTCGTCGTAGTAGTCTGGGCCTGTGGTGTCGAAGCGAGAACCGGCTTCCGAAGTCTGGTTCGAAGAACTGGAAAGGAACATGCACCGAACGAGACAATACCGACGCTTTGAAGGCTTTTTGGCCTTAGGAAAGAGTCAATACAAAGTTTCCGAACTAGAGTCGAGAAAGTACATCCGAAACCAATGGCGGAAAAAAACAATCTGAGGATGGAGAGGATGCCCATGCGCACTGTAGTCCAGGGGAGGAGCCACCTATCTTGTGATACTTCGAAGACTCTACCAGGACAACAATGTGCAATCATCCGGACCCAACACTAGGCAGCGATCTATGCACAGATATGAATTCAGCAGCCCACATGCCTCGAACATTTCATTACTTGGAGTTATGTGCTATAGAAATGCCAGATAACATAATAAATCACAATGGTGGGTGAATGCACACCTTTTTTCTCCAAGTTTATGCGCCACATTTATTCTGTCCATTATATTCAAACCACCCTAGGCGTAAAACTTGATTTATTGAATTCATTTATTATAGTCTGAGAGTAGGTTTTTGAAGTGTTCAGAAATTTCTGGCGCTCAACTTATCACGGTAAAGTATTAGGTTGATTTGGTATCAAAGTAGGTGCTTCTTGGACAGAGGAAAACCTTAACCTCTGTAAAGAAAGAGGTACACAAACCTCTATCTTAGTTTGACTGGGCAAGGATCCAGAGCACACTATACACAATAGATATCGATCATATGTTCAACTCTTCATTCCTTCAGGATAGATCACCCAAATGCGTTATTTTCAAAAAGTTTTTTATTGTCATCAGCGTTCCCCACTTGGGAGTCACTGTGCTTATCACTTTAGCCTACACGTGTTTCATCACAGCATGTGGCTGTGAATCTTCAGGGCTATAAGAAATATAATAGAAAGCAAAATGATAAAAAGACAAGAGTACGTGTGAAAGGAGAGAAAGGGGGACACCAGTGCAGTGGAAACCAACACAGGAGGGACGGGAGTAGAATAAAATGGAAGGGGAATTTTTTGTGACTTAAAGCACCAAAATTTAATTTGACTCAGAATTCTATTTGATAATATCAGACTTTAGTGAGATAGAGTAATGTGTCGTGACATACGGCGCATTTGAGGATAGCTAGATATCTCCTGATTCCTATCTGTACTTAATGCAAGGGTGAGCAGTGAGGTGACTTATTTAAATTGAAGTTTACATTTTTTGAAATCAGATTTATCATACCAAAAAAATAATTGTATAGATTAGATGCCTGCGTCTGCACCATATTCATAATAGAATTTATGCCAATTCCTTAACGTTCAAAGTGGGAAGCGAGTATTTGAGAAACCAACACACTATACACATGTCTATGATAACTTATAGAAAGCGACAATCTATGGCTAATTATTCATGATCATCAGGATATTTACTAAACAGACATCTATACCTTTAAATTCCATTGAGTTTATACTACGGAAACTGTATTTACACGAGTATATGACATTACTCCTTAATGCTTAAAGAAGTTATAACTGTTTATAAAGCAAGTTCCCATTCAGTAAATCACAAGTTTCTATATAAGTACATTTGTCATGTTAGGGCGATAGTGCAGGATGTGCCTGAATGTTTAATAATAGTCATGAGAAACGCCACAAGAAATTGTCAAACCAAAGACATTGCACTACTCTCAATACTATTGCCTTCGTTAATACGTGGATCAAGTTATCATTTAAGACATGCGGTAACAGTAAACAAGTGTGCTGTTTCACTCTACTATGGTATTAGGACTCATGAAAATAGCAGCAAGTCATTCCCTTCGTTAATCAAGTGACTATGTGTCTTCTCTTGCATGCGGTAATTGCAAAAAGGTGAGCCGTGTCACTCTATTGGGGTAATGGTGGCGGTGGCTAAAGTCTTACATGAGAATTTATTTATCGGCCAAGAAGTGGTATCTAGCAAAAAAGGAGAATTTTAGTGTACAGCTGCGAAATCACACAGGGAGAATGGAGTTATTACCTGATCTAAATGATCGAGGCGCGTGGTCTGTAGAGAAAAAGAATAAAGGGCGGATTTGTTGGTATATTAATTAGACACGCTATTACGCGTACATAAAAGTGGTGGCTCAAGGTTAAGTAAACTCACCGGGGAACCGGTGATAATTCCAACCCGGTCCTTATCGGGTGGTATATTCGCGTTCAAAGGGAAAAACGGCACCAGTTGGTATGTCCGGTTGCCGTCAGCAAATGCTTACTTGATAAGTTTCAAAATTGCAAGTATTCAAACAATGGTTATCAGGCTGGAAAATAAAAATAACGTGGGCGTTAAACGGGATTCTTCCACTGTGAGAATATTCACAAGGAGAGCTCGAATGCGCATGGATTAACGCGCGTCTTACCCGTGTTCAGCCCGTCTAGAAGCTTACTCCAGCTTCGGAATCGGTCTCCAAGTGCGGGAACAACATGATCAGTCGTTCCCGCCCCTTTTGAAAGCGCAGGTGGCAAAAAAGGCTAGACCGCTCAAGGTTAATGATACAGTCACTGGCAAAAAAAGAAGAGTTACTTCCCATAGACGCGTGTCGGAGTATTGACAAAGTCTTAGCCTACAGACCTCGTGTTTAGTGATCAGCATTAGTACAGAAGTAAAATTTATAAAATGTAATTTCTATTTATTAAAATAAATTGGGTTAAATTCTGACAGAATCAAAGGATGTAACTGTATTGTTCTTGTAATTGAATAATTCGAGTCTCAAAGCCATCAGGACTTACGTTTAGTGAGTTTATATTGGTATAGAAAAAAGAATAATATGATGGCTTTTATCTATGCTTAATCTAATTAATTTACTGGAAAGGTTGGTGGCCAGTATCCGTGGGTTGTTTTGATAGAATTATTCCCGGAGTAGTTAAAATAAATGTGATTGGGAAAGTCATGTGAGGAGTATTATAAGGACATTTATATAAATCATTCGCAGCTGCTAAAAAGAAATAGCAGTCGGGTAAATTCCTTTTATTCAAGGAAAGACCCCTCTGTGGGTCCATGTGACATGTTCTAGGATCTAATCATACTAAATCTAATTTGTCGGCAGTAATTGTAAGAAACAAACTCCCTTAAAAAACTGGGAGGAAAAGAACATAGGATCCTCAAATCTATAGTATTCAATCCATTTAGTAACAGAAATCAGTGTAATCTGTGGAGTCATTCCCTTAACAACAATCTACGATTATAATCCAGACTAACAATTACATAAATTTTGCAAATAAACAAATGTTTTTATATTTTCTTCAAAGGCATTCTCACGTTCGGTACTGGACTGAAGAGGTTCTTTGCTCCATGTAGATTCAGTTGTACAAATGCCACAATGATACTGATATTCGAGATGAAATGTCTCACAGGGGATCAGCTTAGTTGTCTGGCCCTAAGAAAAAATGTAGTTCATCATCCGTATTCTGACCCGTTCTAGTCGTGTCTAGACGCATGATCCATAGTGCCTCTTGTCTTCTAAGGCGTAGTTCCCTGTTGCCTCCTCTTACTCCAGTTTGTACAACGTCAATGCCATAGAAGGTAAAAGATTTGATATTTCCTTGTGCAGGGCATGAGGCCATATGTATGGCCATGGGGTATCTTGGGTCCTTAGTTGCATATGCTCTGGCATGTTCTCTTATGCGTTCTCTGAGTGCCCTGATCGTACTTCCCACATATCTGCTTTTACATGCACATTCAATAATGTACACCGTGAATTTCGTGTCACAATTAATGTTTGTTTTGATTGGATATGGTTTAGATCTATGGTCCAAAAATGTTTTGATACCATGTTTTGCCCATCTACACATTGAGCACATTCCGCATTTGAAGAAACCCTTTGATTTCTGGGTCAGCCAGTCACAAGCTCTTGTGTCTTTGGGCACTGTTGGGCTTAGTCTGTTCTTTAGATTTCTTCCCCTGCGAAAAGTTATTTGAGGATGACTCCCTATTGCAGTTGCCAAGGTTCTGTCTGCACTAAGGATCCCCCAATGTTTGTGAAAACTCTTACGTACCACAGGACTTAATTCGTTAAAGTCTGTGATAAGTCTCACTGGTTGTTGGTTTTTCCCAGTTATAGGATTTTTTGGTGTTAAGGTTGACTCCCTGCTGATTTTTTTAATTTTTTTGTCCGCTTTAGAAATAATCTGAGGTTGATAACCTCTTTTTGAGAACCTGGACTGCATGTCTTGTATACAGGTTTCAAACTCTTGTTCCTCGCTACAGTTCCTTCTTGCTCTCATAAATTCACCGTAGGGGATACCATTTATCTGATGGATAGGATGACAACTGTTGCTATGAAGAATTGCATTGCATGCTGTTGTTTTGCGGAATAACCTGCTGTGCAGAGCCCCATCTTTTACATATAGTTCCAGGTCCAAAAAAGAAACCTTGGAACTGCTGATGTGCGTGGTGAATCGCATATTCATATCATTGTCATTTAGATAAGCACAGAAATCCATAAGTGTAGTCTCAGTTCCTGACCATATTAGGAGGCAGTCGTCAATGTAACGGCCCCAGTAAAGTATGTAGTCAATCCATTTAGTTCCCCTGATGCTCCAAATCATGTCAGTCTCAAGGGCGCCCATGTAAATGTTAGCAAAAGACGGGGAAAATCTAGACCCCATGGCTACTCCCCTTATTTGTTTATACCATTTTTTGTCAAATACAAAAAATTTTTGGTTCAAAATGATATCCATCATTGTTACCAGCATTTTGGTGTGTTCGAGCAATGTGATGGGTCTGGTATTCAATGCTCTGGTTGCGGCTGCTAGTCCCAGGTTCGGTTCTATGGAGGTGTAGAGCGATACCACATCAAGGGTCGCCAGTATCAATCCAGGTTGCCATGTGATGTCTGCTAAAATGCTCAAAATATGTTTGGAATCCTGTATGTAGGATGGCATGTTTTTTACCAATGGATTTAGGAACTTATCCACATATTGCGAGAGTCTCTCTGTGGGACCCCCAATCCCCGACACAATTGGTCTTCCTGGTGGAAATGAAGCAGTTTTATGAATTTTGGGGAGAGTATATAACCAAGGGTAAGATGGACGTGTTACTTTTAGGTATAAATATTCCGCATCATTTATCAAGCCCGCATCCTTCCAATCTCTCAGATGGTTGTTGATCAGTATAGTTAAGGGACCCATGGGGTTGTTGGGGATAGCTTCATAACAGGAGTTGTCAGAAAGTTGGGAGAAAATTTCAGTGTTGTAATCTAATTTGTTCATGATCACTACATTTCCCCCCTTGTCAGCTTCTCGGATAACGATGTCCTGGTTGTCGCTCAGGGTTCTTAGTGCTATTCTTTCTTCCCTCGTCAAATTGTCTCTTTTAATATGTCTTTGGTTAGATGTTTTAGTCTCATATTTATTGATATCTTCCAACACAAGTTTGTGGAAGGTGTCAATGGTATTGCCACTCGGCAAAGTAGGTGTCCATTTGGACTTGCTTTTAAGGCCACTGTCTATGGTACTGTTCGTCTTTAGTTCCAAATCGGTTAGTAAGTCATTGAAGGAATTTGGTGGATCATCAAAATCTGTGATTGATAGTAGCAGATGTGACGCCAGGACCTCTTGGATGCTGATAGGTTTGGTGGAGACCTCTACAGAATCGTCAGCGCCAATGGCATTATCTGTTGGTGTACCCCAAAAGTGTTTTTTTAGTTTGAGTCCTCTAATATATTTGAACAGGTCAATCTTCATCCTACATGGATCTCCGTGTTCCGTGGGGTTGAAACTTAGACCTTTGCTCAGTAGTGAAATCATGTGTTTGTCCAGGTTTACGGATGAGAGGTTGATCACCTGTACATCCTGATCACATGTGTCATTCACTTCTTGTTGCCGGATCGCAGTCTCTCTCTGTAGTCGTCTTTGTCCTCCTCTCTGGCCTCTGCGGGTTTTGTGTAGGTTTGAGTTACTCTTGTGCGATTTGTTATTTTCATTGTCCTGACTTCCCGAGAAAAAGTATTGCTGGCCCCGGAGGTCGTTGGTGTGTTTCTGGATTCTTGATCTGCTCTCGTGTTATCTTCCGTTTCGCTCTCTGTCTCAGGAACACTGCTTAGGGAGGTATTGCTTGAGGAAATATTGGAGGCTCCAGATCTGGCGGCTTGTTGGTTGTTGGCCGGTTTCTGAAATTGTTGATCATATTTTTTCGCAAAGGTGAATACCCTTCCTTCCCGGTAATCAGCCTCATCTCTGCGTATTTGCCTAGCCTTGCGATCCTTAATATCATTCTGATGTTTGGTCAGGATATCTTCCAAGATTTTATAGTTTTTTTCAGTTGCATCTTTAAGATTGAGGGCTTCTATCTCCTTCTCTAGTTCCACAATTTCTGCCTGTAATTTAGTAACTTTTCGGTCAGCGTTTTCAATCAGAATTCTCATCAAGTTGGTGGAATTCATGGTTACTGATTCCTCCCATTTGTTCAGGAGGTCGTCATCAAGATCATCAAAGGTTGGGAAGGTCTGTGATCGAAGACCTCTCGGTATTCTCTGTACCCTTAAATACTGCTTCAATGTTGCACCATCCCACCAACGTGAGTTTTCGGTTTTAGATCCACGTACTACCCGGCTCAGAATGGATAGGGATAAGATCGCCTCCGAGATGTTCGAGAATCTTGCCAAAGGCACACAGTCATCTAACACCAATACAAGTGGAAACCAGCAAAAAGGAACCAGTTTGAAACAAAAATTTCTCAAACTAGAGAGACTCAAAAAAACCGAAAACTCACGTTGGTGGGATGGTGCAACATTGAAGCAGTATTTAAGGGTACAGAGAATACCGAGAGGTCTTCGATCACAGACCTTCCCAACCTTTGATGATCTTGATGACGACCTCCTGAACAAATGGGAGGAATCAGTAACCATGAATTCCACCAACTTGATGAGAATTCTGATTGAAAACGCTGACCGAAAAGTTACTAAATTACAGGCAGAAATTGTGGAACTAGAGAAGGAGATAGAAGCCCTCAATCTTAAAGATGCAACTGAAAAAAACTATAAAATCTTGGAAGATATCCTGACCAAACATCAGAATGATATTAAGGATCGCAAGGCTAGGCAAATACGCAGAGATGAGGCTGATTACCGGGAAGGAAGGGTATTCACCTTTGCGAAAAAATATGATCAACAATTTCAGAAACCGGCCAACAACCAACAAGCCGCCAGATCTGGAGCCTCCAATATTTCCTCAAGCAATACCTCCCTAAGCAGTGTTCCTGAGACAGAGAGCGAAACGGAAGATAACACGAGAGCAGATCAAGAATCCAGAAACACACCAACGACCTCCGGGGCCAGCAATACTTTTTCTCGGGAAGTCAGGACAATGAAAATAACAAATCGCACAAGAGTAACTCAAACCTACACAAAACCCGCAGAGGCCAGAGAGGAGGACAAAGACGACTACAGAGAGAGACTGCGATCCGGCAACAAGAAGTGAATGACACATGTGATCAGGATGTACAGGTGATCAACCTCTCATCCGTAAACCTGGACAAACACATGATTTCACTACTGAGCAAAGGTCTAAGTTTCAACCCCACGGAACACGGAGATCCATGTAGGATGAAGATTGACCTGTTCAAATATATTAGAGGACTCAAACTAAAAAAACAGTTTTGGGGTACACCAACAGATAATGCCATTGGCGCTGACGATTCTGTAGAGGTCTCCACCAACCCTATCAGCATCCAAGAGGTCCTGGCGTCACATCTGCTACTATCAATCACGGATTTTGATGATCCACCAAATTCCTTCAATGACTTACTAACCGATTTGGAACTAAAGACGAACAGTACCATAGACAGTGGCCTTAAAAGCAAGTCCAAATGGACACCTACTTTGCCGAGTGGCAATACCATTGACACCTTCCACAAACTTGTGTTGGAAGATATCAATAAATATGAGACTAAAACATCTAACCAAAGACATATTAAAAGAGACAATTTGACGAGGGAAGAAAGAATAGCACTAAGAACCCTGAGCGACAACCAGGACATCGTTATCCGAGAAGCTGACAAGGGGGGAAATGTAGTGATCATGAACAAATTAGATTACAACACTGAAATTTTCTCCCAACTTTCTGACAACTCCTGTTATGAAGCTATCCCCAACAACCCCATGGGTCCCTTAACTATACTGATCAACAACCATCTGAGAGATTGGAAGGATGCGGGCTTGATAAATGATGCGGAATATTTATACCTAAAAGTAACACGTCCATCTTACCCTTGGTTATATACTCTCCCCAAAATTCATAAAACTGCTTCATTTCCACCAGGAAGACCAATTGTGTCGGGGATTGGGGGTCCCACAGAGAGACTCTCGCAATATGTGGATAAGTTCCTAAATCCATTGGTAAAAAACATGCCATCCTACATACAGGATTCCAAACATATTTTGAGCATTTTAGCAGACATCACATGGCAACCTGGATTGATACTGGCGACCCTTGATGTGGTATCGCTCTACACCTCCATAGAACCGAACCTGGGACTAGCAGCCGCAACCAGAGCATTGAATACCAGACCCATCACATTGCTCGAACACACCAAAATGCTGGTAACAATGATGGATATCATTTTGAACCAAAATTTTTTTGTATTTGACAAAAAATGGTATAAACAAATAAGGGGAGTAGCCATGGGGTCTAGATTTTCCCCGTCTTTTGCTAACATTTACATGGGCGCCCTTGAGACTGACATGATTTGGAGCATCAGGGGAACTAAATGGATTGACTACATACTTTACTGGGGCCGTTACATTGACGACTGCCTCCTAATATGGTCAGGAACTGAGACTACACTTATGGATTTCTGTGCTTATCTAAATGACAATGATATGAATATGCGATTCACCACGCACATCAGCAGTTCCAAGGTTTCTTTTTTGGACCTGGAACTATATGTAAAAGATGGGGCTCTGCACAGCAGGTTATTCCGCAAAACAACAGCATGCAATGCAATTCTTCATAGCAACAGTTGTCATCCTATCCATCAGATAAATGGTATCCCCTACGGTGAATTTATGAGAGCAAGAAGGAACTGTAGCGAGGAACAAGAGTTTGAAACCTGTATACAAGACATGCAGTCCAGGTTCTCAAAAAGAGGTTATCAACCTCAGATTATTTCTAAAGCGGACAAAAAAATTAAAAAAATCAGCAGGGAGTCAACCTTAACACCAAAAAATCCTATAACTGGGAAAAACCAACAACCAGTGAGACTTATCACAGACTTTAACGAATTAAGTCCTGTGGTACGTAAGAGTTTTCACAAACATTGGGGGATCCTTAGTGCAGACAGAACCTTGGCAACTGCAATAGGGAGTCATCCTCAAATAACTTTTCGCAGGGGAAGAAATCTAAAGAACAGACTAAGCCCAACAGTGCCCAAAGACACAAGAGCTTGTGACTGGCTGACCCAGAAATCAAAGGGTTTCTTCAAATGCGGAATGTGCTCAATGTGTAGATGGGCAAAACATGGTATCAAAACATTTTTGGACCATAGATCTAAACCATATCCAATCAAAACAAACATTAATTGTGACACGAAATTCACGGTGTACATTATTGAATGTGCATGTAAAAGCAGATATGTGGGAAGTACGATCAGGGCACTCAGAGAACGCATAAGAGAACATGCCAGAGCATATGCAACTAAGGACCCAAGATACCCCATGGCCATACATATGGCCTCATGCCCTGCACAAGGAAATATCAAATCTTTTACCTTCTATGGCATTGACGTTGTACAAACTGGAGTAAGAGGAGGCAACAGGGAACTACGCCTTAGAAGACAAGAGGCACTATGGATCATGCGTCTAGACACGACTAGAACGGGTCAGAATACGGATGATGAACTACATTTTTTCTTAGGGCCAGACAACTAAGCTGATCCCCTGTGAGACATTTCATCTCGAATATCAGTATCATTGTGGCATTTGTACAACTGAATCTACATGGAGCAAAGAACCTCTTCAGTCCAGTACCGAACGTGAGAATGCCTTTGAAGAAAATATAAAAACATTTGTTTATTTGCAAAATTTATGTAATTGTTAGTCTGGATTATAATCGTAGATTGTTGTTAAGGGAATGACTCCACAGATTACACTGATTTCTGTTACTAAATGGATTGAATACTATAGATTTGAGGATCCTATGTTCTTTTCCTCCCAGTTTTTTAAGGGAGTTTGTTTCTTACAACTACTGCCGACAAATTAGATTTAGTATGATTAGATCCTAGAACATGTCACATGGACCCACAGAGGGGTCTTTCCTTGAATAAAAGGAATTTACCCGACTGCTATTTCTTTTTAGCAGCTGCGAATGATTTATATAAATGTCCATATAATACTCCTCACATGACTTTCCCAATCACATTTATTTTAACTACTCCGGGAATAATTCTATCAAAACAACCCACGGATACTGGCCACCAACCTTTCCAGTAAATTAATTAGATTAAGCATAGATAAAAGCCATCATATTATTCTTTTTTCTATACCAATATAAACTCACTAAACGTAAGTCCTGATGGCTTTGAGACTCGAATTATTCAATTACAAGAACAATACAGTTACATCCTTTGATTCTGTCAGAATTTTAACCCAATTTATTTTAATAAATAGAAATTACATTTTATAAATTTTACTTCTGTACTAATGCTGATCACTAAACACGAGGTCTGTAGGCTAAGACTTTGTCAATACTCCGACACGCGTCTATGGGAAGTAACTCTTCTTTTTTTGCCAGTGACTGTATCATTAACCTTGAGCGGTCTAGCCTTTTTTGCCACCTGCGCTTTCAAAAGGGGCGGGAACGACTGATCATGTTGTTCCCGCACTTGGAGACCGATTCCGAAGCTGGAGTAAGCTTCTAGACGGGCTGAACACGGGTAAGACGCGCGTTAATCCATGCGCATTCGAGCTCTCCTTGTGAATATTCTCACAGTGGAAGAATCCCGTTTAACGCCCACGTTATTTTTATTTTCCTGCCTGATAACCATTGTTTGAATACTTGCAATTTTGAAACTTATCAAGTAAGCATTTGCTGACGGCAACCGGACATACCAACTGGTGCCGTTTTTCCCTTTGAACGCGAATATACCACCCGATAAGGACCGGGTTGGAATTATCACCGGTTCCCCGGTGAGTTTACTTAACCTTGAGCCACCACTTTTATGTACGCGTAATAGCGTGTCTAATTAATATACCAACAAATCCGCCCTTTATTCTTTTTCTCTACAGACCACGCGCCTCGATCATTTAGATCAGGTAATAACTCCATTCTCCCTGTGTGATTTCGCAGCTGTACACTAAAATTCTCCTTTTTTGCTAGATACCACTTCTTGGCCGATAAATAAATTCTCATGTAAGACTTTAGCCACCGCCACCATTACCCCAATAGAGTGACACGGCTCACCTTTTTGCAATTACCGCATGCAAGAGAAGACACATAGTCACTTGATTAACGAAGGGAATGACTTGCTGCTATTTTCATGAGTCCTAATACCATAGTAGAGTGAAACAGCACACTTGTTTACTGTTACCGCATGTCTTAAATGATAACTTGGTCCACGTATTAATGAAGGCAATAGTATTGAGAGTAGTGCAATGTCTTTGGTTTGACAATTTCTTGTGGCGTTTCTCATGACTATTATTAAACATTCAGGCACATCCTGCACTATCGCCCTAACATGACAAATGTACTTATATAGAAACTTGTGATTTACTGAATGGGAACTTGCTTTATAAACAGTTATAACTTCTTTAAGCATTAAGGAGTAATGTCATATACTCGTGTAAATACAGTTTCCGTAGTATAAACTCAATGGAATTTAAAGGTATAGATGTCTGTTTAGTAAATATCCTGATGATCATGAATAATTAGCCATAGATTGTCGCTTTCTATAAGTTATCATAGACATGTGTATAGTGTGTTGGTTTCTCAAATACTCGCTTCCCACTTTGAACGTTAAGGAATTGGCATAAATTCTATTATGAATATGGTGCAGACGCAGGCATCTAATCTATACAATTATTTTTTTGGTATGATAAATCTGATTTCAAAAAATGTAAACTTCAATTTAAATAAGTCACCTCACTGCTCACCCTTGCATTAAGTACAGATAGGAATCAGGAGATATCTAGCTATCCTCAAATGCGCCGTATGTCACGACACATTACTCTATCTCACTAAAGTCTGATATTATCAAATAGAATTCTGAGTCAAATTAAATTTTGGTGCTTTAAGTCACAAAAAATTCCCCTTCCATTTTATTCTACTCCCGTCCCTCCTGTGTTGGTTTCCACTGCACTGGTGTCCCCCTTTCTCTCCTTTCACACGTACTCTTGTCTTTTTATCATTTTGCTTTCTATTATATTTCTTATAGCCCTGAAGATTCACAGCCACATGCTGTGATGAAACACGTGTAGGCTAAAGTGATAAGCACAGTGACTCCCAAGTGGGGAACGCTGATGAAAATAAAAAACTTTTTGAAAATAACGCATTTGGGTGATCTATCCTGAAGGAATGAAGAGTTGAACATATGATCGATATCTATTGTGTATAGTGTGCTCTGGATCCTTGCCCTGAATTCATTTATGGCAGACTCGGCTGTGCATCTTGTAGGGGACCAGACACGGTCCCCTTGTGTTTTGCTATTTTCCTTGCACAAATGGGTGGAGCGAGATACAAGTTTGCACGCCTACAGTGGTTTGAATATAATGGACAGAATAAATGTGACGCATAAACTTGGAGAAAAAAGGTGTGCATTCCTCCACCATTGTAATTTATCAAACGGACTTCTGCCCAAAATTGGCGTGAGTGCACCCAAGACTACGATGGAGCAATAGAATATAGTGATTAACTTTGGACAAATTGGTAACTGACGAGCACATGGACGAAAGCAGGAGTCGTGTTTCCTGAGTAAACGCGATTATTTTCAGCACTAAACACCATTGGGATTAGCTGTTTTGTAGATAATATAAACTGTGACGCTATTATTGTTGTATCTTTGTTGACACATGTCTTCTTTAAATTGTTTGTTCACAAACAGGGTATTTAGGATGGGGTGTTCTGGGAAATGTAGTGGCTTGAGACTTTTAGTGCGACGGTATAACCTGTGAAGAACGAGTTAAAACTGTGGAGCTCTTGAACAAAGACATGTGATTAATCACCTGGTGGGCAGAGTGGGTGATAAGTGCTAGCACAGGTTTGCAATAGCTAAAGCAGCGTTAGTCAAGAAGGATGAACGTGCAGCAGGCAGCACCATATGAGAACGTAATGATGTTTGAAAGGGATTAAAAACTAAGTGAATATAAGGAAAATGCTGCTATAAATCTAAAAGAGGAACTTGTGTCACGGTAAGCTAGTTGTTACTGTTGCAACATTAGCTGTTGGATAATTGTTTCCTGGGCAAAAATAGCGATAGCAAGCACTCATGGAGAGGGGATGGGTTGTTTAACTAACAGGGTTAGGTTTGAAAAGAAGGGGTGTTCCGCACAAGGATTGTTTTAGTGAGGGTTTACATAGATGATATGACAATTTAGTGTTTTTAAAAAAAAAAAAACAATGGTAGGTTAATTTGCTGGAACTCGATAGTTGTAACAAAAGCATTAAATTATTGTTTATTGATTTGTTTACATTTTAGATGCCCCTGACGAAGGGTCTACCCCGAAATGCATTGGGCGATTTTTAATACATATTGTGGCATAAGGAAACCTTTAATGCTCCTGTGTGCTTTTTGAACGACAAAGAAAAATGAGTCAAATAAATTGAAGCAGTAAAAATTGGATGAAATATATGGAAAAATAAGTGGAATAACTGAAGAAAAAACGTAAAACTTGATTTATTGGATTCATTTCTAGCAGACTCTGCTGTGCATCTTGTAGGGGACCAGACACAGTCCCCTTGTGTTTAGATAACATAATAGGACATAAAGGGAGGGTGAAAGGATAATAGTACTTAAAGTAGTGGGTCAGACTGTTCACAAGAGTTATTTACCAATGAATAAAAAAATCTTGATACCTACTAGAAATGTGACCTCCCAGCATCGTATCATATTGACTTTAAAGGCAATCTCCTCTGTTGTGTTGTTACCCAGCTTTACGCAGCAATGCATCTCCTGACTGCCAACAGAGATGCGTGCCTCACAGTCCGGCTCTGGGTGGTCAATAGTACAGAGGTCGAGTTGAATACATCCATACTGCCGCACCTCCTGCATAAGCTCTAAAAACTGAAGAGAGATCGGTTATAGTTAGGGAAACACCCAGAAAAGATACACTTCCTCGTTTTAACTTTTATTTCAAGACATGACAAACTCTGTATAAACTTTATTTCGACACGTGATAAAAGCTTTAAAAAAAAATGGAGTACAAATAAAGTGGTAGAAGTAAAAATGAGCGGTAC
Source organism: Lissotriton vulgaris (assembly GCF_964263255.1). Lineage (NCBI taxonomy): Eukaryota > Metazoa > Chordata > Amphibia > Caudata > Salamandridae > Lissotriton > Lissotriton vulgaris. The sequence goes on from NC_141691.1 coordinate 1,754,208,121, forward strand.
ATACAGTACATATTGCTAAAACATACGGGTTCTTCCTTCCACAACAATATTAATTCTGTGTCATTGTTCCTATACAGATACAACAGTTGAGCATGTGCAGTGATTTAGGACGCGCAAAGCGGGTACCTAAAACACTTTAGAAGGGAGACAATCTAAAATTTAAACCAGTGTAGAAAAACCGTGCTATTGCGGCAAAAACTGATCGGAAAACAGTTCGGGACCTGGAATCATTTTGCATAAAATGATAACATTCGTTTGCTTTAAAATTACATGACAAACTTGAAAGTGAATGGACAGCATGGAAGGGTTCCGTCTAAGTGTACTTTCACCAACATATCATAGGGTAGAAAAGCAGTCTGAAATAAACAAAGCTTGCTTTAAGTCAGACCTCGCATGTATGAGGCTAAAAGTCTAGGTCTCTCAGGCCGGAGGCTTAGGGTCATGGCCCGCAGACCTGAGACTCAGGATCATGCCCCACATACCTATGGATCAGAGTTAACAGCCCTCAGAGGGGATGGTCTCAGCAAATGTGGTAGCACTCCATGCTTTAGTAATATATTTGCAACAGTGTACTTTAAAATTCACCATTGGCAATATACTACACGCCCACACACCATTCCCCTGCTGAACAGGTAACTCCTCTGTCATACTTGTTTTTAGTGTTGTGCTTGGATTTTTCACAATCCCTGCGGCTTCATTGATCTAACACCGATACCCTTACCGCAAACAAATTTCCAGCACCACTAAAAGTGTTAATTGTTCAGTGTTTGAAGTCGAGGATATAGTGGCAAGCACAGCCACATATTCAAATGGTTACAGTCCATGGGCATGTTAGGATTGGTAAACAAAGGAGAGTGAGGATGGGTGCAATGAGTCTTGGGTGGTGGCTGCCACTCTTGTGTTGAGTAGGGTGTTTGGGAGAAAGGCAAAATAGCTAAGAAACACTTACATGCCATATTCTAGTGATCTTCCATTGTCAAGATGATTGTTTACTGCACTATTTTGTAAGGTGCTAAATTTTGACCTGCCGCACAGCGCCTGTGTGTTCATGCATTAATCTCAAAGTGGCTACATCATTTAGAAACTGCTAGTGACACAGATGATTAGGTCAATATTGACGCTAGGGAAATCTGCTAAATTGGTTGCTATTAGGATTTACATCATATCAGAATGGATTCTCATACTGGAAGCATGGGGGCAGTGCATATCAGATGACAAAGAATCACAAGAATACAAAAGGTCAGGTGCCAGACAGACGCAGAACCCCTTAATCTTAGACATACCTTAACATAATTCCCTGATTTTTCAAGACTATTCAGTTTCACAAGTTGTTCAATTGTTGGCCTTGACCACTGCTGCTCAATTTCCTGAAGTGCCTACTCGGATGATATACAAACAGAATTGTAAACATTTAAATGTGTGCACAGTTAAAAAAAATAAAAAGTATCATCTAGTAGCATCATCTAAAATCCAATACATATTCAAATTGTTGCTCCTCAATTCTAGTTTAATCATTCAGAAACGGATATGTTTATGCAAACTGTTTCTACTTTTATGTACAAATGAAAATTACATTTATATTCAGTTCCAGAGACTATAGTGCAGCACTACCCAGTGCTTTGCTTTCTGATGACAGTGTGGGACTGGCAGTAGGGGGGCACAGGGAAAACCACTGTAGGGCTGTTGAAAAGGGGTTGATTTTTGGGATGATGGAGCAAATGGATCCGCAGCCCACCTTCCCTTGAGCGAGCAACACAAACTCTCAGACCCACATTATTTGCTGCTGTGAAATTGTATTCTTAGATAATGGATTGGAAAATGTAATGAGTTTACCTTCATAATTAGTAACCACTAAGGTTTTTAAGGCACTTTCTTTAAAAAAAACTGTCTGCTGTTAAATGATTCAGCCTCTTGTTTATAAATGTTTAGTAGGGGGTCAAAACTGCTATGAAGAGGGTTGAATTTTTGGCTGGTAAATGTAGAGCGGATATTAAAAAAATTCCAGGCATTGTTTTAAGACCCAATCCTGACTGATGTGTTGAAAAGCAAATGAAGAGGTGCAGGAAAATTGCACCAATGGAGAATGGTTCGGTTATAGTAAATATACATTTACAATACAATTGCATACTCTATATACGGAATAAGAAAAGAAAAAAGGAAAGAAACTTGGATGTGGAACCAGAACCCATTCTCAAGAGACTGCCCCACCATGTGTCACATTTCGTGCAAGACACGCATTTTGAACAATTTCTCATATAACAGCGAAAGTCAATTTCCGTCGTGGATTACTGCAGGCTGCACAAATCCTGCAAGATTTACAGAACTGCCACAAACCAGACCATGATTTGAAGTAGGTCAATCCATTATTTGTGGAGCCTTGGTTTCCATCCCAGTTGACTGGAATTAAATGGGTACCATTCAGCAGCCAGGTAGTCCGTTTGCGTTCATGTGCATGCATGCTAACTGCAGACCAGCCAGGCTATGGTAGTCTGAATGTAATGGGCAAACGCAAGCAAACGGATAGACCGAACAATGGCACTGAGTTTCGCTCGTGGGTAGGACAGCTTCTGATAAGACCAGAGCAAGAGCAGCCACCAACCTTCAGTTCAATGCAGCTCACTTTAAGAGATGCCCTACCCTGCCCCGGTGCCGGCAGCAGGTCGTGTTTGCCCCCACTGTGAGAGAAAGGGCCGCCAACAGAAAAATAACATTCTGGCCATGCTGCAGCCACTGCACATCTATGGCAAGAAGCTGCTGCAAATAATATTCACCCATTAGTCACAGAGGTTGCACACAAAACAATAACCACCTTCTGCTTGCAAATATTGTGAAGTATTCACATAGTTTAATTATGCAAGAATGCTATAACTGCTGCTTTGACCGCCCGATCAACATGTTCCCACTGGTTGCTGTACATTTCTTTGTGGACACCCTTGATACAGGGCTAGAGAAGGTTCTGTGCTACCAGTGTGCATTTTCCAAGCCTTTGGTCTCAATACTTTGAAAAACTTCAGCAGCCAGAGGCGGGAAACGTGCATTAAACACCTATAAAAATCACGATGAGGTATAAATTAAACAGAACAATGATTTAACTACATTAGTAAAGAATCAATGGCGAATGATATAAATGGTCATTGAAGTTACAGCTATGATACAGCCTAGTACATTTGTTACTAAGGTTTTCAAAGGATTTAGAGAATTTTTTTTACAAACATATCCAGACATTGGTTCATATGTAAAGAAAGATATCTAGTTGTCAAAATCTTATTTCTTTACTTTGCATTATTGTACTTGTAGGTCTGCAGATCTACGGGTGAACAAATAACAGCCTCACCACAGTGCAACAAATAAGATGAGCCGGCATAAGCAACTCGAGTCGTGCAACACAAAGAAGGGGGAAATCTGAGTGAGAAGTGTAGGAAGGTGGATACCTGACTATGGTTGCCCCCAACTTTTTGCCTGGTGTTTTGCTGGTTTTCCGACTTAGTTGGCCTGGGACCCTGCCAATCAGGACCCCAGGCCTGCTGCTCTCTCTCTAAAATGGATTCCATGTACCTTAGGTACATTTCCAATTGGTACTGGGCCACCTTATCAGACCCTGTAACTCAGGGCATCGGTGTACCCAGGGCCTACCAGGGGCTGAAGCATGTATTATGCCACCCCTGGCTGGCCATCTAAATCTGACACAACTGGCTGCACGACAGCTGGGGCAAGGTGGTGTAATCACCCTTTGCTGTAGATATAGTATACCTATATCTAACCCTAAAAATGGACACACAGATTCCTATCAGTCACTCCTATGGCAGGCCTTGACAATCCTGAAGGCAGAGTGCTTGGGATCGTGTGAGATGGTACTCTGGCATGAGCTGAGCCCGTTTGCAGCTTGCGGAACCAAGTCCTAATAGCTGTTCCATGATAACGCATACCATATACTCTTAAGTGCATTATAATCCTCGCGGTTAAATGCTATCTTTGGTATCGCTTTATCAAAACATGTCAAGTAAGGTGTCATACGAATTGGAATACTAACCCCTCGCCAATTCTGCCGACGGGGTTAACATTCCACCCTTCTAGAGGGACACAACATGTATGTAACTGTGAACCCCGGTTAAAGTTAACTGAAGCCTCAGCTCCACAAAATGGATGCTGCCACCACAGACACGAGTCTGACCCCCTGCAGCTGGGAGTCCTTCCAGCGAGGGGAGCTTGGACAAAGGGTTTCCTGTCAGGGGCGGTGCTAGCACCATCCCAGACAGGGTTTTGTGTATCCTGGGTAGGCAGGGCTTTACAGGAAGGTGACTGCAAGTGGCAACCCGGTGCTCACTATGCATCTGCCGGCTAGAACCAGTTCCAGGGGCACACCAGCCCCTGAGCTGGGGAAAGTCCGGCATGGGAGAGGGGTGTAACCACCCCCCTTCCTGGTCCCACCCCTAGGGCAGGACCTAGTCGCGTACCCACCCCTTTCTTTACGATAAAGGCAGGAGCGGGGACCCTTCCAAATTAGATCATCTTTGAATCAAGAAACTACTTTCTACGAAAGGAACTCTCGACTTCTTCTCAAGATTTCTCCCTTGTGGCTAAGGAGTAGTCACCCTGCATCCGCAGGCACCATCTAAGAACTCTGCGGTTTGCTGCACGTCCTTCCTCCGGAATCCGACTGACCAGCTCGACGAGACCCGGCTTCCCTGGCACCTCTGACCTCTACCTACCTCTACAGCTAAGCTGAGAACCGTAGGTGCGACGAGACCGAGGGACCGGCCATCATCAGAACTGCACGACTTCTATCCAGCACGACCGCCGAGGGATCCTCTGGTGAGTGCTTTGGGGTCCGAGAAGCCCCGACCCTGAGCAGCTCCAGCACCGAAGACCAGCCCCCCAGCATCCACGAGATCTGCGTGGGGCCCTTCTGCTTTTTGGCTGCTCACCGCGTTGTCTGGCTACTAGCCCGCTGGCTTGTGGCCTTCCCGACGACTACCGACGACATCACCACTGCTAGTCTGGTTGCTCCAGACTGGCCCTTGCTCCCTTCCAAAAGAGGAGCACCCCGGACCCTCCTGGTCCACTCCAGACGCCATTTTAGGTCCACCGCGTGGGCTTGAATTTGCCAAGACTTGTTGCCCCAATCCTGGGTCCAGCGACGTCGACAGCATCAACCATCGTGGGACAGCTCGCACCTCCATCCTGGTCGCCGACAACGCCTCCTGGTCCGTGAGACTGCAGAGCCCAGCGACGCCCACTCACCTGGTCGAGGTGACTACCATCCTGGTGCCCATCTGATCACTGGCTAGTGATTCAGGACTTGGTCCCCTCTGCTTACAGGTGTCTTCCATCGTCGATCCAGGCTTGGATCCACCGAACAATCTTCACTGGTCGCCTGCCAGCAACTCCTTCTTTCAGGCTCCTGGTTCGTCAACAAGGATTCCTGACGTCTTTTCAGACCTATGCAGCCGCAGCCCCTGGGCTAGGTAACTTCGGCATTTCGGTGCCCCAGCATAGCCTCACTATCCAAGGGTCCAGATCCACTTTCGTTTTCAACCTACCTTATCGGGTTCGCCCGAGAACACTAACTTTGCTTTTACTAGCCTCCATAGACTTTGTCCCGCATCCCGCGTGAGAGTGCACACTCTGCACCCGAGTCCCCTGGGCCTCCTACTAATAATCTGAAGGTTCAGTAACTTAGTCCTAGCGATTCCAAAGCCTATTAGTCCAGTACTTACCTGCTAGTAATTTCGCATTCCACTTCCATGGTATATGGTTTTCCGTGCCCCTCGGGCATTTGTGTAAATTGTGCAACTTAAAGTATTTTCGTAAGAGTTTTGTTGTGTGCTTAGTACCCTGTCCCCATAAAGAGTACAGGGCTGTTGTGATCTAAATAAATACACTGTTTATTTTTCATAACACTTGTGTGGTGTCCTTTCACTTGGTGTTCAAGGGGTATATGTGATGGTAATATACTGGCTTAACACGCCCTCTAGAGTTTAGACGGAAGACTGCTCTTGTCCATGCTACTAGGATAGCAGGTCTATCGGTTGACTTACAACCAATCACCATAAGGGTTGTTTGGACTGATACAAAGTGATCACTAGAATAGTGAACACTGAATATCAGGCCAACTTCTCACAAGAAGATCCAAACGATATACCAGAATGTGCGTTTGCCTGAAACACAATTTCCACTCTTCCAATTTAACGATATATAAAGCTTCTAAGATGGGAAGAGGGTAGACTGGAGCTCCACAGTAAGCAAATTGTTATTCTCACGTTCTTTATACACCTGTACGAATTCTTGAGCAGGCGGCTGCAGTAAACAATACAATGTTGAATTAAAAAATAATGCTCCTAAATGTGGCCTGGGTCAAACAGTACATTGCCTTGAACATGTAGCGCTTTACTGACAGCGTTAATAGGCAAATGCTTCTCTTCCCTTGGAAAAAGACTCCAGACTGAGGACTCGGCAACACTTCAGTACACAGGACAATATTCAGTACTGGAGGACATTTTGATTAGTTTATTTATTTACTTTTGTAGCTTTACCTAGGCCTGCTCCTTCTCATGTCGGTACGCCCCTTCACCCCCACTCCTATTCCTATTCCCTTCAACCCTTTTCTTCTCTCCCATCACAAATCTCTT